>NC_064562.1:42428871-42742621 GCF_937001465.1 Orcinus orca
TAAAACAATACCAAAAAGAAAAAGTGTTTAGAAGGCATTATATAGTCTAATGCTAACTTTGATGTTTGTTCATTTCTATTTACCCTGGTTTCTTTCATAGTGCTCTAGTTTGTGGTTTTCTTCATAGTACACTACAGATTTTTTTTTTTAAGTTTCTAGTTCATCACAAGAAACACTAAATCTGTAATTCAAAGTGCTACTTCTTCTAGTTTTCTTTACAGTATATCACCATTTTTTAAGTTTTCATGTCTATCACAAAAAGAGTAAATCTAAGTTAATGGATCTAAGGTGCCACTTTTTCTTTCAAGTTTTAGTTTTGAATTTGAAACGTCAATTTTCTTTCAAGTGCCTCAAAAGATAAGCTATATTTCCTTCACTAAAGTACACACAAGAACATTACTTGAGGTGGCCCAGAACCTTTTCCTTATGGACCTAATGAATCTAGGTTTACCAACAATAGGATAATGTTGACTATGCAATGAAGCCAAATATTAGAGATTAAATGTCTTAGTGTGTACAAAATACATTCCACCAAGCCAAATGTCCTGACAGAACATCCTTCAGTGCCTATTAGTTCTTTATTTGCATTCAGTTCCAATAACTATTCTGCCTAATATTCATGATCACACAAAATTCAAATCAGCATTCTACAAATGATGGGGAAAGGTTGAAAACAAGAACACTAACAATTATTAGGCAATGGTAAGTTCCTTCCTAAACTGTAAACTCCATGAGGACAGGGATTTTTGTTTTGTTTACTGCTATATATACAATGCCTAGAAGAGTACTTGGCACATCATAAGGACTCAAAGATACAGCAGTATTAGTAACATTTTATTTCTTAAATTGAGTGGTTGGTACATTGGTATTATACTATTCTTTATCCCTTTTGTTTGTCTCAATCATATTTATTAAAAGCATTAGTTAATGCATTTTACAAACCTAACTGCAATTATTCAGAGCATTATCCAGAATATAGTCAAGAAATAAAAATATACAAATAGGGCCCAAACTCATTCAAATTTATGACTTGTATTTGTAGGGCACACCCTCAAGCTACAATTCAGCACTTACTGATTATCAGCTCATACAATATTCTCACAGCCTTGGTGATACAATTTCTCAAAACAGCAGTGAATCAAACTGGCTTTGTAAGAAAGCAGGTATACTGAGAGAAAAGATAGCTAACTCCAAAAGAAGAGACAAACAATTCCAAGAAAGCAAGGAAATATTATCAAGCTTTAAAATAAAAAATTGTCATTTTAAAAATTGCTACATTTGAGGGATGAAATACAGTTATCTAAAAATTTATTTACATTAAATATCTCATTCTCGGGAGTTTACCAGTGGCCTAGTGGTTAGGATTCGGCGCTTTCACTGCCGTGGTCTGGGTTCAATCCCTGGTTGGGGAACTGAGATCCCACAAACTGTGCAGCACAGCCAAAAAACAAACAAACAAACAAACAAAACTCATTCTCTCTCTCTACATATATACATATATACACACACATATACACATATATTTTCCATATCTATATTTATACATTTACTTTATTGCCCTGGGCATGGTTCTAGTTAATGCATTCAATGGTTTATTATTTCTTTTTTAGATTGGCTTGTTTTTCATAATCAATTAAATGAAGACTATGGCTAAACCCTCTTACTCTTAAATCCCAGTTATTTTATACTAACAATATTGTATTCAAAGATGACAATGTCTCACTTATAAAAATTTGCTAATAATTTAAGTTTTAATATATAGTTTCATAACTTATCAATCAACTAATCTGTATTGAGAACACCAAAAAAAACCCAATCGAAATCAATGGAAAAGATGGAAAAGTGACTGATGTGGAGAACATGACAAGTACCAAATATTTTTTCATTAAAAAATATTATGGAGGAAAAGAAAATTAATTAAGGCACCTTGCATCTGTCCTATCCATTCATCATCATCAACAAATGTTTATCGAGCATCTATTATGTATATGAACTAAAGTTCAGTATGTCAATTTCTGATTTCTTGGCACTTGAAAGGAATCTGGAGGTAAATAAAACATACACACATGAAACTGTACCACAGTCACTATCTATGCTCAAAATTAGTGTAACAGGTATGTATTCACAGATCTTTCATTTACAGTAATGGTGAAATAGATATTGGACCAATCCTGCCTCCAAAACAACATAAAAAGTTGAAAGAAATGAAAAAAAAATTTAATAGCATAAAATCCTAACAAGTAAGAGTAAAGAGAAGAGACTAAGTGCAAAGACGTGAACCATAGCTTCTGTCTGAAAGCATTTGCTGACTGTGGAAAGAGAGCTGAGAGGCAGAGAGGCACTTCTGCTGGGGAGAAGTGGGCTCGGCTCTGGGGTGTTCTGCCATCTGCTGGAAACGCTGAAAGGCAAATTGCAATTTCCGGCTGACTGATAAAACTAGAACAGGAATCTAAGGTGTTTTACCTGCCAAAGGAGGAAACACTAGCACTTTGGAAGTATGGTTACAAATTCTACTCCAAGGATCATCTAGTAAGAAGACCAATAAATTTGGAAGCCTTGGTCCTAGACTCCTAACCCTGTCAGGTGTCCAGCAGAAGGAAATGAAAATCCTCCCTGAAAGGTAACATCATAGACCTCCAGTTGTTTCTAAAAATACATTTAAAAATAATTTGCCCAACAACAAACATTACAATGCATACGACAATATTAGCTGGAATCAACAAAAACAACAGTCAATAGCAACAAACAGGGACTCCAGATACTGGAGTTACCAGAAAGACTGAAATACACTTATGTTTATCAAGTTTATAGAGACAAAGACAGGCTTTTAAAAAGTTTCAGAAGAAACTAGGAACCATAAATAGTGTCATTTGAAAAGAGAATCACCAAAAGCTATAGAACTAAAAAATAATATTACCAAAACTTGAAATTCGGTGTAGTTCTTAACAGCAGACTAGACACATTTGACGAACTGACAAACTAGAAAGTAGGAGAACTTATCCAGAATAAAGCCTTGAAATGGAAAGTACAGAAGACAGAGTAAGGGGCACAGAGGTCACAGTAACAAGGCCTAACAAGGGTTTCACCCGGGGCCTAGAGGAGAAAATAGAACGGGACAGAGGCAACATTTAAAGAGAGAGAGGGCTTCCCTGGTGGCGCAGTGGTTGAGAGTCCGCCTGCCAATGCAGGGGACACGGGTTCGTGTTCCGGTCCGGGAAAATCCCACATGCCGCGGAGTGGCTGGGCCTGTGAGCCATGGCCGCTGAGCCTGCGCGTCTGGAGCCTGTGCTCCGCAATGGGAGAGGCCACAACAGTGAGAGGCCCGCGTACCGCAAAAAATAATGATAATAATAAAATAAAATAAAGAGACAGAGAGCTGAAAAACCTCTCAGAACAATGAATGATCCAATCCATTGATTCAAGAAACAAAATGAAGCTTAACCAGGATAATGCGGTAGAGCAGTGGTCCCCAACCTTTTTGGCACCAGGGATGGGTTTCGTGGAAGACGATTTTTCCATGGAAGGGGTGTGCTGGGGCGTGGCGGTGGTTTAGGCGGTAACGCGAGCAACAGGGCGCGATGGGGGGCGGCAGATGAAGCTTCGCCCGTAGCTCACCTCCTGCTCTCTTCTGCGGTCCGGTTCCTAACAGGCCTCGGACCATTAGCGGTCCAACGCCCGGGGAGCTGGGGACCCCTGCGGTAAAGCACTCACAAAAATTGCCCACATTTCTTTTACTCTCTGTATCTATGCCCCTTTGCAATGTGACTTCGTAACTCTTCACATCAAGAGGTAGAGTTTATCTCCCTACCCTTTCATCTGGGCTTGTTTTGACCAATAGAAGGCAACAGAAATAGAAGTAAAGTGCCCGTTCCAAGCCTGGACTTTAAGAGAATTTGTCTTTATCTGCTGGAACGCGGCTTTGCCACATGAATGGGTCCAGGCCGACCTATTGGATGATGAGATATGTAGCCCAGTCACCTGCCACCGCCCCAGCCAACAGAGAAGGAGAGCTGCCTACCTGACCTGACTGCCTACATGTAGCTGACTACAGGTGCACCTGGAGCCCCTGTGGAACCAAGACCACGTGGAATAGGGAAGAATCAACCAGCTGGGCCCAGCCCAAAGTACAAAACAACAGAACTATGAGCTAAATAAATGATTGTTGTTTTAAGCCGTGAAGTTCTGGGGTGGTTTATTTCACAGCAGAAGCTAATTGACATAAGTAAAATCAAATCCACAGACATATCATAATGAAGTTGCAGAATATTAAAGACAAAATCTTACAGCTAAGTGCTAATATAATTTTTTAGAAGACAGAAATAATTTCCTAATGAGGTTGATCTTTTTTTTAACATCTTTATTGGAGTATAATTGCTTTACAATGTTGTGTTAGTTTCTGCTGTATAACAAAGTGAATCAGCTATACGCATACATATATCCCCATATCCCTCCCTCTTACATCTCACTTCCACACTCCCTATCCCACCCCTCTAGGTGGTCACAAAGCACCGAGCTGATCTCCCTGTGCTATGCAGCTGCTTCCCACTAGCTATCTATTTTACATTTGGTAGAGTATATATGTCAATGTTACTCTCTCACTTCATCCCAGCTTACCCTTCCCCCTCCCCCTGTCCTCAACTCCTTCTCTATGCCTGTGTCTTTATTTCTGTCCTGCCACTAGGTTCATGAGAACCATTTTTTTTTAAGATTCCATATATATGCGTTAGCATATGGTATTTGTTTTTCTCTTTCTGACTTGCTTCATTCTGTATGACAGACTCCACGTTCGTCCACCAATGAGGTTGATCTTTAAGCAGTCTAAATATTTGGACTTAGTTAGTGTTAAATGGGAAAGAGTAGGAGAAGACAGAAATTCTAGGCAAAAAAAAATTTGTCTGAAATGCAGTCCAGTTTGCTGAAAGTAATATAAAACCAAAAGGTAGGTAGGTGTTTCGAGTTAAGGGCTCTGAGCCAAGCAGACAGACTGTATTCTGGCTTTGTCACTAGCTATGTGACCCCAGAGCAAAGGGTTTCACCTCTGTTTTCTCACATGTAATGTAAATACTATCACCTACTGTTTAAGATTTAAAAATGTAAGTAAAGTTGTGCTTGGCATATGGTAAACACTAGATTTTAGGGAACTCCACTCTTCAGATGGGAACCGCTGAAACTTGTGTGTGGGAATAACAGAGAACCAGAGAATCTGCGTTAGAAGAGGACTTTGAGGTCTGACCTCTGTTTCGTGTGTGTGTGTGTGTGTGTGTGTGTGTGTGTGTGTATCCTCTATTTTTTGACAATTCTATTCCACTGTATTACTAGAAAGCTGTGATCCAAAGTCTACCTCTGTGAGGTAGAAAAGTCTATTTTCTTTTCTGCAAAACAGCTTTTTTAATAGTCAAGGGCAGCTAAAAGGTCTCCCTTTCTCTCCTTTCTCCAGATTGACAGCTTTTTGTAAAATGAAGCATTTAGATGTCAAAGGCCTGATATTTTCCTCTGAATACCCTCCATACCACAGAACTGGGAAGGAAAAAAAAAAAAAGTCATATTTATATAGGATTGACTCAACAAAGACCTATAATCCATGACCTCAAACCTGCCCTCAAAGAGATAACATTCTAGTTGGAAAAGCAAGAAGTAAAAAGACAAAACAAGTAAGTGCTATCATAGAGGTAAACATAGGATGCCACTGGGCATGGGAAGAGCAACTAACCAGGTCCTCCATGTGTTGATGGTTGTTCAGAGAAGGTTTTTTGGAAGAAATAACATCTGAACTGAATTTTGAAGAATCACACAGGTTTTAGCCAAGTGAATAAGATAAGCTATCACAACAAATGCTCCCTCTCTCAAGGCTTTTCGCTTCTTCTAAAACTTTATATGAGATAACGAACACAATGCATAATATGTACAAAAGCAGTCTATATAATTTGCAAAAATGCTTCTCATGTGAAAATTTCTTACATCAATTTCAGACTGTTGTGTTATTTCATAGTTATGGGAAAGCATTTCTAATTGAAGTTTTGACAAGAAAAGCAGTGTAGTCTGATGGGTTAAAAATGAGCTTTTTAGAGTAGACAAACCTGGTTTCAAATATATGCTCTGCACCTTTTCAGCTATTCATTGAATCAACCAATATTTATTGAATAACTACTGTTATAAATATTCTGCAAATTGCTGGTAACACACAGTATCAGTATTTTAAAAAGGAATTTACTCCATTACTTCTTAATATGGAATCCTTTGTTACTCAGCTCCTAACATAAAGCCTAAAACCACTGATATGTTCCAAGAGTATTTCTCTCATAAAGCATGTAGCTGGCAGAACTGTTTTCTTATGAAAATAAATATGACACGTTCTTGCCCAGATAGGACCAGATATGTACCCACAGGCAAGGCCAAGACTTTCCTCAGGAAGCACTGGCTATCAGTTATCAAGCACATTATTTTATTTTATTTAATCTTCATCATAATCCTGTGTACTAGATTGTTACAGTAATGGTATCCAGTGTAACTTGGCCACTCTTCCCATAAAGAGGTAGACTCCATTGTCCCTCCCCTTGAATCTGGCCTGTCATGTGACTTACTTTGACCAGTATTTGAGAACTGATGTTGTGAGACTTCCAAGGGTAGCTTTAAGAGACCTCACAGCTTCCACTCTCACCCTCTTGGAACACTCCCAAGGCCCTGTAAGGAATCCTCAGCTAAACTACTGAATGAGAGGCAGTGTGGAGAGAGACCCAGCCAACAGCTAGATGTGTATGTGAGTCCATTTTAGCCCCACCAACCCCAGCTGAGCTGCCAGTTGACTGCACTTGTATGAGTGCGCCCAGACAAGACCAGCAAAATAGCTCAGTAGACCCAAAGCATATTGAGAAATTATAGTTGTTTTACACCACTAAGTTTCTGATTTGTTTACAGAGCAGTAAATAACTAAAGCACCCAATAGGGTGGATACTATTGTTTATCTGCAATTCAGAGCAGAGGAAGTAAATGCTTAGCTTAAGTTTCAGAATCCTGCAAATACATGAAAACTTTATCTCTTCTGATAACTAATAAACTTTTTTTTTTTTTTTCTGTACGCGGGCATTTTTTTTTTTTTCCTGTACACTGTTGTGGCCTCTCCCGTTGCGGAGCACAGGCTCCGGACGCGCAGACCCAGCGGCCATGGCTCACGGGCCCAGCCGCTCCGCGGCATGTGGGATCCTCCCAGACCGGGGTACGAACCCGTGTCCCCTGCATCGGCAGGCGGAGTTTCAACCACTGCGCCACCAGGGAAGCCCTAATGCACTTATTTTTTTCACCAAAACAAAAAGGAGAGCAGGCATGGAAAAAAAAATATAAGCTAGTTTTACTTTCATCCAAATCTATTAAAATTACATGCAAAACGGATTGAGCTACGAGACATATTCAACTTATTTCCAACCCAGGGATTATTACATCCATACGTATTTACTAACTGCTTAATAATAATAGTAACAACGACAATCCTATGGCTGTTTCTAAGTGTCAGGTACTGTTCTAAGTGATGTAAGTGTGATATAAGTGCATATACACACACATACTCATTTTGTCCTCAGACAGGATATATATGATCATCCCAATTTCCTGAGAGGGAAATTGCCCCACAAAGTAGTTAAGCCCAAGATACACAGCTAAATTTCCCACTGATAAAGCAGATTACATTTACCACCAGACAAAAACATAAAACAAAGTCAAGGTTTCAGCGGCCAGGTTAGAGCAGTCGTATCCTATTGAATGGATCAAAGTGATCTCAGCCGTCGGGATGTAAATTGGATCAACTTGAGAAGCACACTTTAAACAGAATGCATGTTCATTACAAAAAAAAACAAAAAACAGTGCTGTGAAATCTACAAAGAGAAAACTGACATCTTTGTGTCTGTCTGTAACTAACACCGCTTGCAGGGCAGGCACATATCACAAATTTTAAGTTGGAGTGCACCTAAGCCTTCCACATAAATTCCGACCAAATTCCTAAACAATCCAGATCCCTGCAAACATCACTACTCTAGACATCCCGACCCATGTTATGGTGACATGCCGCCTACGTGCCCTTCTTCAGAGTTGGTGGCGGAGAGAGAGTACCCAAAACACAACCCACAGAAGATGGTTCAAGTGGCTCTGAACGACATGATAGCGGCCATACCTCCTCAGCCCTCTCAGCCTCAAGAAGCCATCTCCCCAGAAAACTCTACACCAAGGTCCCAGAATATAAATTTCCCTTCAACCAAAACGAAAAAAGGGGGGAGCAGGGGCAAAGAGAGGCCACGATTCAGTGTGAGAGGCCGGCAGGCGATGGGAAGGGGCACCAGGGAAGGCTTAGAAGGCCATGGAAGCAGTCGTCCCACAAACCGCGCTTCTAGAATCTTAAGATACAGGAAAGGATGCCATCAGGGACTGCAAACGTTGACAGTCACCCCAGACCTACGGTCCTGAGGGCTCCTTACACAAGGTCCCTTCCAGTTTTCTGCTGCTCCCAACATTTGCCTACACAACCGACCTCAGGCCCGCCCCCTTGGTCATCAGGCCCGCTCCTAGCCTCACATCCGAAAGCCGCCGTCAATCCAAGGAGAACAAGTCTCTGGCTTTACTCTCCACCTCCCAGGCCCCTGGGAAATACTCACTTGCCCGCCAGATCTTTATGAGAGCCGCTCGAATTCATGAGCTGGGCCAAATCCTGTCGCACGGCTGCCGCCATCTTTCTCCCAGCTCAGCGAAGGCTGCGAGGCCTCTCACGGCCAAAAGAAAACGAGTGTAGGCCTCCAGAGTGCGGCTAGAGGGAACCCGAGATGCCACAGAGTAGCGCCTGTGTGGGCCAGACCGCCGAGAGTGGGAGCCTGCGTTAGGCCCGCCCCCAGGGTTGAGTGACGCGAAGCTCCACTCCTCAAGTCCGAGGCCGGCCCGGGCTTCTCTCACAGGCTCAGGCTCGCACGCTCCCACTTCGGATTGGCGGATGAACTCCAAGAGGCTGTGTCGCTTGTGCAACCCCAACAAATGCCCGATACGCAAAACTACCGGATTTTCATCAAGTTCCGTGTCTCACGTCTGTGGTTTACCGTTCCTTGTTCTTTAAGGCAGCCCTTAACTACCCGTGGTAAAGAACGAGTTGTTTTTGGTTACAATTCACCACAGACCGGTACTTTTTGTAAAGTACAATAAAAAAGGTCCCCATTCCCCTTCCCACTCTGCCCCCTTTATATAGGTTGATCATACCTCCCAGTTTGTCCAGGACAGTGCCATTTTCCATCTGTTGTTCTGGAGTAATTATTAATAACATGCCCTTTCACTCTACCAACTGTTCCATTTGGATGACAAATTATATGATCACCTTACCTTGATATGTAATTATATTCATTACTTATGTATCCTTGTAGAATTTGCAATTTTTTTGTCCTTTCTAGCTTTTGCAAAAGATAGCACATTCTGCTCTTGATTTTTTTCTCTTCTTGAAGATTTTACCATGTAAGTCCAGAGAGCTTCCTCATTTTTTAGAGCTGGAGAGTATTCCATATAATGAAGGGATGCCATGGTTCATTTAATCCGTATAGCTAGACACTTAAGTTGTTTTTAATCAATCAACCAATGCTGCAATGAATAACCTTGTATGTACATCATTTTATATGTGTACAGGTAGAATACATTCAAGAAGAGAGTCAAAGCTTAGATGTACTTACAATCTTGAAAGATATTACCAAATTGCACTTTATAGGAATGGGACCATTACAAGCAGCAATACATAGGAGTGCAAATTTCTATAGCCTTGCCTACAAAGGATGTTAAACTTTTGAATTTTTGCCACTTTATATGTGAAAAGAAGCATGTTCCCTCTTTTGGGAAGGGGAAAGAAAAGAAGACCAGAACAGGGAAATGCTTTGGGAAAGTAATGTGGTGATTACCCACATCAATTCAGATCTCACTCCATTGTTAAGAATTTAGTCAAATCACCATGCCTGGCAACAATGAGACTGGAAACTTAGTTTCCTTTTCCAGGGAAAAAGGAAAGGATGGTTTTGGAGGGACAGTAGGCAGTCTTTACTGCCATCTGTCCCTCTGACCATAATATCTGTGTGTATCCTTCTTGTAATAGAACACTCATCTCTAAAGAAGAGTGTTCAATTTCCCAGTTCAGTTTCTCTAGCAGCTTAAAATCCAGGATGTCTGATGATGCACAGCCCTCTCCATCAGGTTGGGATGAAACTTTTCATGGCACTGTAAAACAAATTATCTGCCTCATGCACAAACATGTAATACAAAACAATAGTGGAGCAAGAACAGGAGGAACAGCATAACCACAGTTACAATCCAGAAAAAGTAAGAGTGGGAAACACAGCAGTTACTTGTCCACAGCAATGGTAGAATCCTGGGCAGGAATTATGAACACCCACTACCCTGGTTAGACCCTAGTAGTGCATTTTGAGAGGATCATTGCATTGTTCATTGTATTCTGTGAGCCTGAGCTTTGCCCTCTGAATACAAGTTAACTGGATGTTGGAGAGTAGTCCCTCTTTAGGGAAATGTTTTAGAGCTTGAACAAGTGAGGGCATTTGTAGGCCAGGTTTATCAGTGGTTTTTTTTTTAACATAATTTCACTGAATAGTCAGTAAACTCTGTTCGCTTATAGACAGTTTCAGGGGCCAATAATCACACCCTAAGTTTTTTCTAGAAGTAGTCGTTAAATATGCCCTATTTCCTGACTTCCACATGCAGCCCATTCTTAACATCTTAATCATGGCATCCTTGAAATCACCTGAAACAATAAGATTAGGTGTAAAGAGGACTCTATTAGTTTGATTTTTGCTTCAGTTTATCTTTCTTTTCTGATGCTTTTTTATTTACTTGCATTTGCAAAAAAGTCATAATGGGCTCTGAGAGATCTTTAAGCCAAGTCTTCTCTTCTGTTATTTAAATTTATTTATTTATTTATGGCTGCGTTGGGTCTTTGCTGCTGCGCGCGGGCTTTCTCTAGTTGCAGCGAGCTGGGGCTACTCTTCGTTGTGATGCGCAGGCTTCTCATTACGGTGGCTTCTCGTTGCGGAGCACAGGCTCTAGGCACGTGGGCTTCAGTAGCTGTGGTGTGCAGGCTCAGTAGTTGTGGTGCACGGGCTTAGTTGATCTGCGGCATGTGGGATCTTCCCAGACCAGGGCTCAAACCTGTGTCCCCTGCATTGGCAGGCGGATTCTTAACCACTGCACCACCAGGGAAATCCCTCTTCTGTTATTTAGGTTTACACAAGCAGTTGGCTTTTTCAACTTAGTGAAGCTCCAGAATTTCTGGACATTCTGTTCCCTTTTTACCCTGACTTCAAACTTTACTTGTAATACCTTGCTAAAAGACAAAAAGAAGCAGCCACATACACAAACTGGCTCTTTCCAGATATCTCCACTAGAGCTACAAGCTAGGGAGGGAGGTTGTCTGCCTTTCTAGTTATTGTAGGCAACAATTTTACTAAATTTTTTTGACATGACAAGGCCTCCCCCTTCCAAACTCTTTATTACCCCTGCCCAAGTTCTAAGGGAATACTACATATTTTTAGTTTTTGCTCATAGCATTGAGAAAAACAAACCTGGATGGCACTGGAAGCTTATTCTCTCCCTCTCTCCAGTTGCTTAGCAGGAAAGTTACTAGGCACATCCGAGTTAAGGGAAGTGCACTGATGCTAGTTCTTTTTTACTAGGTAAAAACTTGGGTCCTAGCCCCAACATACTGAGTCAAAATTGCCATGTTAACAAAATACCTCTAGTAATTTTGCACATTAAAATTTGAGTAACAATGCTCTAGCAGATGTCACCACTGGTATATGAGCTCTTCTCATTAAATGCTTATTTAATAAGGCCATTTCTCTGGCCAGGGATCTCCCATTTTCACATAATCAACTAGATGATCTCTACCCCCTCACAATTTCCCTACAAATATGCAAAGGGAGACATCCTAACATCTTTTTCCTAGCACATCTTCCACTCAGCATCCCATGTGCCCAGCTCAAATATGCCTTGCTATAGAAGTAATAGAAAAAAAAAGTATAAGTGAGTGTATGTAGTGCTGTTTTCTGAGCACCAATTGCTTCTCTGAATTTGTTCCATATGTTGTTAGTGCTGTTATCAAAATTGTTCTATAGTCATCTTGTGTGTTTACCAGCCTAGTCCCTGAATCAGCCATTTCTCCAAGAAGCCCTTGTTCCTTTAGTTCCTTTTAGGAATGATAGTTACAGATAACAACCTGTGTGCTAGGGATGCTTACTGCTACTGTGTTGGTCATTGGGAACCTTTTCATAGGATGGATATAGGATATATATATAGATATAGATATAGATATATATCCTACATATATATACACACATACACACACATAATTAAAGATAAAATAACTCATGAGTTCATAGTGATACTTCCAATTCCAATTTAGGTGATTTTACTTAACCTCTTCTGTATTACATCTGTATCTCCTTAATTCCACATCCAAAGTCCTGGTTCACAAGTACATAGAGGATTACAGAATCAGAAAATTCCATAATTATTCATTTAATTCATCCCACATTATACACACAACAGTTTCAGAAAAACAATACTAAAACTAACACCCTCAATACGATTGCTGAGAAGAGTTCAATCTTCTGCTAATCCTCTCCCATTTCCTTTCATTTTTCATAATTGTACTGTAACTATATGATAAGCAAATACAGCCAGTACAAATGGTACTTTCTTCCTTTTAATCCTTATTTAGTCTTAGTTCTATAAATAATACATATTTAAGGCTCACTGTCAGCTCTTATATTGGTATCTCTCTAGTCCTTTTTGTTGTCTGAAAGTAGTTCTTTAACAGGTTTCTCAGGAAGGGCTCATAGAAGGCATATTCTCATTAACATCTTCTGCCTTTTATGTTTGAAAGTCAGTTTTGTTAGATATAATCAACCTTGGCTCACTTTTCTTGAGAATCTTGAATGTGGTACTCTATTTTCTTGGGGCATAAAGCATTGCTGAAAAATATCTCATGAGAGTCTAATTTTCTTTTCTTATAAATGACCTACTCTTTTTGCCTAGATGTCCCAAATTTATTTTCCTCTAACACCGAGTAATTTTACTAGACTAAGTGTTGGTATTGGTCATTCTGGGTCAATATTCTCAGGTACACAGTGTGCTCTTTTAATATGTAGTTTTAATTTTTTTCAACAACATTGTCTTTCATTACAATCTCTTGTACCTGCTCTATTTCTTTGGTTTCTTTCTTCAGAAACTACTATTATCTATATGTTAAAACAGAAGATCTACCTATCTTTAGTATTAGTCACCCATCCTCAAAATCTTTTTATTCCTTTTTTCACATCATTTTTATTTTAAAAAATTTCCTCCTTTTCATTCTCTATTTCTCTTAAGGCATTATTTTTCCTTTTTATTTACTCCTGGTTTCCTTCTAGTCTAGTTTTCATTTTGAAAGTAATATTTTTACTTCTAATTCGTTCCTGAATTCCACTGCTCATTCTGGGTATATCTGATTTTATTATGGTATCCTGTCATGTCCTATATCATATTCTTTTCTATTTAGTAATTACCTTCCCTTTTCTGACATTCACTATCAAACACTTTTTCTTTAATAATATATGAGAACAAGTTTTCAGCCATTTCCTTCCTTCTAGACACTTTAGTTCCCCGTTACCTGTTTATTATACCTCAATAAATGAGACTTTTAGAATATTTTCTCTTCTATACCCTTCACTCCTAGTGGAGACTTTCAGAACCTACAGTATTTACTTCTGCCCCTTCTACCTCCACTTAATTCCTAGGTTTCGCTGAGAAAACTTGGTACTTTCTTTCCATTTCACCAAGTTTTTTGTTTTGCTTTGCGGTATGTCTCTTCTATTTTAGGAATCCTTAATTTACCACTGTGTTATAATTCCCACATTGTCATTATTCACTTACATTACTATATAATAAATTCAAGGTGAATTACTCACCACAAATTTCCTTTCTCTTCATCTTCCCTATCTTGATATGAGGTGTCTGTTCTGATTGTTTTATTGTTTGGTAGTATTTACTATTTTTTATTTTCTTTTTTTTTTTTTGCTGCACCTGCGCGGCTTGTGGGATCTTAGTTCCCTGACCAGGGATTGAACCCGCGCACTCTACTCGGCAGCAAAAGCACGGAGTCCTAACCATTGGACCGCCAGGGAATTTCCTGTTCATATTTACTCTTAAGTAGTCACTCAGATGCTGTGCATGGCTAACAAACTTGTGAATCTGTGTACATTCACAAATATCTTTCTGTCATCCTGACAGTTAAATGGGATTTTGTCTGAGCTGCCGTCCTTTTCCCTCAGTGACCTGCAAATGTTATTCCACAGTTTTCTAGCTTCCAGGATTTCAGATAAGTTCAGTGCCAGTGATTTCTCTCTCTCCCTCTCTCTCTCTTCCCCTTCCTCTTTTTTCCTTCCTTTCTCCCTCCCTCCTTCCCTCCCTCCCTCCTCCATTCTCTCTCTCCCTGTTTTTCCCTTTCTCTCTCTTTCTTTCTTCTCTTTGAGAGACTAAATATGCAAACAGGCAATGGCAAGACCATATATGAAAATAAAACTCTGACCCACAATCTGTAGCAACCAGTCCAAAAAATCAACTCACTATCTGCAGCAACCCTTCTAGGATCCAAACAACAACTCCTGTAGCCATCAGCCCAAAACAGCCACTACCTGATCAATAACTACCAGATTCCCGAGTAATTTAATTTCTAATTTAATTTCTAATTTAATTTAGTTTAGTAATTTAATTTCTAATTTAATTTCTAATTAACTTCTAATTTATGACTAACCAGAGAAGGACAAATATGCCCCCTTACATGGGATACCCCACTTCAAGCTAGGCTGATTACAACCCCCTCATGTCCACAGCCTCCAATCAGGGAACATTTAAATTCCTTTTTTTCCACTATAAAGCTTTCTCTGCCTGCCTCTGACTCGCTGTCAAACACAAGTGATGGTGACCAATTCCCTTGCTATAGAAAGTTCTGAATAAATAGCTTTTACTTGTTGTCATCTGGTTGGTCTTCCTGTCTATTTCCAACTTTCTTCCTCCTTTTTCTCCCCTGCCCCTCCTCTCCCTCTTCTTCCCCTCCCCCACCTCCGTGTCCTCCCCATTGTTCTTCTTGTTTTTCCTATTCTTTTTGTAGGAAACTTGTTCTTTCCACCTGGAAGTTTTTAAGATCTTTTCTTTACAGGAATTTCCCTCAAATGTGCCTAGGTGTGTCTTTTTTCATTGATCTTACCTGAAATTCAGTGACCCCTTTTATCTGCAAATGCAAGTCTATCTTCAGGTCAGGGAAATTTTCTAGTATTATTTGTTTAATATTATCTTCCTTTTATCGTTTCCTTTGTTTCCTTCTGGAACTCCAACTAGTCATATATCAGGTCTCTTGGGTTTATCTTCAAAGTGACTTGCCTTTTTCTTCATAATTTCTCTCTTTATATTTTCGCTCTGTTTTGAGATATCTTTTCCACTTTTCAGGCCACTTAGCAAGATTCAGTTCTCCTTCAATATATCTTCAACGTTGTATTTTAAAAATCATGATTTTCATATGTCTACTTGTGTAAAAATGTTATAGCTGCTTTATTTATAATAGCCCCAAGTGAAAACAAAAAAAGTTGTCAGGAAAGTGGGTAGACAAAGTGTGATATATTCATTCAATAGAACACTACTCAGCATCAAAAAGAAAAACTACAGATACATGCAACAATGTGAATGTATCTCAAAAACAATATGTTGAGTGAAAGAAACCAGACGTTAAAAAAATACATGTAATAAGGTTCCATCTCATGAAGTTATGAATTAGAAAAAACTAATCTATGATGATAGAAAATCAGTAAGTGCTTGAGGAGGAGGAAATGGAGAAAGGTAGGAATTTACTGGGAAGTAGCAGGAAGTGGAGGTGACGGAAATGTGCCATATGTTGGTAGGCGTGTGGGTTACATGGGGTGTATGGATTTATCAAAGTTTATCAAAGTATACATTTACGATCTATGCATTTCACTGAGTGTAAAACCTTAATTTAAAAAGGGAACAAAATCATGCTTTTTGTTCCATAGTCTTGTGTGTATGTTTTGAATTTAGTCTTCTTGAATGCTTTTATTTATGTATTTTTTGTATTTATTTACAGTTAAGGTGTCTTCTGTCTTCTCTACTAGTTTCAAAGGCTAGTGCTCTTCCAGCCTCAGAGGAAGAGATGCTCGAACACAACTGTTATGCTTCCCCAAAACTCCCTCTGGTATCAAGATGACCAACAGATCCTCTTAATAATAGTGTCCAGGTAGGTCTTATCCTTCCACTTGGAGGTCCATGCATCTTCACAGGCTACACTCTCTTCACTATCTAGTGTGTTCTGATACTCTTACCTTGCTATCTCTAGATTCCCTGTAACCTGAGGCTTCATTTGTGCCATCTAGTGCCCACCGTGTCTTTCTGCTTGTTCCCTTGTGTTCATATTTCAAGTGGGCTCATATAGTTGAAAGTGAGTGAAAGAGATGTGCTAGCTTGATTGACTTCTATAAACCACCCAGTACCCAGAACTATGTTCTTTGTATTAAGTAATCACTCAAAAAATACTTGTTAAATTGAGTAAAGAACATAGTTGGATAAATAGGAGACCTAGAAAATCCCAGCATCATTGAATGTGCTGGTGTTTCCATCTAAATCTCCCTTCTCTGGAGGTGGCACTAAAATCAAGGAGTATGTAAATCCAAAGGCTGAGTAAGAACTAATGTGGGTAAGGTGGAGAAGATTATCCAAATCTGCCACCAACTGTGGCAACAACCAGAAGCAGATATTAAACTCGAGTCATAAAGCAAGAGTTCTGAGAGCTAGTAAGACAAATAGGAAGGGGTGGGTTAAGAGAGTAAGTAGAAGGACTATCCTGGGTAAAACCTGTGATAAGCACTGTGGTCCAACAATAGAGACCGTCTGACTCTCTTAATAAAATAACACCTGGAGGACTTCCAGCTTCTGCCTAGCTGGAGGGAGCTGCAAAAAAGCATTGCTCCCTCCACACAACAATAATCTAGGTAATCTATAAAATCATAATTTTTTATTAAGCCAATCAAAGATCTGAGGTCATAGGGCAACCCACTAACTTGAAATCTAAGGAAAGACAGGTGCTTCTAAACACAGATGAGATGCAGGCACTGTGTCATCTATGGCAGAACATGGGAAGGAAGATGGGGCAGCCATACAAACAGGAAGGAAGAATTCTGCTAAATTTTTAAATAAATTGCTAAAGACTGAGTGTGGGCTGGCATGCTTGTAGAACACCATAGAAGCCACAGTTATAAAAGGAGTTCACAACTATTCACAGGCTCTTCTCCAGAGACCACCACTGGGAAGCCAGGACAAAGACTGGGGGCAGGGTGGTAGGTAAGGAAAAGACTCCTGGGTCCTTCAAGCCTAGAGGAGAGGAGTGGCTGCCATTGCAGGAAAGGCAGGAAGAAAACCAGACACTTCTCCCCCAAGGAGCAAAAGACTTAAATTGATGGGAGAAGGCAGCAAGCCCTGTTGTTCCCCAAGGCACCAGTAAAGATCCATTGCAGCTGGAAGAATAGGAAAAATGAAAAGAAAAGAAAAAAAACCCCAAACCTCTAATCCCAGGGAAGAGACTGGAAACTGTCTACTCTTAGAGGTCATAATGCTCTGGGAGGGTCTGGATTACCCAGACCCAGGGACACAGAGCCTGTCTAAGAATGAAGTTGGAACAGGACCACAAAGACACTGTCTTCCTTCCCCATCACTACAACCATTCTAGTAAGCACCGAGTAACAAGCAGGTTACTGCTGGGAGAAAGGCATGAGCTTAGAGTGACCCCCTCTGAATGGTAAGAGCATAGAAAGCCTAAAGCTGAAAGTGGAATATCAGCACTGAGAAAAAACTTTAGCAAACCCACCCCAACTCTAAGCACAAAATAACTTTAGAGGAATTTGAAAATGATGATGCACTGAAGGTAACCATAGCAACAATAAAACCCAAGCCCAGTTCAACTCCTGACTAGAATAACTAAACCTCTTACACTAACAGCTTAGCAGAAAAAGATGCATGCCCATTTTAAAACATAAATAATATTTATCTCCATCTCTCCTGTCTGCACACAAGGTCCAGCATCCAATCAGTAATTATGAGAAACACACATACACACACACACTCACACAAACACACACCACTTTCAAGAGACAAAACAATCTAGAGATGTTGAAACTATCTGACAGGGAGTTTAAAATAATTATGATCAATATGTTAAAGTCTCTAATATAAAATGTAGGTAACATGAATGAACAGATGAAGAATGAACAGAGAGGTGGAAAGTAAAAGAAAATATAAAAAGGAAATGCTAGAAATAAAAAGACATGTCAACAAAGATGAAGAATGCCTTTAATGAGCTCATGAATAGACTCAACACAGCCCAAGGAAAGAATCAGGGAACTTGAAGACAGGTCAATAGAAAGAACCCAAAGTAAGAATCAAAGAGTAAAAAGAATGTGTAGGTAGAAGAGTGTGGGGTGGGTAGAGCATCCAAGGACTGTGGGACAAAGTGATCCAAAGTATGTATAACTGGAATCCAAGAAGCAGAAGAGAGAAAGGATAAGGCAGAAGAAAAATTTGAAGAGATAACAGCTGAGAATTTTCCCAAAACTATGAAAGATATCAAACATATCAAACCGTACATCCAGAGAATCTCAGAGAGCTCCCAAAAGGATAAAACACTTATACACACACACACACACACACACACACACACACACACACACACTCCTAGACACACAATATTCAAACTACTGAAAGCCAAAAATAAAGAGAAAAATCTTAAAGGTTTCTGGGGGGGCACATTACATGCAGAGGAATTAAAACAGACTTATAGTCACAAATTATGTGATTCAAAAGACAATGGAGTGACGTGTTGGTAACGTAAGGAGTCTGGACTTTACATTTTAATGGTTTTCCCTTGAGGTGTACCTTCCCTTTGGGGATAATTCACTAAACACTATCATTCCCATAAAAGAGAAATGAAAAGCCACTGCTCCCCCATAACATTCTGACACCCATGTGGACACTGACTTTGCCTTTAATTTACCTCAGGAGTGGTGAATAATGGAACTATTCAGTAATGGTTAATAAGATCTTACTCAAGGCTTGGGGAGAGCAGAAGGAAATTACACATATGTGATATGGTGGACCTAACACTGGTATGGTGCTCAGGGAAGGTAGGCCTTTCTTCATCCCCCAAGGTATATCATGGTTGATCTAGGCAGGAGTCTGCAAACATTTTCTGTTAAGAGCCAAATAGTATTTTAGATATCGTGGGCCACATATGGTATCTTTGCTTCTTCTTCTCCTTCTCCTTCTTTTTGCATTTAAAAATGTAAAAGACACAAAAACATTCTTAGCTTGTAGGCCTAACAGAAACAGGCCATGGGCTGCATTCAGCCTGTGAGTCTTAATTTGCTGACTCCTACTCTAGGCCATTTATGGTAATTCCATTTCCTTTTGCTAGTGAATGGTTTAAGAAGACATATATGGTCTGGGTCTGACCAGTGCATCATGATGGGAAGTCTTCTGGGGGACTTACCTTGCAGATAAAAAGTGGTGCATGGGAAGAAATACCCTTCCTCTGTGGCTGATATTTGTATGTGGTGTGTATTATGTCTATGTATGGTACTAAGTGACAGCCACTGGAAGGCAAGCCTACGATCTAAGACAACACCCTGAGACTGGTGGTGTGGAAAGGAGGAATGAGCCAGGATCTTTGATAATATCTTTTCTCTGCTGAATTATCCTGGGAAAGCCTATTTCTATACTATTTATTTTATGAGCTGTGCAGACAGTTATGAAATATATAAGCTACTTTTACTTGCAGCTGAAAGCAGCCTAGTTAACTGTAGCTAGTAAGTTACAACTATGTAGCAGATAGCTTTGTGGGTAGCTTTGTGAGTTCACAGGTCCCAGGCCAGAGCCAACTCTAGAATTTTTACATTGGAAGAAAAAAGAATAGCAGTTTAACTGGAATAAGGAGGTTAATGCTGTATAGGCATAGCAATTTACAAAGGACTGAAGAGTCATTTGTATTTGTTTTTAAAAGGGGTGTTTTCATGGAGATTGTAAAGTATTAAAGCATTCTGATCTCCTCCCTAAACACCTGTTTAGGCCGATGTGCAAGGTGTCTTCTTGTGCTGGTTTGGATCAATACTCCCAATTCTTTATTCCCTCTTTGTACTAGAATTTGTACTACATCTACACCCTGTGCCATGTACCTTTGCAGTACCTCTCACTAGAGTACCAAGGAATACATATCCTCCATCTCATTGGTGCTGGGCTTGGCAGTAAGACTTGTTTTTGGCCAATGAAACATAAGCAGAAGTGACAGTGTGCCAGTTGGTTGAGGGGGAGGGGTAGCCTTAAGAAGGATATCATGTTTCCACTCATTTTTTGTTGTGTTCCTGTGATCGACTAGAAGAGCATGCCCTAGGTAGCTAATGCCCTATCAGCTTGGGCCCAGAATTAAGATATATGGAATAGATGGGAACCCAACCAAAAGCCTGGGTTCCAACCTGGCCTACCTGAGCCCAGCCTAGATCAATTCATACAAATCATGAGAAAAATAAATGCTTGTGGTTATAAGCCATGAAGAATTTTAAGATGTTTTACAATTAAAACAAAAAACAGAACATCAAACAGTCCCTCTGGAGGCAGACTTTTCTTTCCCCGACTAGGTGGAAAGGTGGGCACATTCCTTCAAACACATTAAACTCTTCGTGTCCAAGTCCAAATAAGTAAGGCTGAGAGAAAGGAAGTACCTCCCTCTCTCCGTGTGAGCCCTTCTTGCAAGTTCCCATATGCTGTCTCAAGATGTGCCTCCTAGGATGACTGATACTGGCAATATCTACTTCCTCCAAGGGAAAACCCTGCTCTTAACCACAGGGATGGTTATACCCCTAGCAGGACAAGTACATCAGAACGTTACAGAGGAGCCCCTATTTCTATCCTTTTAATTAGAAAGACAAAAATGACTATTAAGGAGGCCAAGAAATCATAAAGCCAGAGGAAAAGTAAATGAATGCTGCCTGACACCGACAGATGATTTTAGTGGTTAATTTTACTTTTTTAGGTGGTTTGACATTATTAATCACATCCTGCACCATAAGTGAAAAAACTTGGAGTGTGTTCAAAGTGATACTGATCTACATTTCCTTATTCCAAACCCTTGGGTACCAATGTGTTTTGGAATTGAGGATATTTTGGATTTTAGATGGCACATGCACAAATTTTAAGAATTCTCATTTTTTTTTTCTTTTAAAACCAACTTTAGGGACCTCCCTTTTGGCTCAGTGGTTAGGAGTCTGCCTGCCAATGCAGGGGCCACAGGTTCGATCCCTGATCCGGGAAGATCCTGCATGCTGCAGAGCAACTAAGCCCCTGTGCCACAACTACTGAGCCTGTGCTCTAGAGCCCGCGAGCTGCAACGACTGAGCCCGTGTGCCACAACTACTGAAGCCCACACTCCTAGAGCCCATGCTCTGCAACAAGAGAAGCCACCGCAATGAGAAGGCCATGCACCACAACGAAGAGTAGCCCCCGCTCGCTGCAACTAGAGAAAGCCTGTGCTCAGCAACAAAGACCCAATGCAGCCAAAAAAACAAAAACAAAAACAAAAACTTTAATGGCGTATAATTTACATACAATAAAACACATCCGTTTTAAGTATACCCAATGAGTTTAGGCCATTGTATATACCGTTATTATTTTTTCAGGGTGGAATAGTTTTTTTAAATTAATTTTTTAAATGTATATACCCTTATGTAACCAATACCACAATCAAGGTCAAAAACATTCCCATCACGAAAGATAGGATCAAAAGAATGTGTGTAAATAATGTTAAATTAAATATATACACATTCTGGAAAGGGTACCTGCTGGGGAGCAAGCCTGAGTGGGAGATTACTTTGGCTATGTAAGGTACTTTTTTTGTTTGTTTGTTTTGCCATATTGATGTGTAACCTTTATCAAAATAAAAATGTTTAACTTGTAAAAAGAAAAAATTCCCATCACCTTGGAAAGCTCCTTCCAACCCCTTTAGCCTTTAACAAGCTCCATAGTGAAACACACTCATGTTTCTGCACTGACATATATTCACACTAAATGTTTTGGAGACTATTAATACCTTATGTCATATTGATTTTCCTACTGAATGAGTTTGTCATAAGCTTCCAGAAATTTTTCAGTTTTCAAAACATTTTGTATTTTAAAATTGTTGATAAGGGGTTATGGATCTGTTACAAAAGAGTTATGTGATGATGAAAAATAAATAAAGGTGATAATTACACTTGTATAGATTTATACATGATAGTTGCTTTACAGAGACATCCTGGATTTATGACAAAGGAACTAAAGAGCAAAGGAACGTCTAAATAATCTTTTGGAAACTAATATATTTTAAGAAAATTTTATTAACTAGTGTGTACTTTGTATCTAGCAGTATATCTGGCACATAATAGGTGCCCCATAGTACATTTTGTTTTTTCTTCTATGCAACTCATACCTCTATACAATCTTTTTATTTTTTGTATTGATATCTTCTTCAGAAACTCTATTTATTTAAAATCTCTAATTTTTTCCTACTAGTTTTTGACTGTCACTTCCTATAGAACTGTGCTGTCCAATATCGTAGTCATTGGCGACATGTGGCTATTTATTTATTTTTAATTAATTAATTTTATTTTATTTTATTTATTTTTGGCTGCGTTGGGTCTTTGTTGTGGTGCGCGGGCTTCTCACTGCGTTGGCTTCCTTGTTGCGGAGCACGGGCTCTAGGTGCGCGGGCTTCAGTAGTTGTGGCACACGGGCTCAGTAGTTGTAGCTTGCGGGCTCCAGAGCACAGGCTTCAGTAGTTGTGGCGCATGGGCTTTGTTGCTCTGCGGCATGTGGGATCTTCCCCGACCAGGGCTCCAACCCGTGTCCCCTGCGTTGGCAGGCGGATTCTTAACCACTGTGCTGCACCACCAGGGAAGCCCCGACATGTGGCTATTTAAATTTAAATTAATGACGATGAAATGAAATGAAAATTTCGTTCCTTATCCACACTAGCCACATTTCAGTTGCTTGACAGGCACAGGTGACTAGCGGCTACTATATCAGACAGTGTGGATATAGAACAGTTCTACCATGGCGGAACATTCCATTGGATAGAGCTGCTCTGTCTTGTTTATCACTTTATTCCCAGTGTCTTGTCAGTGCTTAGGATTTGGTAGATGATCAACAAATACTTGCTGAATAAATGCTTTTAGTTCATCTAGGAAAGCTGTCATGCAAATATAAACAGATTCTGTTTTGTTTGAACAGCAGTGGTTCTTAGGGGCTAAAAATGCCCTCCTTGAAAAAGTAAAAAATTACATTATATTTTAGACTGTATTGTAGCTTAGATTATTATTAGTTTTCAGTCATGAGCTCTTACCATATACCAGGCACTATTCAAAGTGCTTTACACATAGTACCTCATTAATCTTCACAACAACCTTGTGATGATACTTTATTCCCAATTTACACATGAGGAAACAGAGGTTCAAGAGGAAAGTAACTTGCTTAGGTTCACACAGCTATTAAGTGGCAGGGCCAGAATTTGGATCCAGGCAGTCTGGTTCCAGAGGCCAAACAGTTAACCACAACACTGAGCTCTTTGTGATTATTTTTAATAAGGACAATTTTGTCTCTTCTTTCCACTATTTCAAGCTTTTTTTTTAATGTTCTTATTTAATTGCATTTAGCTAGGACACCCTGAAAAATGTTAAATAGCTACTATAGCCCTGCATCCTTGTGGGTCCCTGATTTTTTTAAAAAGAATATTCATTCATTTATTTATTTGGCTGCACCGGGTCTTATGCGGCACTCGGGGGCATGCGGGATCTAGTTCCCTGACCAGTGATCGAACCCGGGCCCCCTGCATTGGGAGGGCAGAGTCTTTACCGCAGAACCACCAGGTTAGTCCCCGGATCTGTGATTTTAACGAGAGTACTTCTGCCATTTTACTCTAATGTGTGATATTACTGTCATTTTTTTATAATTATCTTGATCCAATTAAGGAACTGTTCTTTTATTTCTAGTTTACTAAGAAATTTTTAAAATTCAGAAATGGCTGTTGAATGTTATATGGTACATCTCTAGAGAATATCATTTGGCTTTTCTCCTTTAATAAATGTCATGAGTAGATTTCTTAATGTTAAACCACCATTCTTTGTTATGGTGTGAATTCTTTTTACTACCACGTTACTGGATTTTATGTCTTAATACTCAATTTTGTCTTTTTAACAAAGTCATAGTGAGAATAGAAGAATTTTCCTTTTTTTTTGGTGCTCTTTGCCTTGGGTTTTGGTAACCGGTTTATGCTAGCCTTGTGGAATAAATTGAGAAATTTTCTCCTTCTGAAGGTGATTCTTTGTTTCCCTAGATTCCAGCCGGATTTGGGTACCCCATCTCACTCTCTTCTTCCTTCCAGAGGTGCCCCACAAGTACCACCCATCATTTAACCACTTTTTTTTTTTAACTGCCAAGGCCCTTTTCTTTTCTTTCTTTCTTCCTTTAATTTTTGGCCAGGTGGCTTGTGGGATACTAGTTCCCCGAGTAGGGATGGAACCCAGGCCCCCTGGGGTGCAAGCATAGAGGCCTAACCACTGGACCACCAGGGAATTCCCACCACCAGGATGTTTTCTCACACCAGCTCTCAAAGCTTCTCATAAACTGGACTCACCTACTGATCCTCAATAAAGCCTGTGTATCATGCAGGTTTCTCACATTCCTTGCACAGGCTCCAGACCTTCCCCGCTACCAAGCCTTTGCTAATTTCATGCCACTTGCCTTGCTAAATCCTAACCATAGAGTTTGAGGTGGAAGGTATGGGGTGCTGTTGATTATGGTAAAATAGAACTAACATTTGGGGCAGAGACTGTGTGTAGCTGCTTGACACCTCTCACTTTATATGATCCTCAGGATCTTGGAAAGCTATGTTATTTTTCTTTTGTAGATGGGAAAAGAAACTTGATAAATGTTATACACTTTAGTGGAGGTGCCAGAATTTAAAACTAGGACTGCTTAACCCAAAATGATTGTTGCTTCCACTACAGCATGTCTCACCTCCTCCTTTGTGTTCCCAGGTTACAGTCTCTCACGTTGACCTGCACGTCCTCCGTGCTTCACTAGCAATTACAAACTGTACCACACCATTTTATACTACGTATATACTCTTTTGTATTTTCTATTGTTTCCTCTGTAGTCTTCTCATACAGGGCAGTTATTCACTGAATCTCTGCCTGTTTATCCGACTCCAAATTTGGGCATCTTTTCTTACCTTATAAAAAGAATACCGGGAAAAATAAAAGTAAAAGGTTACCAAATACAAAGAATTTTGATTGTGTTAGTCTTGACTGTATACCGTAAAAAAAAGTCCCTTTCAAAATAAGTTTAACTCTGCGTGGTCTTCCAGGGGCTTTTTTAGCGACCCCCGCAAAATCAGTGCCTAAAAAACAAAGAGATTTGGCATTTGTGATTACTGATCACTTCCCCACCCAAGAACATCAAACAACGACAAGATGCTGGAAATCGCACCTACAGCACAGACTTCCTAACAAGGAAAGCTAGAAGATAACACACTCCCTCCCAAGCTCGTGAGCGACCCTGCCTTCCCCCTCCCAGCTTCAGCTGGATGGAACATTCCGTGCGAAAGCTTTGACAGAGCGCACACTCGGAGTCACGTGGAGCAGGAGCGTACTCGCGGCCGCCTTGCGGGATGACGCTAGCTAGGGTTGCCAAGGGGCGGGGCAAGGCGCCGCGGAAAGGGCGGGGAGAAGGAAGCCGTGGAGGCGGGGCGGGCAGAGTGGAGGGGCGGGCGGAGAGGGGCGCGCGGGAGGGGAGGGCCCAGCGTATTATGGGATGCGGCGGTGGAATGGCGCTGGGCGCGTGATTTTGAACAAACCCGGGTCTGTGTCTTGGAGGCGCCGCCGCCGCCGCGGCTGCGGGGAGCCCAGAGATCGCGGCGTGAGAAGGAGGCGGCGGCGCCGCCGGCTTTGGTGAGTGTCAGCCCCCGGGGTGGGGGCCTCTGGGCAGGCGGGCGGGAAAGGGGACGCTGCGGGTGGTGGCGCGGGCGGAGGGCGCCGGACCGCCCCCTCCGGGAGCCCGGGCTAGTGGGTAGTGGCGGAGAGCGGGAACCTGCAGTCTGGGGGACGCCGCGCCGCATCCCTGGGCCGCAGGGGGAGGGAGGATCCTCCGGGCTCGGCCCCTTCCCGCCGGCACTCGGGAGGGCGGCTGTCACCCAGCGGGGCCGGCGCTCTGCCGGCAGCCCGCCCTTCCCGGCGGTCTGGAGGAAGGGCTCCCGCGGCTGTTGACACGCACACTGCGCGGTCCGAGGAGCCCCCGTGTCGGCCCCGGGTTTCTGGGAACCGGTTTTGCTGCTGTGTCATTTTGTACCAGCTCCTCCTTTCCCTACTGCCCGCCGCCCCGTTCTTCCTATGCCCCTTTGTATGGTGTCTTCTTCGTGTATGTCCGTTTTCCTCGCGAAGCCCACCAGTCAAATGTCACAATGTTCCCGAGGTGCACGGGGGAAGGGAGCGGGCCAAGACTTAGCTTGGCCAACCAACGGTAAACACCAAGCAGAGTGGGGGTGAACAGGGCTGGCCGTGGGGAAATAAAGTTTAAAGATAAAGAAATTGGGAAGACTTGATACTCTCAGAGTCTAGCAGGCTGCATATAGAAACGGCGACTGGGCTGGGTGATAGTACTTGTTTAAGCCTGAAGCTACCGACTTTTATATGGAGTTGTCATTCAAGCAAGGTAAGGAAATTAAATGCCTTTTTTCAACTTCTGCCTTTCTCTTTTTAAACTAACTTTTAAAAAAGGCGGTAGAGTGGCTCTGTTCGAAACCTTGAAATTCAATTTGCTCATTTCAGACAGGTCTTTTAGAGCTTATGCTGTAGTTGAATGGTAGGTATAGAATTCAGCTTTTCAATGGGTGGTTATCAAATCTGAAATTAACAAAGGTAGTCAACTTAGTTTTTTTTTTTAAATTCTGTTCCCATCAGAAGCCTTGCAGCTTATGTTTTCCTGATATTTCTTTGATGATTAAAATTTGCGTATATTCTCTTTTAGTTATTTATTAAACTGCATGATGAGAGGAGCTGGTGGAGCTGGGTGGGTAACTCTAGGGTCTTGCTCTGAAGCAAGCTGCTTATTTTCACAGTATCAAATAAACATATCAGCGGCAGATTTTTTTTTTAATTTGGTGACTTAGATTCTAAAAGCATTTGGCAAAGAATTTTAACTTAGAGGTATATTTTCTGTATTTTAGAAATTGTTCACTTATGAATAGGTTCAGTACATTTTAAACCTAGTGGCACTTTGACGTCTTAAACCAATGACAAACGAACTGGAAGTCACAGTGTTTATGGACAGAAATGATCAGACGAAATTAAGTGGAAAATAGTTCAGAAATTTATTTGAAAACTAGACCTTTTGACTACAGTATCTGCGTGAGAATCAATGCCTGTAATTTACAAATGTATCAGAGAGGTCGGACGTGCAGTTGGAAGTAGCCCATTCTGTCAAAAGTAGTGCTGACGGTGGAGGAAAATGTCAGAGCTGGTGAATGGCATTAAAGGTCTTGATCCTGTTTTTAGTGTCTGAGAGGGACACAGTGAATAAAAGGCATTCCGTCAACTCTCTCAAGTTGCTTTCCTGAAAATGAGAGAGTTTGGGCTCTTTATTGCCCTTCTGCCCCCTTCCGCATGTTTTTTGCTCTTCAAAACAAAAATGTGCCGGACTTGGGGCCCCGCAGGTAGCACGACTTGCTTTCGCGTTGCTACCGGGCCCGCCGGAGCACCATCTTTCGTGGCAGGGTGAAAGGTCTCAGCGTGGACTGTGTGTGCATTAGTATCTCCCTGAGCATTTGAAGGTTGGCGGGGCCGGCGGGAGGTTTCCCCGGATATGTGGGTGTGCGCCTCTCCGGAGGGGAGGGCCGGGGAGGGGAGGAGGAGGAAGGGGGAGGTTACTGGCGGCGGCGGCGGCGGCGGCGGCGGCCCGGGCTCCGGCTGTCGGGGAAGCTGCTGAGCTGTGATGGTGATGACGAGGTGAAAATGGCGGATCTTTCGAAATACAATCCCGGCCCCTGACATACCAGAGGCGGCGGCCGCGGCGGCGTCGCCACCCGGGCTCCCTCCTTGGCCCCCGGGATCCCTGTAGCGCTCCAGTTCGTGCAGACTGGGGAAGGAAGCGGCTGGCCGGAGCTACCGTGCACAGGCAAAACAAGCACCGCCCGGGCTCGGAATTGCCCGGGACCTTCTGGAGTCCCCACCTCGGAGCCGGAGGGAGGAGACAGCGGCAGCCGCCGGAGGTAGAGGAGAAGGGGATACCCGAGGGCTGCTCTGTTTTGAGCTCTCTTTATTTGGGGGAGGGGGTGGGTGGGAGAAGAATTGCGTCGTGGGTCAGGGAATGACTAGTTCAGAGGGCAAAGAATCAGTAGCCTCATAATGACATCAACATTATTCTTTGAGTGTTAAGAGGGCTTGAGTTTGCTCTTACACCTAAGGCTGCTGCTGAGGCCTAGATGAACCGCTAGCAGTTATCATGATTACCTGATTTAATATTTAAAATATCCACTCTGGCGGGTGTTGGTTTGATGATGTTCAGCAGTTTATGGGGTTGTATGTTTCTTTAGGGAGGCAGAGCATTGACATTTTATTCTGCATTTAAGCTCTGTGTCTTAGATCATAGTCTGTGACTTGTTGGGGTGTGGATGTTCACATTTTTTGAGCATATGGACCAGTTTTGTAATCATTAAAACTGTTGTCGTTTTCTTTTATGGCTCTGTCATCTATAGAGGACCCCTTGGGCCCTGCCATTTGGCAAATAACAATTGAGATACTGTCAGTCATATTTGATATCCATGTTTTTCCCTGCCTCTCATCCATTTCATGAATTCAGAGAGTAAAGTTATGGAAAATTTCACAGTAGATTTTATGATCCAAGTGAAGTGCAGCTCTGGGCGCTCTATTTTTGTTCACAAGTTTTACCTTCATTGTTAAGAAGGAAGTTGTGATGGCTTGATGCTCGCACTTGATACGAGTCAAATTTTAAGTTGGTTAAAGATAAATTGAGACCTCTTTTATTTTACATACTTGACTTGTTAGCCCTTTGTTTAAAGAGCTGGAGAATTGGCTTGATTGACTCTGTGACAGCCATTGTCTAATTTTGTTAGGTTACCTAAAGATTCATGTATGTTTTAGATTGTGCTGCAGATCCCCAACAGTAGTGTTACTGAAAAGTTACATGTGAATCAAATTTTTATACATTAATTTGGGGCCCTCTGTTTTTTTCCAGCTTTTGTAGTGGAAGGTTGGGTCACTGGAAGGTTGAATATATGAGTGAACAGAGAGGTGAATGTTTAAGAAATGGCCCCTGGTCATGTTTATGATAGCAGTGATTTTCCTTATCCAAGTTTCCTACAAAGAGATGATGTCATAGTATGTCATACAATATTATTCACTGAGTGTTTTATTCAGAGAGGAAATATTTGTGTGTATAGCTTGGACATTTGAGTGTCCGAATTCATTCACTAGAAGAATAAGAGACCAAAAAAAATTTTTAGGGGAAATAACTGAGAGGTACTCAGAGGTTTTAGTTAATGAATTTTCTAAATCATTTTTTTTCCTGATATTCTCGTTTTATCCAGTAGGAATTTGGTTGTTTTTGTTGTTGTTGTTTTTTCTTATAACGTTTATGTTGCAGTTATTTGGGCCATGCCAACCAAGCTGCTAAGTTAATAGTAAAACTAAGAATTTTTAAAATAATTAAAATAAAGAGGGAGATTTAATGCTTTTTCACTGGCTTTTTTTTTTTTTTAAATCACCGAGTGCTATTGTCTTTTTGTGATTCCTTGTGATTGTCTTTCAAGACCAGCTTTTAGATTATTGTGGTTAAAACAATTAATAATTAGAAGTGTGTTAGAAAGAAATGAAGAGTTATGCCAGTTGGAGGTAGTCGGTCGTCTGTTTTGGTGGAGAGGAGCATTAAAGATTCCTGTTACTTTTTTCAAATATTACTATTGGGTATCTATTATGTGTCACATACTATGCTAGGGATGGGCGATACCTCAGTATCTTTGCCTCAGGAAACTTTCACTTTAGGAATTGGAGATAAAGTTGCTAGGTTGGGTAGGACCTTAATACAGAAGGCCTTGAGACTTACAGAAAATTTTTGAGTAGGAGAGTGACAGCCTCAGAGATGCACTTGAGGGAGATAAGTCCTGTAGCTTTTTCTGTAGGAGGTATTGCAGGTGAGAGGAGATAAAGGTAAAAATACGTAGTTGGCTCTGAGCTTTGGAGATTTGGAAACTCTTGGTTACAGTGGGAAGGAGACATTGTGAAGGTGTAATCTGCATGATATATGACAGATTAAAAGTTCTATGGAGAGGGAATTCCCTGTGGTGGTCCAGTGGTAGGGACTCCATGCTGTCACTGTCCAGCGCCCAGGTTCAATCCCTGGTCAGGGAACTGAGATGCCATGTGGAGCTGCCAATAAATAAATAAATTAAGTAAGTAAGTAAGTAAATAAAATTTTTAAAAAAGGGAGAAATCAGGAGAAGCAAATTTAGATAGAAAAAGAAGAGAAGAATTTTCATTTGAGCTTTACTGTACCGCATAACTGTCTTCCCAGTAACCCTGCAAGTAAACTAGGGCTTAGGGCTTCCCTGGTGGCGCAGTGGTTGAGAGTCCCCCTACCGATGCAGGGGACACAGGTTCGTGCCCTGGTCCGGGCGGATCCCACATGCTGCGGAGCGGCTGGGCCCGTGAGCCATGGCCGCTGAGCCTGCGCGTCCGGAGCCTGTGCTCCGCAACGGGAGAGGCCACAACAGTGAGAGGCCCATGTACTGCAAAAAAAAAAAAAAACCCAAAAAACTAGGGCTTAGAGAGATTATTGCTTAGGGTTACATGATAAGCAACTAGGAGAGTCAAGATTTGGAAGCAGATCTTTCTGATGTGAATCCCCATGTTTTTTCCACCAGGTTAATCTTGAGCATGAATAATATACAATCTCCCTTTAAAGGGAAAAAAATATTGTGGATCCTCAGTATTGGCCTAAATAGTTTTATTTTATTAAAATATTTAATTTTTAGATGTATATAAATTCCTTATGCTTATTGCTTATATGGAAGTATAAAAGAAAAGTAAATTTATAAATGAAATATAAACAAAACTATAAAGCCAGTAAAACCAGTTAAATTTAGGGTGATGGATGATGTTGTTTTGCTGAAATGAAATCTTTCTTTGCATAGTGAATATACTATTGTGGGCCTTGGCTAGGTGTGCAGTTTTCTATATGCTGTATATCCTATGATAACTCAATTCCTACACTACTTTTCTGTGTTTGAATGCTGCAGAGCTTTCCTCCTTAAATCACTGATTAGGTGGTTTGGCTTTCACTTGGCATAAATATATCATTTACCTTGTAAGACCCTTCTATGCCCACTCTAATTCTGGTACCATTGATGGTAGATATGAGGTGGTTATCAAGGTGATCCAGAATATACTTTTAAAAAATATATATTATTGAAATGAAAATATGAACTTCTCAAAATTTCTTCAAGACTCATGTTTTATAGTTCACTGCTCCCACCTTAGTTTGAGAAATGTAGTTCTGTACCTAGTTTTTGAGTTGTTGATGTTTGATCTTAGAAATGAAAGCTAAAATCCAAGTAGTATAGTTAACCAGATAGTGCTGGTGGTAAGCTCTAGGTACAAAAGTGTAATTCTTAAACATTCAAATGTTTCTGTCCCAACATCTGACCAATTACTCACCTATAATATGATGATAGGTCATCACCATTTTATATTAGTATGTGCAAGAATGAAAACAGTTGTTTACCAGGTTGTCCTCCACCTGTAACTAAGGGAAAGAAGAGTGTTTCAGCACTGGTAATATTCTCTAAGAAACCATTTAAAAATGTGAAAGCATAGAGCATTTATCATTTCTATCTTATATTATTTTTTATATTATATTTAACTCATTTCTTTTACTGCCCTAAATCCGTCCCTCCATTTATCTCTGTCTTGAACTAATTACTGTAATAGCCTTCTAACTGGTTTCCCTGTCTCCAGTCCAATAAAATACTGAGATGAAGTTAATCCTCCCAAAGTACAGCTGTGATCATGCCACTCTTCTGTTGATTTCTGAGGTCTGTCTGGTTAATTTCCCTCCACAAAGTTGGGAAGCAATACATATTAATTAAATGCTGATAAAAAACATAAATAAGTTTAAAACTAAGGCTTTTAGAACTTGATTTTATGAGCAGAAATGTTGGAGGCATGGAGAATGCATTGTATGTTCAATATTCTTTTCTCTCCATACCTTGAAAGGTAACCTTTCATACAGATGTGGTAAACTAAAGCTCCTCAGTCCCATTGGCTTGTGAAGATCCTCTCTTTTCTTGGAGTGGTCCTCAACACAGAGATGATGAGGTTGCATGTGCTAGTACATATCTTCCATTCCTAAGGGATAAAATTAGAGTGATGATTCATGTAACTAGATGGCCAAACCCTTTCCTGCCATGCCCACAAGCTCCTTTTGAGAGTTTCTTTTCGCATAGGCCACCATGCCCTGCATGTGACCCTGACTGAAACAGATATGGATGTCTAATCATAAAGCAGTTATCACAGTCTGCTCAGTGGCCTGTGAGGTGTGCTGGCTCCTGAACTCTGCACAGCCCATACTGCTTAGAGACTGGCCAAACGAATCAGACCTTTTCTTGTTACAAGTTTGAACTTTACTCCTACTTCCAAGGGAGACTCCTAGGTCTATAGCTCCTAGTCCCTTTTAATAGGACAAATAGGAAGACATGTTCTGCCTAATAACAGAGCTTTAAAATATATGAAGAAGCAAAAATGCATAGAAGAGGAGAAAATGACAAAGCCACAATCGTATTTGGGAATTTTAACAGCCTTTCTCAGTAATTGATAGAAAAGGAAAAAGAAAGACTATGGAAGATATGAACAACACTATCAACCAACTTGACCTAATTGACTTTTATAGGGTGCTACCCTCAGCAACCATAGAATACATGTTCTCTTCAGGTGCACGTGCAGTGTTCACCAAGATGGACCATACACTGAGCCTTAAACTAGTCTCTAAATTCCATCTACACATGATGGAAATGGTAATTACAGTCTCTGACAATAGTAGGAGCAAATTAGAAATCAATAATAAAAGGTAGAAAATCCCCAAATATTTGGGAATTAAATAGCACACTTCTTTATTTTCCGTGTATCAAAGATGAAATCACAAGGACTATTAGAAAACATTTGAAGCGAATGATAATAAAAACATATTGAGATTAGTAGAATGCAGTTAAAGCAGCATTGGGGGAATTTTTAACATTAAATGTTTATTTCAGAAAAGAAGGTTTAAAATCTTTATGGTAATAAATTTGGCAACTGAGAGGAATGGACAAGTATCTTAAAAGATACAAACTATCAAATATCAAAGGTTTAAAATCAATGATCTAAACCAAGTGTTGACAGATTTTTTCTATAAAGGGCCAGATGGCAAATATTTTAGGCTTTGTAGGGTAGTGTGTGTGTGTGTGTGTGTGTGTATATATATACACACACACACATACACAGTGTATATATATGTATGTGTATATATATGTCTGTGTATATATATATACATATACATATGTATATACATACATATATATACGTATATATGTATATATATGTGTGTGTGTATATATATATATATACACATACACACACACATATATACTCACTCTCGCCCAACTATTTACAAATGTAAAAATCATTCTTAGCTGCAGAGAAATACATAAACAGACCGTGGGCTTAATTTGGTCTGTAGGCTATGGTTTGTCGAATCCTGATCTGTGCTTCCATCTGAAGTTTCTAGAAAAAAATCTAAAGTAAGCAGAAGGAAGGAGATAAAGGTAATAGTTAAGTAAAAAATGGACAAACTGTTGGGAAAAATCAATGAAGCCAAAATCGTTCTTGAAAAGATCAATAAAATTGAAAAATCTCCAACTAGACTGATCAGAGAAAAAAAGGAGAAAAGACAGAAACTACCAAAATGAGGATGGAAGAGTTGCTATCTCTACAGACATTAAAATAAAAGAATATTTTGTGTAACTTTATGCTAATAAATTTGGCAACTTAGAGGAATAGACAGATTCCTTAAAAGATACAAACTATCAAATATCAAAGGTCACTCAGAAAGAAAGAGATAACCCGAGTAACCCTACTCGTATTCAAGAAATAGAATTTATAGTTAAAAACCTCACAAGAAAGCTTTATGTCTAGATGGCTTTACTGGTGAATTCTAACAAACATTTTAGGAAGAAATTGTAACAATTCCATGAAGACTCTTCCTGAAAATTGAAGAGGAGTGAAGACCTCCCAACTCATTTTATTAGACTAGCATTATCCCCAGAGAGCCACTACAAAAAAACTACAGACCAGTAGTCCTCATGAGTATAGACAAAATTGATTAACAAAATATTAGCCAGTAGAATTTGGCAATATGTAGAAAATATGATTTTATACAATTTTATATAATTTTGAGTGGAGTTTATTTCAGGAATGCAGAATTGGCTTAATAAAAAATCAATATAACTCCCAGACTAAAAGAGGAAAGCCATATGATTATCTCACTAGTTGTAGAAAAAAACATATGATTAGATATCCATTTATGATTATGATTGAAAAAAGAAACAACTACAAACTGGTACTATAATTTAGCTTTCTCAACCTAATAGAGGGAATTTATGAAAAACCTACAGCTAAGGGTAAGTTTGGGAACAAGGTAAAGATGTCTGCTCTTACCACTTTTATTCAACATTTTACTGTAGGTCCTAGCCAGTGCGGGCGGTAAGGTAAGGAAAAGAAACAAAAGACATGCAGATTGGAAAGGAAGAAATACTGATCTTATTCTCAGACACCATGGATTATCTTTCTAAAAAATCCTAAGGGCTCTACATCGAGATTTAGTGAGTTTAGCTAATTGTTAGATACATGGACAATATAAAATAATCAGTTGAATCTCTGTATACTAGCAACAAACAGTTGGAAAATGGAAAAAAAAAGACCACTTACAATGCATCAAAAAAACGTGAAACACTTAGGGATAAATTTACCAAAATATATATAGAAAGAAGACCTATACACTAGAAGTACAAAAAACATTGCTAAAATAAATAAGTAGAGAGAGATACTTTTGGGAAACAGTTTTCCCTGGGTCTTTGCATTTCTGTACTTCTTACAAGTGAGGCGGTGACAGCCCTTTTTTCTACTTTTTTTTTATTTAAAAAACTTTATTTATTTTTGTCTGCGTTGGGTCTTTGTTGCTGCGCACGGGCTTTTTCTAGTTGCAGCGAGCGAGGGCTACTCTTCGCTTTGGTGCGCAGGCTTCTCACTTCAAACTGAGCTGTTGTTGCAGAGCACGGGCTGTAGGCATGAGGGCTTCAGTAGTTGTGGCACGTGGGCTTCAGTAGTTGTGGCTTGCAGGCTTTAGAGCGCAGGCCAGTAGTGTGACAGCCCTTTTAAACAATTTTTTCCAGGATGTTTGTATAGCATAAAGCCTTGGATGATAGTTAGCGACTCCTGCTGTTGCAGAGGGCAGATTTGCTTATTGTCCAGTATAGTAAAGATAATATCGCCCTTTGGACAAAGGGCAGGTGTGCTTCAGGTTATAAATGATTCAGGTTCCTTAAGCTCAGGGTCCCTCAGTTGTGATGCAAACCTGCCTGCACAGTGTCTACCTGGGCTCCTCTCCACATCTGCCCTGTAGGACTTGGGGGCAACAGGGGAACTGATACACGCATGATACTTATGTTCCTTGCTGTGCTTGGAGTAGTAAGTCCTGTGTCTCTGACCTAGGCCTACTGTGTTGTCCGCCAGTATCCACGAAACAGTGACAGGCTACTTTGTTAGCTTGCAAGGAGAGGCTAAAATCTCAGCCTCCTCCCAGTACTTGACAGTTTTAGCCATAAGAATGGAGTGCTGACAGAGACATGGCTTTTTGAAAGAGGAAGGATGAGGACCTTGAGGGCTGGGCTAGGGGATATTGAAAGACTCTCTGGCATCTGGCAGCAAATGCTCTCACCCAAGTGGTGGGCAAGGGTGGCAGAGGCAAGGGAAGTAGGAGCCCTTTGGTGTTCTACCTCTTAATGAATATTTAGGGGCTGAGCTGAGAGATAGCCTGAATGGTTACCTTGGTTGTTGTACACTCAACTCCATGGCCCTAGCAGAAGGGCGGTGGGGCTGTAGCTGCTGAGTCAAGGAGTCCCCAAAGCTGAGAAAATGATGTTAGAAATGAGGATCTGGGTGGATCGAAAACATTAGAAGTTTGTTTGGTTGAGCTGCAAGTGTGGGGGCTTGAAACTGAAAGTAAATGCACCGTCTGACCACTGTCTCCTTCCGTGGGGTGACCTCTCCTCCTCTTACACCTTGATTTCAGGTGTTTTAAGGAGAAAGATGAATAAGGGTTGGGCTGAGGTCTCCCTATCCTTAAGGGAGACCAGAGGCCACACCCATCTGTCTAAACGTGCTGGGGGAACTTCAGGGAGAAGAGGGAGTCAAACTTTTATGGTTGTGTTGGATGCTGACACCCAAGTCATCATCCTACCTTGTTCTATGGGGGATGGAATGTCAGAGACAACTGACAGGCCTTGGGCAAGGTCCACGGTAGGGAAGGGAAGCTAATGTGGCACTGTGGGTGAGGCCGTTTATTGTTGTGTACTGTTATCTGGCTTCCACTGCAGAAAGTATAATTGGTGTTGATGTTTTAAAGAGCCTGTCTGTAAATGCCCTGTTCTGTAAGTGCCAGAGGGGATTCTATTGATTAGGAAGAGCCGCATCTAGAGAAGTGCTCATACTTTGGAAACCTTAGTGATTCCTCTGAGCTACAAGTTACTGTGACTGATGGTTTTGCAATATATGTAAAGAACTCATCCAACTCAACAAGAAGATAAAAAACCCAATATTTTAAAAATTTGGCAAAAGGCTTTAACACAGGCACTTTTTAAAAGAAGATACACAAATAGATAACATTCATATGAAAAGATGCTCAACGTCTTTAGTCATCTGGGAATTGCAAATTAAAACCACAATGAGGGCTTCCCTGGTGGCGCAGTGGTTGAGAGTCCGCCTGCCAATGCAGGGGACACGGGTTCGTGCCCTGGTCCGGGAGGATCCCACATGCCACGGAGCGGCTGGGCCCGTGAGCCATGGCCGCTGAGCCTGCGCGTCCGGAGCCTGTGCTCCGCAACGGGAGAGGCCACAACAGTGAGAGGCCCGCGTACTGCAAAAAAAAAAAACCCACAATGAGATACCACTTCACACCCACTAGAATGGCTAAAGTTAAAAAGACCGACAAAACCAGTTGCTGGCGAGGATGTGGAGCAGCTGGGAGCCTCATGCATCGCTGGTGGGTGTACAAAATGGTACAGCTGAGCTGGGAAGTAGTTTGGCAGTTTCATGCAAAGTTAAAAATAAACTTATCTTATGACCTAGCAAGTCCACTTCTAGGTATTTATTCAAAAGAAATGAAAATATCTATCCATAAAAAACTTGAATGTTCATAGCAGTATTATTCATAATAGTCCCAAAATGGAAACAGTCCAAATGTCCATCCACAGATGAATGGATAAACAACTTGTGGTAGATTCATCCAGTGGAATGTTACTCAGCAATGAAAAGGAACTGAGCTGCTAATAAGGGTAAGAATAAAGATAAATCTTAAAAAACATACTGAGGGAAAAGGCTTATACTGTATATTCCGTTATGTCATGAGTATGTAATATATGATTCCATTTATATGAAGTTCTAGAATGGGCAAAAAGGCAACACTAATCTAGTGAGGTGATAGAACAGACCCGTGGTTGTGTAGAGTAGGATTTTGGGGTAGGAGGTTGACTGTAAAGGAGTAGACTTTTTTTTTTTCTCAATTTAAAAATACCAGTGGTAAAAATTTAAGGCAGTAAATTTTGTGATTAAAATTATGAACTTTGTGTCATAAAACATATCCTGAGTTTGAGTTCTGGCTATCATTTACTGGGTAGCTGTGTGACCTTGGGCAAATAGTTTAACCTTTCTAAGGTTTCCTCATATGTAAAATGGGGGTGATAATGATACCATATTAGAGTTGTCAGGATAGATTAAGTTATGTCAGGATAGATTAAATTAAATTATGCCATCACTGGTAGATAGTAAGTGCTCAATAATGAAGATTAATTTTGGCAGTATTAGTATTTGTCCATGCTAATAATTATAATTTGCTGTTCATGTCTGTTACTCTTAATCTTGGAATGGGTATTGCATGTTTATATTTTTTAAAAAAAGGGAAAAGAAAGAATTACTGATTAGGTTCCTATGGATCTTAGACGTTCTCTGGGCAGATAACTTATTTAGTCAGTCATAAATATGATGAACTCTTTAATATGTGAAGATAATGGTACTGACTCCTTTATTGGAAGTTCTGCATGACCTTTGGCTGAAAGCATTGCAGTTCTGATTTGTTCGTAATCTGCTTTATTATTATTACCATTTTTTTTTTCTTTATGGGGCCTAGCTGTATTCCTCTTAAATGGTTCCCTTTGTGACATTTTGAATGGCTGAGGAGGATTTGAGAATCTTCTTTCCAAATAAAGCTTTCTTTAGTATGAAGCAAATTGATCAAACTTGGGCCAGATAAGCCATTTGACCTACAGTTGCTGAGATGGATTACTCTAGAAACTCCTTTAACATTAATTTGAGTCCTTAATGGATTTTTTTTTCTTCACATCTTTATTGGGGTATAATTGCTTTACAATGGTGTGTTAGTTTCTGCTTTATAACAAAGTGAATCAGTTATACATATACATATGTTCCCATATCTCTTCCCTCTTGCATCTCCCTCCCTCCCACCCTCCCTATCCCACCCTTCCAGGCGGTCACAAAGCACCGAGCTGATATCCCTGTGCTATGCGGCTGCTTCCCACAAGCTATCTGCCTTATGTTGGGTAGTGTATATATGTCCAGGCCTCTCCCTCGCTTTGTCACAGCTCACCCTTCTGCCTCCCCATCTTAATGGATTTTTATAAATGGTTTAGTAACCTCATTTTAGGACCTCGCTCACTGGAGATTTGAATATGTTTTCTAAAATCTGTTTATATTTAAATCTTTATTTCCTTGTGCAAATCAGCAGTTTTCAAGTTTGTCGGTAGGAAAAAGAAAAACAAAACCATAACTGGGAAGAAGTAAGATGATCAGACATGTCAAAGATTAAAAGGTTTTATTTATGAGCAGGAACTGGAAAGGAGTTTCCTGTAATTATGTGACTTAGTGTTGCCTGAATGCAGTATACTTTTGGGTTGAGACATGGCGAATGAGAATGTTTGCTTTTAGTTTTGTGTCCCATATGACTTATATTTCAGATTCTTGAAGGTTGAGGATTTGTTAAAATGGTTTAACCCAAATATGCATCAGGAATGTCCTTCATTCAGTTATACATAAGTAAAAATTTTTGTTTTGTCATTTGCATTTTTCTTGAATAATTTTTTTTCTTCTCTTAAATCTGTTTTGAAACCTAGTAATTTATTCATTTTTCAAATTTTATTGCAGTGCCTGATCAACTTTCTAGCAGGAGAACGATCATGGAGGTGGTGCCAGCTGAGGTGAATAGTTTGCTTCCAGAGGAGATAATGGACACTGGTATAACTTTAGTGGATGATGATAGTATTGAGGCTGTTATTGTTTCATCCCCAATTCCCATGGAGACAGAACTGGAAGAAATTGTCAACATAAATTCTACTGGTGACTCTACAGCCACGCCCATTTCCACGGAACCAATAACAGTGTACAGTAACCACACTAACCAAGTTGCAGTGAATACCACAATTACTAAAGCAGATTGTAATACCACGGTGAAACCAGCTTTTCCAAGTGGCCTTCAAAAACTTGGTGCTCAGACTCCTGTGACTATATCAGCCAATCAGATTATTTTAAACAAAGTATCACAGACATCTGATCTTAAACTTGGCAATCAGACCCTTAAACCAGATGGACAGAAGTTAATTTTAACAACTTTGGGCAAGTCTGGTTCACCAATTGTTTTAGCACTACCCCATAGCCAACCCCAGGCTCAGAAAGTTACAACTCAGGCCCAGTCAGGAGATGCTAAGTTACCACCGCAGCAAATTAAAGTAGTTACCATTGGAGGGAGGCCAGAGGTGAAACCTGTCATTGGTGTCTCAGCATTGACCCCAGGAAGTCAACTGATTAATACTACAACTCAGCCCTCTGTGTTACAGACCCAACAGTTAAAAACAGTACAGGTAAAAAAAAAAAAAAAAAAAAAAGGGCGCTTACTAGTTAAAATGCATGTTAAATTGATTCATAGTTGCGTGTGTAGGGTGATTAAATGCATAGTTGTTACTGAATTCTTTTGAATGTTGCTTTTAGTAATTGTGTGGTTTTTTTTGTAAAGTTTGATATGTGTAATGCTTTTGAAAATTTCTGCCAGAGAACTTAGAACTTAATTTTGGTTAAATTCCAATTTAGTGTATTTATAGCTTTTTACTCATTTTAAAACAATTTTATTCTCAGTAGTAGTTTGAGTACAAGGATGTTCTGCTGGTATAAAGATGCCAGAGTTGATGTCAGGCTGTCAAAAAATCATTCAGACATGATATTTTCAGCTAACAGATGGCCAGAGTCTAGGAAAACTTGCTGCTCTGAGAAACCCTTCAAGCCAGCAGTAGTGCATACCAGCCAGTGTGTGCCTCTTCTTTGGAATTTACTGTCCATTGCATCGCTCATGTTTGCAATGTAGAAAGGCAGTGCCATGTGATGGAAGGTTTAGAATTGGACCAACTGGATTTCAGTCTCTTCTCTGCTGCCCTCCCAGCTGCGGAACTTTGGATAGGCTACTTATTTTCTCTGAGTTTTTGATTTTAGCTGTAAGATGGCTATTTGATCGTGATGAAACACATAAGAAAAGATGACTCTTTGGTATGGTTCTCAAAACATTGAGAATCCTTCAAAATGGTACCCATTGTTAGTATGAATAGAAACCTAAGATAGAAGGTTATAAGAACATATGTTAAGTTTTTTTTCATGCCCAATAGGCCTTTTTAGGTCACCACTGCTCTTAGAAATACAATGATCCACTTAAGACCACAAATGCATTTCCTGTTTGAAAGAGTTGGCTTTTAGAAAGAAGGCATGAGTTAGAGAAATAAAGCAGGTGTATAAGGAAGGAGGAAGGTTTGGGGAACTGTCCACTCTCAGCTGATATTAGAAATATTGTTTTGGTTATTATGTTGACAAAATAGTTAGAAACTTATTTTTCACAGGCTTTTTATTTAAGAACTTCATAAGATTTCTCAAACTTTATAATTTGTCCATGTCCCTTCTGCCACTATTAAACATTTAGTGCTCTTTCTTGTTCATTATCATCTCTCACTTAATTCTGACTTCCTTTTACTTTTTTTGGTGAGGATCTCTTGAATGAGATATCCTATCACCATCAAGCACCTTGTCCTCAGCTTGTTTTTTAATCAGTTTTAAAACTTGTTTTTATTGGTTTACCAGAGTTTATCTGGCTTTGGGGATATGGATCATAACCATGTTCGCAAGATACTGTAAATGTAAATCAGAATGTCATTTTTTTTTATTTACAAGAGCAATGTATACATACTATTTGTAAGACCAGTTTACTTGTATCCACTAGTTTTCTACTATAATCCCCTAAGTACCAACAATAAAAACAAAGACTGGGGTCTAATTCTTATAACTTCTCTTCTTGTCCTTACTTTTATAAAATCTGATTCTATTTATTTAAAAAGACTTCTATTTAAAAACAAAAACAAGGGCTTACCTGGTGGCGCAGTGGTTGAGAGTCCACCTGCCGATGCAGGGGACACGGGTTCGTGCCCCGGTCCGGGAGGATCCCACATGCCGCGGAGCGGCGGGGCCCGTGAGCCATGGCCGCTGAGCCTGCATGTCCGGAGCCTGTGCTCCGCAAAGGGAGAGGCCACAACAGTGAGAGGCCCGCGTACCGCAAAATAAATAAATAAATAAATAAAATAAAAACAGAAACAAAAGAAACCCCATTTAGAATATTGTTCTACTTGTCCAGTTATTTTTAGGCAACTAAATCTTTTCAACTCAAGAGTAGCCTATAAAGCTCTGAAGCACTGAAGCACAGAAAAAACAAACAAAAAGCTACACATCTATCTGTATCCATTTTGGGCAACAGAATATTTGGTTTACTTTTACATGGTGTGTATGATCCCCTGATTTTTTTCCCAGACGGTTCTCAGCATTGTCTTAAGTTTAATCAGAGTATTGAAACTTATTAGGGTGTGGACAATAGGAAAGGGTGGAAGAAGGAGACCCATCTCCAAAGGTGACAGTTGAGGCCAGAGGCAGTAACAAAGAGGTATAGTTACACTTAGTTACAGATATATAAACACTTTCCTGTGTTTCTTGTGCATAGTATATAAGAATAATAGATAATTAGCCATATGGAACAACATAACTCCTTATTAGTTCCTGAATCTGTATAACACAGTGCCCAAAATTACCTGCATGTATTATTTGATCACATCTTTGGCAGTCTTATTTGTAAATTTCCTTCTTTGATTCATTTTTGTCTTAATCTGCTAATTAGATAGATTTGTTAAAAAATGATCCTTTGGGCTTCCCTGGTGGCGCAGTGGTTGAGGGTCCGCCTGCCGATGCAGGGGACACGGGTTTGTGCCCGGTCCGGGAAGATCCCACATGCCACAGAGAGGCTGGGCCCGTGAGTCATGGCCGCTAAGCCTGCGCGTCTGGAGCCTGTGCTCCGCAACGGGAGAGGCCACAACAGTGAGAGGCCCACATACTGCAAAAAAAAAAAAAAAAAAAAAGAAGATCCTTTATGCTCTGTTTTATTTAATAAAGTAAATTTGTTCTAGGGTAGTTTAGAATTCATAATGCAAAAAGCCTGGTTCCTTGACAGAATTGGAAATCCTTATTTTCAGCAATGCTACACTAAAGAAACAAAACCACAAGGACAAGTTGAGATTGTTCCTTTGAATAATTAATGTGCTCTTGGTCGTATTTACATTTTTTTTCCTGGTTGGTAAGTATTCATATAGTTTTATGATTGTGAAAATTAGTTAAAAATGGGGAAACACTTTAAGTTCCCAAACTCTATAGCTAAGATTATCTATTTCGAGACACAGATTTCCAAGAATATCAATACCTCTACCTCTTGAGATTCTTAATGCTAAGTCAATAGACAACATATTCTAACTTATTTTAGAGTTTTAGGCCTGTAAATACACTTGGGAAATATTTTCTCTGTGTGTCTCCCAAATTGCATCAGTTTTTAAAACTACAATTATGGATTTATTTGGGTATATCAGAGTTTTACAAGCTGGATATTTTTTAATATAGTAGGGAATCTCTTTGGTTCGTTTTTTTAAAAGGTGATTTGTGTTTCCTTTACATTTTGTTTTGTCAGTAATATGTTCTGAGTGTAAGAAGGTAATATATTCTAAGTGTAAGAAAATGTTATTAAGTTTAATTTATAGTTTGAGCACAAAGCTGGTATTTACTTAGTTCTGTAATCAGTTACAGCTTCTGGTATGTTTTGTCGTTTAAGTTGGTCATGTTTGTTCATTTTGAGTTATTATTTCCAATAATAGTACTTTCAGGGCCTCAATTTTCAATCTGCCAAAGATAAAATTAGTATTTAATGTCCTTCCTGCTCTGAAAGTCCATGATTTTTATCATAAACTGATAAAAAAGTCTATGATTTTTATTATTGCTAAAGGCTATGATTTTTTATCATTGCTAAATTTCTGCTTCTGACTTTTAGAAAAAGCTGTGCCTTGCATACATTGCAATTTCAGTATAAGGACATTGGTAACTTTACCTTCCTTGACTTGTGGAGAATTTTAGTTTAGGGCAACAGTGTACCGTGTATAACGTAAAAGCAGAGATGAATAAAACATAGACCCTCCCTTCAAACAATTTGTAGTCTAGTAAAGTGTATTTTAGTAAATAATATTTCAGAGGCTTCACCTTTAGAATAGTCTGTGTTTTGCCAAACATGTCTCTTTGTATCCTAGGGTGTTAACTTGTGCAGTTCCTTATTTATCTGCCCCTGATATATAGATCTAAAGTTGAAGATATAATCATGAGCCTATCTTTTATGTGTATTTATATTTTGCTTCCAGGGGCCAATGAAATTATATTTATCATTTGCACTATGCTTTCTTAACGTACTCTACTCCATCTTTTTATTATTGAATAATTAGCTATTTGGAAAAGGATATTGCTGTGCCATATTTGTGTTTCATTATTATTATTAAATGGTTATTTTAAACATTACTATTGAACATTAAACATTATTTTTACAAATTAATTTGTTTTTCATTATATGCATATGTCCCAGAGACTAAAATAAGAATTTGCAATAAAATCCAAAGGTATTGTTGTATAATGGCCTAAGGATGTGATCATATTAGTATTTTGGTGAATGGCTGCATTTTAAATGTTTTTAACGTCAGTACTTAGATATGTTTTGTTAAATGAGCTGGTTTCACATGTACTTCTGTATATCAATCTTGTCTAATTTTGATTGAATAGGTGTTTTATAGAAACAATGGTCTTTATAGTTATTTATATATTTCAGATTGCGAAGAAACCTCGAACTCCAACCTCTGGTCCAGTAATCACGAAGCTGATTTTTGCAAAACCAATTAATAGTAAAGCAGTTACAGGACAGACAACTCAAGTATCACCACCAGTCATTGCAGGTTATATTTCTTTATAGTTTGTTTAGCTAAATATTTACCTTCCTTTTAGGTTTAAAAAAGGCTGTTCTACTACCTTGAAATGTTTTAGTGCTTATTACTGTAAATCAGACTGGTTAGTAAGAAATGTTACACCTATTAAATGTGTCCTTCAAGCAAAATGCCTTATCTCAAAATCAGTCCATTACTTTAGCCTCTTTGGTTTTTGGTATACCTTGAAAGTAGTGAAGTCTCAGACTCTGATAATACTAGCTAACATTTACATAGTGTTTGCTACGGCTTCCACACTATTCTTAGCTCTTTACATAGAGTGACATATATAATCCTCTGGCAATCCTATGCGGTAGGTACTAATAACATCCCCATTTTGCCAGTGTGGAAACAGAGGCACTCAGCTAGTAAATGGCCAAGTTGGAATTTGAATCCAGCTAATGCTAGAGCACATGCTAATAAGTCTGTTAGGTTTAAAGTAATATATGTGAGAGTATAGTATTTCATGGTTTCTGTTTGAATTTTTGGTTTCCGTATTTTAATATTCTCTGTATGCAGTTCTCTATGAAACAGAAAATTATCACAATGAAAATAATTACTTAAGTGAGAACAGAATTTTAGTTATATTACTTTTACCAGCAAATTCCTCAGCATGGCCCAATTATTTTATTATATACTTTTAAGATATGTCATCACTAATAACACCTCAGAAATCTTGACTTTGAGTATTTCACTCTTTATTATTCTAGTTGATCTGCCTTTGTACTTCCAATCTAGTAATTCTTTCACTTTGAAATCTCTGATCCATTAACTCTTCCACTTTCTCATTAATAATCCCTTTCCAGTCCTCAAATTCTTCCTTACTCAGCATGGAGTTCATGACCCATCACTACTGCTCCCAGAAAACACCATTGATTCTCTTTTCACTCTCTCTTTCTATAATGGCTTGGTTAAGTCCAGCTCTCTTCTTGCCTGGCAAGCACCTCAGTACTTCTGGAGAAAATCACACAGCTGTGGTGACTGGTCTTTAATTCAGAGCTATACTAACATTACTCCTTTCACCATTTAGGAGCTCATTTTAAGTTTCCATTGTTCTAATAGCTTATGGAAGCACCTCTGGGTGGTAGACTTTGACTAGAGACTTTCAAATGCTAATTACCCATTTCTAGAATGTGTATTCTTGATGCAGGTACTTCAAATGTTAATTAACCATCCCTGGGATATGTATTAAAACCACCTCCTACTGTCTTTGATAAATTTACAGACAGTATAGCAGTAGGCAACTCTGAAATCAGTGGCAGTGAAATGATCATTTTCCTAGGCTTTGAATTATAATATATAGGGAGGCTTCTCTGTTTACCAAGTGAGAGAAGGAATGAGGAGATTGTAGTTTGAGGGCAGTGTTGGGTGAGTGAATGTTCTTTTTCTTTTGGCCTTCAGTAGAGATTTGGGATGGTATAGGATGCTCGTATCTAGAGGGCTGTCATGGGAGATAGGTGTGGCCCCAGAGGAAAAACTGGAAAGGGTTTGGATTTCGAGCTGCTTCAGGAAGTGGGCTTTAGTTGGCTGAAAGTGAGGAAGGCTTGGATATGTTGATGATAAAGGGACCACCAGACCCTTAGGAGTTTGGGTGAGTAGAGGTGGTTTACGAGGAGGGGTGTCTCAGTGCCATGTTCTCTACTGCTTTTGAGTTTGAGAGAATTCCTTAAAACTTTTAATTATGTAGGGGCGAAGGGGAGCTGTATGCTAAAGAATTGTGGTTTTGCAGAAGTGTCTGAGTGAATATTTGGTAATGTCAAGATTTCACCTCTCTTACATTTGACTATAATGGATTTCATTGCTGGGTCTTTGGGTGATTTACAGTGTGTTGCACACTAATCATAGCTTCACCTTTTAATTACAGACAGACTTATTAGCCCTCCCAAAATACATAGAGATAGACTTCTATTAAATTTCACTAGAATTTGTTGGCATTAAGTTCAGTTTGGAGGGATAATTTCTACTGTTAACTAATAGTTTGTAGCTTTTTAAATTCATGTAAGCCAAATTTTAAACCACCAAAGTAGCTCTCCTGCTGAATTGTCTTATCACAAGGAGGTTCCATTATCTTTATATTATAGCTAAGGATCTTTCAAATTACATTTAGACTGCTTTTTAATGACCTTTGGGCTTTTCATGGAAGATGGATATCTTTTTCTGTCTTTTGATCAAGATGAACTTAGTGTTTGTATAAAATCAATTTTTCTAAAATGCAAATATGATTTTGTCACACCCTTGCTTAAATTTTCTTGGCCACATCCATTTCTTGGCCTTAATCCTTCAGGAATAAGTTCAGATGCCAGAGCTTTCTTAGCATTAAAGTCATTTATTATATAACATATACCTTTTTCATTTTCAGCTTGTATTAGCTCCAGACCTACTGATGTAACTTATTTCAAGAGATCACCAAATGGCCCATGTTCTCTCAGAACTTAGGCCCTTGGCACTGTTGCTTTTACCTGAAATGACTTTTTTTGCTTTCCTTATGGCTGACTCATCCATTTTATCTTTGGATTATCTCCACCTGTCTTGGAAGTTTTTGATCCCTGGGTTTAGTTAGGTTCTCTTTTCTCTGACCATCTCCTATATATTTCCATAAAACTTGGTTATACCTACCAAACACTTAACTTAAATCAGACTTCTGTTAAATTTCACACTGGCTTTTAATGTTTCCATTAGTCATGGTATATTGTAATACTTGGTTTCCTTGTCTGTCTGTCTCCCCTGTTGTCTGTCTGTCTCCCCTATTACACTTAAAATTTTTCTTAATAGTAATTTTGGATTTTGTTTGCCATCTAGTTTTTAAAGATTATTTTTTAAAAAATTATGATAAATACACATAACATAAAGTTGACCATTTTAACCACTGGTGGCATTAAGTACATTCATGTTGTTGTGCAACCATCACCACTGTCTGTCTCTAGGACTTTTTTCGCATTGCAAAGCTAAATCTTTGTCCGCATTAAACAATAACTTCCCAATTCCTTCCTTCCCCCAGCCCCTAGCAGAGACTGTCTCTATCAATTTGACTTTTCTATGTATCTCGTATAAGTGGAATCGTACAGTATTTGTCCTTTTATGACTGGCTTTTTATGACTCTCCAATACCTAGCACAGTTTCTAGCACATAGATGTGGTTCGGTGAATGTGTATTGTTGAGTGAATATGTGTATCACGGAGGCAGTGTGGTGTATGGGAGGAGCTATTAGGAGACTTGGGTTTTAGTTATGGGTCTTCTATTCATTTTCTCTGTGATCTTGGGTAAATATATTTTCTGTTCATCTTACTCCTTTCTGTAAAATGTTGATAACAATCACTTCACATGACTTTTGAGATGGTTAAATGAGGTACAGAGGTCCTCATTATCAGGTCCTCATTATCAGAGCTCCCAAGGTACAAGGTTGCTGCTATAGCAGAGCAAACTCCATCAATGTGAAAATATTCACTAATGAATTAATCTCTTATAGAATTAGTCCTGGCTCAGATACGCTAGCTCTCTGCCCCCAGCCTGTCCCATCTGTAGCTTTTTGGTTATGTCTCTTTTGATTCTTGGAGAATACCTGACAGTAGAGTGTAAAATGCTTTGCAAATTGATTTCAAGGTGAAATTGTATAACTTGTATACTTTCTTGAATCTGTCTGCAGAGTCAAGGATAAACAGGGATTTGGAGATTAATCAGGAGAAATGCTATCTGGATGAAAAACAAGTGGCCCTTCAAAAAAGAATAATTTGAATTTTAAAGGATATAGAGGGTTCTTGGGAAAATTGATGAAATCCTAAAATATTTTGGCAGAAATAATCTTCTGTATCATCCTGTTGCGCCCATCAAACAGAGTCTGTCATTGTAATGTCATTACTAATTTTCAGAAGAATCCTCTCCCCCTCAAACAGTTCATTCTAAGAGATAGTATAGTTGTAATTATAAACTGAATTTTTGTTAAATATAAGCAAAAAAAGTTTTAGTTTTAGGGGTTTTTGTTGTTGTTATTTACAGTGAAATTTTTGTCCTTGTTTTAAATGTAATTCACTTTAACTGGCCTTTTTCTGGTATCAGTTATCCTCACTCAGGAATAGAGGATTTTTATATGTATGTTTTCTGAAATGTATGTAATGCTTAACAAATAAGAAATTATAGTAATAACTGTAAATGATGATCATTTTATGAAAATGTGTCTTAATTGGTAGTTTCTTTTCTTAAAATAATGGTTGTTGGGGCTTTAGGCTTATCCTAGAGGTATTAGTTTTGGAAACCAGAACAGACAAACATGCTACTTCAGGCAGGCTCCACATTTGAGGGTGCCCTTCTAAAAATATTTGATATAGATTCATTTAGTTTATATAGAATTGACTTACTTAGTTATGATGTAATTCAGCCTAAAAAAACCCTAGCAAAACTCTCAACTGAAATTCATTAAGGAATATGTCAATAATATAAAATGTAATCGTGTACTAAAAGAAATTGAAAAAATATATTTAAAATATTTTTAAAATTCATGTGTCAGACAAAACTTGATTCATCTTTAAAAAAAAATACGTTTACTGTCACATTGTTATTAGAAAAAAAACAGCCTTGAAACTTACATGCTAGTTCTCTATTTTTGCTTGAAGGGTAAGACCCTTTTTTTTTTTCTCTTTTTCCCTTTTTCTCTTCCTCTCTCTTTCATCTCTGACTGTATCTGTAAGTTAAATCATAGCATCTAAAGGGATTTTAGAGATAATTTAGTTATCTACCTTCTCTATTTCTTGAGTGCTTGGAGTTCCTCTTCAGCCAGTGGATTTGATTATCCAGCATCTGTTTTTGAACACCTTCAGTGAGTAGAAACTCACTCATATAGAAACAGTCGTTTCAATTGGAAATTTTTGTTAGAAGTTCTTTCTTACTGCTTAACTGAAAATTTTCTGTTTATATTAGTGTGTGCATCTGATGGATACAGAGTGGTTCTAATCCTTCAACTTGACAGCATGGATCAATCAGGACAGTCTTGGTTCTCTGCCATAATAAACAGTCTTTAAATCTCAGAAATTTAAGAAAACACAAATTTTATTTTGTATTCATACTTCATGGTTATCTACATGTCTACTGTGGGTTAGAAAGGGGGCTATTCTCATCATGGTCACTCAAGGACCCCGGCTGATGGAGGAGCCACCATCCAGACGCAGTGAGGAAAAGAGAGCTTTGGAAGGTCTTGCGTAGGCAGTAAATGTTCTGACCCAGAAATGACACACATCACTTCTATTCATAATTTGTTGGTCAGAACTAGTCATATGGCCCTAATCTAACCACAGGGAGCTGCAGGGACGGGTAGGAAGGGCAGTCCTGCCGTGTGCCCAGAATGGAAGGGGAGGAGGTCGGCGCCAGAATGCTGAATGGCAGCATCACACAGTCTTTCAGGAATTTGGAGCTGTGTCATGTCTTTGTATTCCTCTCTCACCTAGGACAAAAATTCCTAATATTTCAACTCCTTGTGATATGATTTCCAATTCTGTAAGCCATCCAGACACACTATAGTTTTTCTGTTTTGTTCCTGAAGGATATTTCCAGAAGGGAACACAGCATTCTTGTTGGAATCTGGCCAGGACAGCTAGAAGAATTTTTTTTTTCCCCTTTTTGGCAGACTAAAATGAGACAGTATTAAACCAGTGTTTAAGTTAGTTCAGTGACTATCTGTTTTATAGATGTGGACTTAAATTGTATCCTGAATGGTTTCAGTTCAAAGAGAAAAAGCTGAGGTATAGTAGAGAACAGAGACTGAAGTTTAAGACTTGGATTCAAGTCCTAACTTTGAGGAGCTGTGTTACACAGGACTTGTTCCTTAGTTGTCCTGAGCCTATTTTCTTATAGATATAACCTAACAGTATAGATGAGGGAATTCCCTGGCAGTCCAATGGTTAGGACTCTGCACTCTCACTGCCGAGGTCTCGGGTTCAGTCCCTGGTTGGGAAACTAAGATCCCACAAGCCGAGCGGTGTGGCCAAGAAAACAGACAAAACACAAAGCAGTATTGATGAGAATGTGAGCAGAAGTGTTTTTGTGGACTTCCATAAGGTGGTATTAAGATACTAAGTGTTACTAAGAAGCATTGTTTTGTTTCCTTCTGCCTAGGTTCACCATAGTTCATTAGACCTACTTAAGTGTTTCAGTTCATAAGTGGCTGCGTATGAAATATTGAACATATATATACTACAGTCCTTGTGGGTATAAATCATCATCAAATACATTTTTATACGATTATTGAAAAGAGTCAAACTGATGTGCTGCCTCTCATTTGCAGGTAGGGTTCTTTCACAGTCTACTCCCGGGACTCCATCAAAGACCATAACAATATCTGAAAGTGGTGTTATTGGATCAACTTTAAATTCTACAACACAGACACCAAATAAAATAGCCATCTCACCTTTGAAATCGCCAAATAAGGTAAAAAAAAAAAAATTAGCCACAAAGGCCAAGTATTGTGGTTAATGACTTTATTTTCTCACTAGTCACTTCAGATACTTCAGTTTTAATATATTCCTAAAGAGTTAATAGGTATTTGGTGAATATCGGATTAATTTAGTAATCAAGGATGTACGACAGATAAAAAACTTACCCTGAACGCATAGTTACACAGTTATCATTTTGCATGCTAAGATTATTTTAATGGCCCTTGTGAATGTGGGTACAACATAAATCTTCTGAATGAGGTGCATTATGTAGGTGTTTGGTTCCTCTTCAGTTAATACTTGTGCAAAATTATTGTCTTTGGGTCAGTCACATATATAGTGACTCTATAAATATAAAATGTTAAATGTAACTTTTTTAAAAATAAAATATTTGGTGCCTTCTGCTTAAGCTGTCCTTGATTTTATGGAGAGCTGAGCTTTTGCTGGTAACAGAGTATCCAGAGTACTAGAAATTGCCATCAAATGCTGGTGATCATATTAATTCGGGTTTTTTAGGCTTAACACAGCTCATTCAGAGCATCTGAAAGCTTGTCTTAATTTATTTTCTTTTTAAGGGGGCAAAGTACCTATCATTTTAGGTCAAGTTAAGTAGTCTTAGCTCACTTTCCTAAAACATACAGACGTCATTATACCAGCATAAAATTTTGGAACAAGTATGCTTTAAAGGACATATTCAGGTGGAAAGCCAAGCATCATTATTCTGTAAGGTGCCACCCTTGCGATTCTGGAAACACACTGCCCTTTGTACCTGCCTTTTTCCTTAATTTGCTACTATTCATGAGTAGAACAAACATTAAACGTTTGCCTTACATTTTTTAAAAGTCTAACTGTTGGTTTCTGTTTTAATGAGACTTGACTCTAGTGTATAAATACGATGTCTGTTACAGTTTATTAAAATGGGATTCTACCTGCATGATAATACAGATAATTATCTACTTAAATGGAATGAATTCAACAGATATTTGAGTGCTTACTATGTGCTCTGCATAGTGATAGGCACTGGGGATAAAAGCATGAATAAGATAAGTTTTAAATTTCAGGTAGTTCAGTAGGGAAGTTAGAGTTAAACATTAAGAATTGCCCTACAGAATCATAACGGTCACAGGTGGATTGAAGAGCCCTGTTGTGTCTGTCAGAAGAGGTTTATACAAAGGGTGCTATTCCTGAAAGGTCTTAACCTTAAAGGTGGTTCAGGCCTTAGCTATGGGTGAGCACAGGAGGTTTCCAAATTGAGATAATACTTTACACAAAAGTGTAAAAGCGTGGCCCCGTGTAAAAGGGTAGTGTAGGGAGCTACCTTTCTTTGGTAGTGTGAGAGCCAAGGGTGCTAAAGTTAGATGGAAGGTTTCATTACCCTCAGGGGAGTTTGGATTTTATTGTTCTTAAAGACTTTCTGTGACTTCCCATTGCTTCTAGGACAGTGGTTCTCAACCTTGCCTGCACGTTGGAATCACCTGGGGAGCTCTAATAAATACCAATGCCTGGTTCTTATCCCTGAAGACTCTGTTTTAATTGGCCTGGAGTTTGGCTTGGTATCAGGATTTTTTAAGGCTAAGTGATTCTAATGAGTAGCCTAGATTAAAAACAACTGCTCTAGGATAATATGAGATTTGCATTTCAAAAAAGATGACTCTGTAGCATAATGAAAGATAGTTTGGAGGAAGGTAAGCCTGGATTCTAGAAGAGACCAGTTAGGTTAGTTATTCTCAACCTTGGCTACACTTTGGAAGCACGTGGAGACCTTTCGAAAAAACTCATGGCTGACCTCCACCTGATCCCACTTAAATCAGTCTCTAGGCTGGGGCCTAAGTATTAGATTTAATATTTAAACATTTTAAAGTATAGGCCAGGGTAGAGAATCACTAAATTAGATTATTTTAGTACTTCACATTTGAGCTAGACTAGTAGCTAAGGGGTTAGGAAGAAGAGATGTGTTGAAAGAGGTGTAAGACATAATGACTGGATGTCAGGGTATAGGGAGGGGAGAACCTAAGGGATGACTCCTAGACTCCTAACCTGAAGAACACAGTAGTGGTGGCACTGTGGGCTGGTATGTGGGCTATATCTGATGGCATACAAATAAGAACTAGCTTTATTTTTCTCTTATCCTTGACTTTAGCCATGTCATGTTGAATCTTCCTTCTCTGGCTCTTGACAAGACGTCGTTTTTACTATAAGAACAAGCCTTATTTTGATGATTAAATTCAAAGGTATGAAAAGTCTACTCCAAACCTTACATCTAGTTGAATGGATGTAACTCAGACCTAATCATGACTCAGGGACCATGCAGTAGAGGAGTATTATCTGTTTCTTCACTCTTCTACTTCTTCCCTCTTTCTGCTTTTGGCTTCTGATTGGAAGGAAAATTAGAAGAGAAAGGACAAAGTTTTATGTGACTGGGACTGTTGTAATCCAACTGCCAGTGTTCTCTGTGTGACAGGTGTCCAAGTGTGGCCTTTTACAGTTGTGCATTTAGGATGGTTTTTGGAGGCCCCCGTGGTATGCCCACATTGCCCAGGTCCCTTTTATGGTGCACACTCCAGCTACCGTTGGCAGGCCTCTAACTATCTCTTCCCTCCTGTAGTCTACCTACAGCCTGTTACTGCTGAGTCTCCTTCCTCAAGAAGGCACATGTCTTTGGCCTACCGAGATGCTTTAGCCCTTCTGCAGCATCTGTTGTATTTGGCTAATGGGAAACCTATAGAACCCAATGGTAGAAATGTAGCTCATCTAACTGCTGTCCTCTGAGTCCTTGCTCTGCCGTTTTGAAGCTCCATCCAACTTCTTGCTTTCAGAATTCTCCAGGCTGGGACCAGTTTCTGTGTTCACATATGGCCTAAACTCCTGGGGATATGTCAGGTTCTTTTGGGCTTTTAAGAGTTTCTTTATCTCAGTATGTTGCCAGCCAAAGATTCAGATGTCAATTTCCCTTCTTGTAGTTATCACCCAGTCTGTCCCACAGGTTTTCTTGGAGAACCCCTGCTTTTGTTCTCACTAAGGTTGTAAAGCCCTAGCATTCTCTATGTTTATGAATTCACTTCTGTTTCTAATCTTGTTTTGTTTTGTTTCGTTTCATTTTCAATAGGCGGGAGGTGGGTGATAGAGATGCTGTCTTTTAGCAACTCTGGCATGGATGTTTTGTTCTTTTTAGAGTGTAGGGGAGTTTATCATTTGTAGTTCTCAGCTTTGGGGGTTTCACTAGAGCCAAATTTTAAGATCGGAGAAAACATCCCATTATCCTTTTATACTAGAGAGGAAATACAGAAGGAATGGGTGGTTTAGGCAAAGAGATATTGTTTAGTTCTTGGAGATGTTTGTCATGGAAGTACCCACTGCTTGTCTAGAGGAGGATGTCCGTTAGGAAGCTGAATATAGGCAGTAGCTAAAACTATGTGTACAGATGAACCTAACCAGGGAGCATGAGGTTTTGTGCAGAGTGAAAAGAAAAGCAGGACTGAACCACAGAATATTAAGAGTTAGTAGAAGAAAAGAGCCAATGGAAGAGAAGGAATGATAAGAGAGGAAGTATGAGAAACTTAACAAAATGAGAAGGGAGGATGGTTTCAAGAATGATGCCGGTCAACAATTTCAAATGTCATAGAAATGTCAATTAAGAAAAAGACTAAAAAGTAAGGATTTGCTGGAGATGTCCTTGCTCCCATTAATCAAAAGTGGTCAAAAGGAAAGAAACCTCAAGCACCCATTCTTCCTTCCCTGCCAGCACTCACAGTCTGACCACCATCTGCCTTGAATCTGCTGGGACTTCTCTCATTATTTGTTCCTGTTTATACAGGGTGCCATCAAAACTCCTAGATTACCTTTCATTTCCCACATCTAATCTCCTTGAAGGTGTCAGTATCTTCTGTCCTGTTACCCACCACCCATCCCCAACTCGTAAAGTCCTTCCACTGTGCCCTATTTGGAGTTCATAAGCAAAATAATCCCCCAGTCCTCAACCTCTTTGCTGAATATTCCTTTTATTTTCTTACTCTAATGGATACCTGACTCTTCCCAATGGTACTGCTTCCCCTGCAGACCTCTTAAGTGATGACTCCTTCAGCCCGTATACCATCGAGCCTGGAAGGGGGCCTAGGGAATAAGTGTCTTCCTGGCTTGTTCTCATTACAATTTGCAGACTATACTCACTCTCTTCTCCATCTTTGAAACTAATGTTAACCAGGTTCCTTGTGGAAAGTCGGGCACGTCTAATGTCTTCTCAATTTACTTGATATTGTAGTTGTCTTTTGGGGCAGATTTCTTCCATTATATTTATTTTCTAAATTAATCCTCAGTTTTCTTAAGTATTTATTAGACATGCAAATAAGCATTAAGCTAATGAAAGCATGATTCTGCAAGGTTTGCTTTCTTTTTACTTTAGAATTTAGTAATACTGTTATCTTCTAGTTTCGGACATTTAATGTGTCTTTTGTCCTGTAATCTTATTGTTGCGTTTTAGTATTTTTTTTTCATGGCATATTTTATTTTATTTCAGAAGTACAGTGGTTTGACATTAAAAAAAATCTATCCATTTAATTCACAACATTAATAAGAAAAAATAATTACATGACAATCTCAATACATGCAGAAAAATTCTGAAAATAGCCAGCCTTCATTCTGGTTAAAACTACTTGAAACAGTAAAAATAAATACTTTTGTAACTTGAAAATGAGGATGAATACATCAAACTTCATGTAATGGTGAATGTTGAACAAAGATACCCACTTTCAACACTTGTTCAGTTCCACTGCAGCTCTGAGTTAATGCAGTAAGGCAAGAAAAAGAAATAAATGGCGTAGAGCTTCAAAATAAAGTAAAAATTTGTCACAATTTACATATTACATTATAATATATGTGTAAAATATAAGAATCTGCTATTGAACTATTAGAATTAATGTATAAATTTAATTGATGGTTATACATGTGGTCAGTATAAAAAAAGATGATTAGATATGTGGTCAGTATAAAAAAATCAATATTTATAGACTTTTACACTTAATAAAGTTTTGTTATGATTGATTTTAAATCTTCCATCTTTTTTTTTACATCTTTATTGGAGTATAATTGCTTTATAATGGTGTGTTAGTTTCTGTTTTATAACAAAGTGAATCAGTTATACATATACATATGTTCCCATATCTCCTCCCTCTTGCGTCTCCCTCCCTTGGGAGATATACAGTATATGTGTGTATATATATATATATCAGTTATACATATGTTCCCATATCTCCCTCCCTCTTGCATCTCCCTCCCTATCCGATACATCCAGGTGGTCACAAAGCACCGAGCTGATCTCCCTGTGCTATGTGGCTGCTTCCCACTAGCTATCTGTTTTACGTTTGGTAGTGTATATATGTCCATGCCACTCTCTCGCTTTTTTTTTTTCCCCCGCCCCATATCCTCAAGTCCATTCTCTAGTAAGTCTGTGTCTTTATTCCTGTCTTACCCCTAGGTTCTTCATGACATTTTTTTTTCTTATATTCCATATATATGTGTTAGCATACGGTATTTGTCTTTCTCTTTCTGACTTACTTCACTGTGTATGACAGACTCGAGGTCCATCCACCTCACTACAAAAAACGCAATTTCGTTTCTTTTTATGGCTGAGTAATATTCCATTGTATATATTGCCACATCTTCTTTATCCATTCATCCGATGATGGACACTTAGGTTGTTTCCATCTCCTGGCTATTGTAAATAGAGCTGGAATGAACATTTTGGTACATGACTCTTTTTGAATTATGGTTTTCTCACGGTATATGCCCAGTAGTGGAATTGCTGGGTCATATGGTAGTTCTCTTTGTACTTTTTTAAGGAACCTCCATACTGTTCTCCATAGTGGCTGTACCAATTCACATTCCCACCAGCAGTACAAGAGTGTTCACTTTTCTCCACACCCTCTCCAGCATTTATTGTTTCTAGATTTTTTGATGATGCCCAATCTGACCGGTGTGAGATAATAGCTCATTGTAGTTTTGATTTGCATTTCTCTAATGATTAATGATGTTGAGCATTTTTTCATGTGTTTGTTGACAGTTTGTATATCTTCTTTGGAGAAATGTCTGTTTAGGTCTTCTGCCCATTTTTGGATTGGGTTGTTTGTTTTTTTGTTATTGAGCTGCATGAGCTGCTTATAAATTTTGAAGATTAATCCTTTGTCAGTTGCTTCATTTGCAAATATTTTCTCCCATTCTGAGGGTTGTCTTTTGGTCTTGTTTATGGTTTCCTTTGCTGTGCAAAAGCTTTTAAGTTTCACTAGGTCCCATTTGTTTATTTTTGTTTTTATTTCCATTTCTCTAGGAGGTGGGTCAAAAAGGATCTTGCTGTGATTTATGTCATAGAGTGTCCTGCCTATGTTTTCCTCTAAGAGTTTGATAGTTTCTGGCCTTACATTTAGGTCTTTAATCCATTGTGAGCTTATTTTTGTGTATGGTGTTAGGGAGTGATCTAATCTCATACTTTTACATGTACCTGTCCAGTTTTCCAAGCACCACTTATTGAAGAGGCTGTCCTTTCTCCACTGTACATTCCTGCCTCCTTTATCAAAGATAAGGTGACCATATGTGCGTGGGTTTATCTCTGGGCTTTCTATCCTGTTCCATTGATCTATATTTCTGCTTTTGTGCCAGTACCATACTGTCTTGATTACTGTAGCTTTGTAGTATAGTCTGAAGTCTGGGAGCCTGATTCCTCCAGCTCTGTTTTTCGTTCACAAGATTGCTTTGGCTATTCGGGGTCTTTTGTGTTTCCATACAAATTGTGAAATTTTTTGCTCTAGTTCTGTGAAAAACGCCAGTGGTAGTTTGATAGGGATTGCATTGAATCTGTAGATTGCTTTGGGTAGTAGAGTCATTTTCACAATGTTGATTCTTCCAATCCAAGAACATGGTGTACCTCCCCATCTATTTGTATCATCTTTAATTTCTTTCATCAGTGTCTTATTATTTTCTGCATACAGGTCTTTTGAAGGTTTATTCCTAGATATTTTATTCCTTTTGTTGCAACGGTAAATGGGATGTTTTCTTGATTTCACTTTCAGATTTTCCATCATTAGTGTATAGGAATGCCAGAGATTTCTGTGCATTAATTTTGTATCCTGCTACTTTACCAAATAAGTTGATTAGCTCTAGTAGTTTTCTGGTAGCATCTTTAGGATTCTCTATGTATAGGATCATGTCATCTGCAAACAGTGACAGCTTTACTTCTTCTTTTCCAATTAGGATTCCTTTTTTTCCCTTTTCTTCTCTGATTGCTGTGGCTTCCAAAACTGTGTTGAATAAGACTGGTGAGAGTGGGCAACCTTGTCTTGTTCCTGATCTTAGTGGAAATGCTTTCAGTTTTTCACCATTGAGGACGATGTTGGCTGTGAGTTTGTCATATATGGCCTTTATTATGTTGAGGAAAGTTCCCTTTATGCCTACTTTCTGGAGGGTTTTTATCGTAAATGGGTGTTGAATTCTGTTGAAAGCTTTCTCTGCATCTATTGAGGTGATCATATGGTTTTTCTCCTTCAATTTGTTAATATGGTGTATCACGTTGATTCATTTGCATATATTGAAGAATCCTTGCATTCCTGGAATAAACCCCACTTGATCATGGTGTATGATCCTTTTAATGTGCTGTTGGATTCTGTTTGCTAGTATTTTGTTGAGGATTTTTGCATCTATGTTCATCAGTGATATTGGCCTGTAGTTTTCTTTCTTTGTGACATCCTTGTCTGGTTTTGGTATCAGGGTGATGGTGGCCTCATAGAATGAGTTTGGGAGTGTTCCTCCCTCTGCTATATTTTGGAAGAGTTTGAGAAGGATAGGTGTTAGCTCTTCTCTAAATGTTTGATAGAATCGCCTGTGAATCCATCTGGTCCTGGGCTTTTGTTCGTTGCAAGATTTTTAATCACAGTTTCAGTGCTTGTGATTGGTCTGTTCATATTTTCTATTTCTTCCTGATTCAGTCTTGGCAGGTTGTGCATTTCTAAGAATTTGTCCATTTCTTCCAGGTTGTCCATTTTATTGGCATAGAGTTGCTTGTAGTAATCTGTCATGATCTTTTGTATTTCTGCAGTGTCAGTTGTTACCTCTCCTTTTTCATTTCTAATTCTATTGATTTGAGTCTTCTCCCTTTTTTTCTTGATGAGTCTGGCTAATGGTTTATCAATTTTGTTTATCTTCTCAAAGAACCAGCTTTTAGTTTTATTGATCTTTGGTATCGTTTCCTTCATTTCTTTTTCATTTATTTCTGATCTGATTTTTATGATTTCTTTCCTTCTGCTAACTTTGGGGTTTTTTTGTTCTTCTTTCTCTAATTGCTTTCAGTGCAAGGTTAGCTTGTTTATTCGAGATGTTTCCTGTTTCTTAAGGTAGGACTGTACTGCTATAAACTTCCCTCTTAGAACTGCTTTTGCTGCATCCCATAGGTTTTGGGTTGTTGTATCTCCATTGTCATTTGTTTCTAGGTATTTTTTAATTTCCTCTTTGATTTCTTCAGTGATCACTTCATTATTAAGTAGTGTATTGTTTAGCCTCCATGTGTTTGTATTTTTTACAGATCTTTTCCTGTAATTGATATCTAGTCTCATAGCGTTGTGGTCAGAAAAGATACTTGATACAATTTCAATTTTCCTAAATTTACCAAGGCTTGATTTGTGACCCAAGATATGATCTATCCTGGAGAATGTTCCATGAGCACTTGAGAAAAATGTGTATTCTGTTGTTTTTGGATGGAATGTCCTATAAATATCAATTAAGTCCATTTGGTTAATGTATCATTTAAAGCTTGTGTTTCCTTATTTATTTTCATTTTGGATGATCTGTCCATTGGTGAAAGTGGGGTGTTGAAGTCCCTACTATCAATGTGTTAGTATCGATTTCCCCTTTTATGGCTGTTAGTATTTGTCTTATGTATGGAGGTCCTCCTATGTTGGGTTCATAAATATTTACAGTTGTTATACCTTCTTCTTGGATCGATCCCTTGATCATTATGTAGTATCCTTCTTTGTCTCTTCTAATAGTCTTTATTTTAAAGTCTATTTTGTCTGATATGAGAATTGCTACTCCAGCTTTCTTTTGGTTTCCATTTGCATGGAATATCTTTTTCCATCCCCTTACTTTCAGTCTGTATGTGTCTCTAGGTCTTAAGTGGGTCTCTTGTAGACAGCATATTTATGGGTCTTGGTTTTGTATCCATTCAGCCAGTCTGTGTCTTTTGGGGGGAGCATTTAATCCATTTACATTTAAGGTAATTATCGATATGTATGTTTGTATTTCCATTTTCTTAATTGTTTTGGGTTCGTTATTGTACGTCTTTTCCTCCTCTTGTGTTTCTGCCTAGAGCAGTTCCTTTAGCATTTGTTGTTAATCTGGTTTGGTGGTGCTGAACTCTCTCAGCTTTTGCTTGTCTGTAAAGGTTTTAATTTCTCCATCAAATCTGAGTGAGATCCTTACTGGGTAGAGTAATCTTGGTTGTAGGTTTTTCTCCTTCATCACTTTAAATATCTCCTGCCACTCCCTTCTGGCTTGCAGAGTTTCTGCTGAAAGATCAGCTGTTAACCTTATGGGGATTCCCTTGTGTGTTATTTGTTGTTTTTCCCTTGCTGCTTTTAATATGTTTTCTTTGTATTTAATTTTTGACAGTTTAATGTGTCTTGGCATGTTTCTCCTTGGTTTTATCCTGTATGGGATTCTCTGTGCTTCCTGGAGTTGATTAACTATTTCCTTTCCCATATTAGGGAAGTTTTCAACTATAATCTCTTCAAATATTTTCTCAGTCCCTTTCTTTTTCTCTTCCTCTTCTGGAACCCCTGTAATTCGAATGTTGGTGCGTTTAATGTTGTCCCAGAGGTCTCTGAGACTGTCCTCAGTTCTTTTCATTTTTTTTTCTTTATTCTGCTCTGCAGTAGTTATTTCCACTATTTTATCTAACAGGTCACTTATCCATTCTTCTGCCTCAGTTATTCTGCTATTGATCCCATCTAGAGTATTTTTCATTTCATTTATTGTGTTGTTCATCGTTGCTTGTTTTATCTTTATTTCTTCTAGGTCCTTATTAAATGTTTCTTGCATTTTGTCTATTTACAAGATTTTGGATCATCTTTACTATCATTATTCTGAATTCTTTTTCAGGTAGACTGCCTATTTCCTCTTCATTTGTTAGGTCTGGTGGGTTTTTATCTTGTTCCTTCATCTGCTGTGTGTTTTTCTATCTTCTCATTTTGCTTATCTTACTGTGTTTGGGGTCTCCTTTTTGCAGGCTGCAGGTTCGTAGTTCCCGTTGTTTTTGGTGTCTGTCCCCAGTGGCTAAAGTTGGTTCAGTGGGTTGTGTAGGCTTCCTGGTGGAGGGTACTAGTGCCTGTGTTCTGGTGGATGAGGCTGGATCTTGTCTTTCTGGTGGGCAGGTCCACGTCTGGTGATGTGTTTTGGGGTGTCTATGGACTTATGATTTTAGGCAGCCTCTCTGCTAATGGGTGGGGTTGTGTTCCTGTCTGGCTATTTGTTTGGCATAGGGTGTCCAGCACTGTAGCTTGCTGGTCGTTGAGTGAAGCTGGGTCTTGGTGTTGAGATGGAGATAACTGGGAGATTTTCTCCGTTTGATATTATGTGGAGCTGAGAGGTCTCTTGTGGACCAGTGTCCTGAAGTTGGCTGTCCCACCTCAGAGGCACAGCACTGACTCCTGGCTGCAGCACCAAGAGCCTTTCATCCACACGGCTCAGAATAAAAGGGAGAACAAGTAGAAAGAAAGAAAGAGAGAGAGAGAGAGAGGAAGGAAGGAAGGAAGGAAGGAAGAAAAGAGAGAGAGAGAGGGAGGGAGGGAAGGCAGAAGGAAGATGATAAAATAAAATAAAAATAATTATTAAGAAAAAAATTTTTTTAAAGAAAAAACAAGCAAGCAAAAACGGACGGATATGGCTTTCCTGGTGGCGCAGTGGTTGAGAGTCCACCTGCCGATGCCGGGGACACGGGTTCGTGCCCTGGTCCGGGAAGATCGCACATGCCGCAGAGAGGCTGGGCCCGTGAGCCATGGCCGCTGAGCCTGCGCATCTGGAGCCTGTGCCTGGAGCCTGTGCTCCACAATGGGAGAGGCCACAACAGTGAGAGGCCCGCATACCGCAAAAAAAAAAAACAACGGACGGATAGAACCCAAGGACAAATGGTGAAAGCAAAGCTATACAGAGAATATCTCACACAGAAGCATACACATACACACTCACAAAAAGAGGAAAAGGGGAAAAAATAATAAATCTTGCTCTCAGAGTCCACCTCCTCAATTTGGGATGATTCGTTGTCTATTCATGTATTCCACAGATGCACGGTACATCAAGTTGATTGTGGAGCTTTAATCCGCTGCCTCTTAGGCTGCTGGGAGAGATTTCCCTTTCTCGTCTTTGTTCTCACAGCTCCCGGGGGCTCAGCTTTGGATTTCGCCCTGCCTCTGCGTGTAGGTCACCGGAGGGCGTCTGTTCTTCGCTCAGACAGGACGGGGTTAAAGGAGCCGCTGATACGGGGGAGCTCTGGCTCACTCAGGCCCAGGGGAGGGAGGGGCACGGAGCGTGGGGCGAGCCTGCGGCGGCAGAGGCCGGCATGAAGTTGCACCAGCCTGAGGCCGGCACAGGCTCCCCGGAAGGGAGGTGTGCATAGTGACCTGTGCTCGCACACTGGCTTCTGGGTGGCGGCAGCAGCAGCCTTAGTGTCTCATGCCCGTCTCTGGGGTCCGTGCTGTTAGCCGTGGCTCGCGCCCGTCTTTAGAGCTCCTTTAAGCATCGCTCTTAATCCCCTCTCTTTGCGCACCAGGAAACAAAGAGGGAAGAAAAAGTCTCTTGCCTCTTCGGCAGGTCCAGACTTTTCCCCGGACTCCCTCCCGGCTAGCCATGGTGCAATAACCCCCTGCAGGCTGTGTTCACGCTGCCAACCCCAGTCCCGAGGCTCAGCTCCCAGCCCCACCCACGCGGGCTGGTGAGTGCCGAGTCGGCACCTATCCTCTGTGCAGGAATCTCCCCGCTTTGCCCTCCGCACCCCTGTTGCTGCGCTCTCCTCCGCGGCTTCGAAGCTTCCCCTCTCCGCCACCCGCAGTCTCCGCCTGCGAAGGGGCTTCCTAGTGTGTGGAAACCTTTACTCCTTCACAGCTCCCTCCCACTGGTGCAGGTCCAGTCCCTATTCTTTTGTCTCTGTTTTTTCTTTTTTCTTTTGCCCTACCCAGGTACTTGGGGACTTTCTTGCCTTTTGGGATATCTGAGGTCTTCTGCCAGCATTCAGTAGGTGTTCTCTAGGAGTTGTTCCACGTGTAGATGTATTTCTGGTGTATCTGTGGGGAGGAAGGTGTTCTCTGTGTCTTACTAGTCCGCCATCTTCCCCATCCTCTAAATCTTCCATCTTACTAGTTACTTTTTCTTTTTCCCATCTGTTTTTTTTCTTTATTTCTTTTTAAATATTTGTTTATTTATAATTTATAAGTTTTTTATTTTGGCTGTGCTGAGTCTTAGTTGCAGCATGCGGGATCTTTAGTTGCGGTACAAGGACTTGTTAGTTGCGATATGTGGGCTTTTTAGTTGCGGCATGCGAGATCTAGCTCCCCGACCTTGGATGGAACCTGGGCCCCCTACATTTGGAGCGGGCCCAGGAGGGAGGTACCTCTTTTTCTTTAATTCTTTTTCTGCCTTTTTTTGGGAGCAAATTGAGTATTTTTTATGATTCTATTTTACCTGCACTATTGGCATATTATACTTTAATTTTTTTTTTGGTTGCACTCGAGGCAAATATAAATTTTTGACTTATCACAGTTTACCTTCAAATTTATATCCCTTCGTGTAGGGTGAGAACCTTATATCGAGTGCTCCCAATTCCTCCCTCCCATCCTTTGAGCTATCATTATTAAACATTTTACTTTTACATGTTATAAACTCCATAATAGATTTTACTGTTTTTGCTTTACACAAAATTACCTTTTAAAATGATTAAAAATTAAGAAAAACAAATCCTGTGTTTATTTTCATTTGAACTGAATCCTACATATGCTTTCTTTATGTAGGCCCCGATCTCTGTCTGGTATCAAACTCCTCCCTAAAGAACTTTCTTTGATGTTTCTTTTAATGAAAGCTGCTTATAAGAAATTCTTTCAGCTTTTGTTTGCCTGAAGAAGTCTTATTTTGCCATTATTTTTGAAAGATATTTCTGCTGGGTAAAAGATTTTTGGTTGTCAGTTTTCTCCATACTTTAAAAATGTCAGTTCATTGACTTCTAGATTGCATAATTTCTGCTGGGAAATAATGTTGTAATTTTTGTCTATTTTCTCCCTGTATATAATGTCTTTTTTTTCCTTTTCCTAGCTGCCGTCAAGATTTTCTCTTTATATTTGGATTTCTGTCGTTTGACTATTATGTGTCCAGATGTCTGTTTTGTTGTTGTTCTTTTCTTTTTAAAATATATATTTGTCTTGATTTTAAAGCTTCTCAGACCTTTGATTTATTGTCTTTTATTTTTGGAAAACTTTTGACCATATCTCTTCAAATCTTCTTCTGCCTTGTTTTTTCTCTCTTTTCATTCTAGAACTCCAGTTTCAAAAATGTTAGACTGAGATAGTTCCGTAGCTCTTAGATGCTCTGTTCTGCCCCCCCCCCAGCCCCCGCCACTCCTTTTTCTTTGTGTTTCAGCTTGGATAATTTCTATTGACCTATCTTCAAATTAATTGTTTCTTTCCTCAATTGCGTGGAGTCTACTAAAGGGTCCATTGAAGGACTTCTTCATCTCTGATCATTGTGTTTATTCTATTTCTAGCATTTCCATTTGGCTCTTTTTTATAGTTTCCATTTCTCTGCTGCATTTCCCCTCTGTTCATTGCAGTTGTCTTCGTTTCCTACTAGGTCTGTTAACATATTAATCGTAGTTATCTTAAAGTCCTTATCTGATGGTTGCAACATCTAGGTTATCTTTAAGTCTGGCTTTCATTTTAGAATGGCCATCTGGGCTATTTTTTTTTTTTAAAGCTTATACATCTAAGGTGGGGAAACTATATTCTATGAAAGGTAGATAACTTAGCACAAGGAGTGAAGCTGGGCTGTTGATTCATATCAAATCTGATCAGAAAGACTTCAGGATAGTTAAACTTCTGGATAACTGAAGTTCAAAAATGGTAAAAGTCTGCAGAGCTTGGGTCCTGGAAAATTGGATTAAAGAATTGAGGGTTAGAAACCTCAAAACCCTTTCTTTCTCACTAATTTGGTCTTAGAGTAAGTAAATATTTCAAAATGTCAGGCCTGTCACACTTTATGTAATGTTGATGGGTTCTTTTTTTTCCTGACTATCTTTATAATGAACATGAATACGTCTTCAAAATATACTACTCTTTTAAGAGTCTATGCAAATTATCCTGGACATCCTTGAATACACCTTATACATACTTCTTGTCAGTTTTTCTCTTCTACCCAGGGGAGTGCTCTTCTTTTTTGGCCTTATTTGGCAAACAGATTTTTCCTGTTTACCCTGCCTATGGTAAGTAATTGAATCATCCCATAGCCATTTAGGATGCAGAATGTACTTAACTCCCAGGGGAGGAATTTCAGAGCATAAGCTATGTGCAAATGGTTTAAGAAAAGTTTCTTACTTCTCTGAAATCTATGACCAGTATAACTTATTGAACTCTTTCTACTTCTAGGTCTTTTAGCTTGGGTAGAATTCTATAAAGCTTCTATAATTAAATTCTAGATTCAACATTTTACTATAGTTGCTTCATCATTTATTTATACATCCCTCTATCCAACTTTTTTTTTTTTTTTCCACTGTACGTGGGCCTCTCACTGTTGTGGCCTCTCCCGTTGCGGAGCACAGGCTCCGGACGTGCAGGCTCAGCGGCCATGGCTCATGGGCCCAGCCGCTCAGCGGCATGTGGGATCTTCCTGGACCAGGGCACGAACCCGTGTCCCCTGCATCGGCAGGCGGATTCTCAACCACTCACTGTGCCACCAGGGAAGTCCTATCCATCTTATTTTTAAAATGCATTTCAGAGTAAGTTGCACATGTTCAGTATATGTCTCCCCAAATATTCCATCAAGCATACCATTAACTAGAATTCACTACTTGTTTAGAGGGTTTTCTTTTTCCTTTTGAGGTAAAATTCACATATACTGAAATATGCAAATCTTAAACATTTGGATGTTTTCAGCTAAAATGCATATATCTATGCAACAAAAAAAACCTCTGTTAAGATAAAGAACATTATCACCTCAAGAAGTTAACAATTAAAAATTTTTTTTCCTATTTCTGAATGTATTAGGGTAAACAGTGCACCTGTCATTTGATAGGTTTTGGTAAAAAGCCTTTATTACCTATTTCCTAGAAACTGAGAAACAAACAACTGCAGATTATTAATTCTTTTGCTTGTAGTTCAGAGTTTCTCTTTTTTTTTCCCTAATAAATTGAAGGAGGACGTAAGTAAGTTTACAGATCATTAAAAATAATTTTTGATGGTAGAATACAATGTGATTTTTGTATAAAACTCAGGATTTCCAGGTGTTAATGTATATTATTACAATAAATATCCTTCTGTTCATATAAACTTATTTGTGAAAATAATGTTTTTCACTATTTATAAAAACACAGGAATAGAATTGATGCTGAAATGTCTAGTGATGTGAAGTATTCATTTATGGATACAGGAAGTAATCTTTTAAAATGAGTCTGATCATCTTATTGAAAGATGCATTTCAATAAAGTCTTTTTATATTGTAATAATCACAATTTGTAATATATTTGTTGTTTTAAGTATATACAATAATTGTATTATGAACTCAATCAAGACAAAATTATTTAACACTTAGAGCTTTACATAAATACATCTTTTTGTTTCAGAGAATTATGATAAAAGAATTTCAAGGATAAAAATGTTACACTAGAATAAAATTTTTAGAGGATATGGAATTCAAACACAAGTTCACAGAGTAAAAGGAATAATATAAATTTCTGACTGCTAAAGAGTTCTTTGTTTATATTTTTAAAAATATAATAGATACTTGTATCAAATCACTATGTTGATTTGATTCCATTGAATGCATTTTAAAAAGTAATGTGACAGTTTTACTTTTTAAATGCTAATATTTATAATGGGCTAGAAATTACAATAAACTGAGTGAAGTTCTCAGTCTCCCTGAAGGTTATCTCCACTCCAGCCAACTGGAAGGGAAAACACATGGAAAAGCACATGTTGGGAGGCTTTTATGGACCAGACCAGATGGATGTTGCATCGTTCACTTCACTAACTAAAGCTCAGTCTTGTAGGCTTACCTTACTACAAGGGAGCCTAGGAAATATAATCTGGCTATATGCCTAGGAAGCAGAAGAGAATGTGGATTTTGGTTAGCAGTAAGCAGTCTGTAGTGTAATCATCCATATGTAGTGTAGTAGTGCTATATTAACAAAGGTAGTTGACATTAGTTAGGCAGGAAACTGGAAGCCTGAACAATAATGAAGATTTCCTGTTATAAAGAGTCACTCTTCCATTCTCCATTTTTGAGTGGCTATCAATATTTATTGAGGTCCATGTGTGCTATGTGCTGAGGCTGTGGGAACTATGGAAGAGCTTACAGTGGTTGAGCAGACAAAATTCAATGCATGTAAAACAATAATGAACAATGAAATAGATGCTAAGTTGTGTGGTATAGACGAGGTGGTATGAAACTAAAGAGAAAAGAAAAAGAGAAGTCCTGACGTCCCTTCATTCACCACTCAGCAGTGCCTGCGCTGTGTTAGGGACTGTATTCTTTGGGGAAATAGAAGAGAGCAAAAGTAGACGTGTGGAACCTAAGGTCTACGGAGGTGTGGAAGGGAATGTGACAGAAATGAATTAAATGATATACAAAAATATAAAATTACAAAAGACATGTGATGTCACGAGATCCTATATAAGGGGATTCAACCACAGTTGGGATGATTAGAGAAGGCATCCATGAGCTAAGGGTTTTTTATGGGTAGAATTAGAGTGGATGTCAGCCACAAGAGTGAAGGACTAGAGGTAATTATACATATGATGAACACATGTATACGTATGAGAGTACATACATACAGAGTACTAAGACAACTACTCTGATTAGAATTAGTAATCCTTTGCAGGGAATGGAGAACATAAAAAGATATGTTTAGATCATGGATAATTTTCAAAAGCAAGCAAATTTAAACTTAATTTTGTCATTAAATGGAGACTCATGAAATGTTTCTAAGGCAACAAGAGATATAATGAAAGTATGAAAGTGAAGTTTGCAAAAAAATTACTTAGGCAGTGTTTGTGTGGTAGATTCAAGGCAGGTAGAGACGAATCATAAAGCTGATTTTGAATTTGTTTTACAAATATCCAGGCAAGAAGTGATATGAGCAATGACAGTATTGGAAAGTTGAGAGTTAGAACAGTTTTGGGACAGAGGTTTCAGAAGTTGATAGCTTCTTCTTTTGCTGTGAAGCTCTTAAATGTTTGAGTTAGGGGATGGTCCAGTGAGTGCAGTTTGAAGTGAAGGGAATGTTTTCCTGATAAACTTTAACACAGGTTGTAAGATTGATAAGAGTGAGAGTTGAGGTGACTGCAGGTTGTAAGGTCCCATTGATTCTGTCGCCTGAATTATTTTGTACATATGTAGCTTCTCATGTCAGCACCCATTAGCCAGGATAAAGGAGTAGAAGGAGTAAATGACTGAGAATTTACTTCTTTTCTATGTTATTATATTGTTTTTGTTTTTATGCTTTTATAATTATGTTGTTTGAATACCTGTGGGGTCCTGTTGCTGTATTAACAGCTTTTTTACTATAGAAATTTAAAATATATTTAAAAAGTTAGAATAGTAAAATTAACTCCCATGTACTCTTCATCCAACTTTGGAATTATCCACTTAATCTTGTTACCATCTTTAACTCTCTTCCCACTTTTTTTTTTTAAAGTAAATCATGTCATTTTATCTGTAGATATTTCTTTATGTATATAAAAGATAAGGACACTTTTTTTTTAACTTATCCACATTCCTTTAATGCCATTAAATACCTAGTTAATTCACATTTCCCCAATCATCTTAAATTTTTACAGTGTGTTTGAATTCGGGATTCAGATAAGTTTGTGACTGATTGATATTTCTCTTACTTTCTTCATTTTCCTTTTTTCCTCTTGCCTTTAAAAAAAACATCAAGGGGCTTCCCTGGTGGCGCCGTGGTTGAGAGTCCGCCTGCCGTTGCAGGGGACACGGGTTCATGCCCCGGTCCGGGAAGATCCCACATGCCGCTGAGCGGCTGGGCCCGTGAGCCATGGCCGCTGAGCCTGCGCGTCCGGAGCCTGTGCTCCACAACGGGAGAGGCCACAACAGTGAGAGGCCCGCGTACCGCAAAAAAACAAAACAAAACATCAGGTTGTTTATATCCTGTAGTTTTTCATAGCCTGGAGTTTGCTGGTTGCATCCCTATGGTGCCGTTTAGTTTTGAGAATTTTTGGAATAGAACTCAGATGGCTCCTACATCTTTAGACCTTAGCATGTGTTTCGCAGGTATTTTCTCCCAGTCTTTGGCTTGTCTTTTTATTCTTTTAACAGTGTCTTTTACAAAGCAGAAATTTTTAATTTTAATGAAGTTTGCCTTATCAACTTTGTCTTTCATGGACTGTACTTTTGGTATTGTATCTAAAAAGCCGTCACCAAATCCAAGGGAACCTAATTTTTCTCCTATTATCGTACAGGAGATTTATAGTTTAGTTTTATAGTTTTAGGACCATGATCCATATGTGACAGATGTTAAGATTTGTGTTGAAATTCACATTTTTGCATGTGAATGTCCTGTTGTTCCAGCACCATTCGTTGAAAAGACTATCCTTTCTCCATAGAATTGCCTTTGCTCCTTAGAGATGAGTTGACTGTATTTGTGTGGGTCTACTTCTGTGCTCTCCTGTTTATCAGTCATTTTTAGTCTTTGCCAAGCTGATTAAAATATCTCACATAGATTTGTATTTTTAAAAATTGTTCATATTTTTGTGTCTTCTGGACTCCTCTTCTGAACTCTGATGCCCTTTGGGTGGTTTGTCTTTTTTTTTGCTTGCTTGACGTATTAAGGAAAGTACTCCTTTGTTATCAATGTGGTTACAAACATTTTTCCCAGTTGGCGTTGTCTTTTTTTTCTTGCAGACATTCTGCACATTAAATTTGTCAAAATAGTGTCTTCAAGTATGAATTTTGAGTTTTTGAGCTATGCTTAGATAAGTCTTCCTTACTCCAATATTTTAAAATATTTATCCATTAAAAAATCATTATTTGGTTTTACTTTATGTAATTATTTTACATATAATATTCTTTTACTACAAATTAAGTACAAGAACAGATAGACTTATTCTTGTTTTTTAAACTTCATGGAATGGTTCAATTAATATTAGCCTCTGTATCAGTTTGATCCTGACTGATTTTTATAACCCATCTTGCAGGGTGGGTATCTAATTTTTGTATTGTGGTAAAATAATGCAACATAAAAATTACCATCTTTATGTACATTTTTCATTGTTCAGTGGTATTAAGTGCATTCGTATCGTTGTGCAATCATCTCTACAGTCCATCTCCAGAGCTCTTTCCATCTTGGAAAACTGCAACTCTAAACCCATTCTTCGCTCTCCCTAGCCCTTGGCAGTCACTATTCTACTTTCTGTCTCTGTGATTTTGGCTACTTTGCTTCATAAAACTGGGATCATACATTATTTGTCCTTTATTTGTGATTGGCTTATTTTACTTAGCATAATGTCCTCAAAGTTCACCAGTCAGAATTTCCTGCCTTTTTAAGGCTGAATAATATTCCATTGTATGTGTATATTCATTTGTGGATGAACACTTGGATTGTTTCCATATTTTAGCTTGTGTGAGTAATGTTGCTATGAACATGGGTGTACAGATACCTCTTGGAGACCCTGCTTTCAATTCTTTTGAATGTATACCCACAAGCTGAATTTCTGGATCATATGGTAATGCTATAATATTTAATTTTTTGAAGAACCACCATACCGTTTTCCACAATGGCTGTACTGTTTTACATTCCCATCAGTAATGCACAAGGGTTCATATTCTTCATATCCTTGCCAACACTGTTTTTCTTTTTCTTTTTGTCTATTCTCCATTTATTTATTGAAACTGGACTTTGGCGGGGGTGGGGGGGAAATAGCAGTATTGAAAATGCCCTGGTTCTTTTGTTACATCCAAGAAGCTCTGCTAAGATACTCAGTGAGAGCATTTACGGATGAGATAAAGGGGGGCCTATGAAATCCTGAAATTGCAGGCTGAATTCTATATGCTTTTGTGCCTTTTCCTGGAGAAACTTCCATTGATTTAATTAGATTATGGGGAGTGGTGGGAAAGGGCAGAACAGGAAAGAAAGAGGGGAGGGAAAGAGGCGCGTACATGGTGGGAGAAGGCAGCGCTGTGAGGTTAGGTTAGGGAATTCGCATCTGGATGCTGCGGCCCCAGGTGCGCGTCCACCTGCAGGTCGTGGCGCCATGCGGTGCATTCCTGCCCGCCGACGCTGGAGGGCGCGCCCGCGCACAGCCCGCCACGCACGGACCCCGGAGACGCTCAAAGGGGCCGACAGGGGGCGCTGTAAAGGACGGAGGGAGCCCAACCCGGAGACTCTGATCCCAGCCACCTTCCCGGTGGAGGGAGGCTCTGCGGCCCTGGGTCTGGGGGGGCGGGGCCGGAGGGAGGTTTTCCTTGTGCACTGGGGGAAGAGACCCCACCTCTTCCAAATCCTGAGGTCGCCTTTTGCTTTGGGGGCACTGGAGGGAGCATTGCCCCGAGTCCAGTGACCTTTGCAAAATCGTCTCAGGTTGTCTCGGAGGCAGGTGTCCCTGGATTGCAATCTCAGCTCTTCACTTCGCTGTGTGACCTTGGACAAGGAATCCACCTCTCTGAACCTCAGTTCCTTCCACCCCTAAAATGGGAATAATGACCATGCCCAGATGGTACAGCCGGGGCAAGAATTAAATGAGACCCTGTGCCTGCAGGGTACCCACGTAGCAGGGCACCTGGTACATGGTAAATTCTCAAACTACTATCTTACTATTATTAGTATTACCTATCATTGTTACTACAGTATTACTACTATATGATTACTATTACTGTATTACTATATTATTGTATTTATACATTGGTCTGCAGTTTGGCCATTCTAGATATCTGTTTCAAAAGACCCGTGCTTTTGGTTAGAACACATAGTTCTAAAGCTTTTTAATCTTTTCCATTCTTAAAAGTTATCCAAGGGACTAAAGTGTTTCTGTTTTTGTACAATTCACTCCCATGCCATTGAATTTCACCCCATTTAAATTGATCTCACCAAAATACCTCTGTGGGCAGAGCGATCAGATGAAGACTCAGGATTGCTGGCTTGAAAGATTCCTGCCAGCTTCTTGCAGGAAAGAGAAAGAAAAGCCAGCCTCTTCAAGGATAACCCCAAAGGCCATGTGGCCCAAAGGCCCCAGGCTGGGAGGCAGGCAGTCTGGGTTCCGATTCTGGTTCTGCCCGCGTGACTTCAGCAGGGTGCTCCGTCTCTGAATGTGTGCTCAGCTGGACACGAGGAGGTCAGTGGATTCGCATCCTTTTGGTTCCTGCAGCTGTGATGACCTGGCTCCTGGTTCTCCCTTACCTATTAGAAGAGTCTGGTATTTGCACGGATGCGTGGGTCCGAAGAAGGAGAAACCAGCCGTTGCCAACCTCAAGGGGAGGACATGGATTCACAAAGTCCTCTGTTGGACTTAAGTTCAGCCACTGCCCACACATGACCTTGGCAAGTTACTCCTTATTCCTGCCCCAGGGGTCAGCATGTGGTGACATTCAGGGTTGGACACGTGTCCTTCAACCTTCACTTTCAGCTGGAGTCCCAGCCCGAAGCCCTGCAGAGAGAGAGGTGGCCAGAGGTGTCCATCAGCTGGAGCTCAGGGTCACCTGGGACCATGTTATGAAGGGAAAAGTGCCCAGCACTGATTGAAGTCAGGCTCCGGTCAAAGGCAAGTCCACCTTCCTCTATGGAACTCTTCTCCAGCTGAGCAAGGTCACAGTGCCCTCTGCAAGGACTCTGGATAACCTAAGACTGGGTTCATGTCGAAGTCCATCCCTCTCTAGCTGTGCAAAGTTGATGTGATGGCCTAACCTCTGAGCCTCAGTTTCCTCCACTGGAAAATGAGGGTGTTGATTCTCCAAACTGATGGCACAAACATCACCCATGGAGCACTCCCCCACCCTGCCCTCTCACTGTGCTCGGGTTTAGATGCTTCAGTCCTGGTGTTGCTTTCTTCTTCTCCGTAATCAGGAGAACTGATACATTCTGTCCACCATCAAAGCTGAAGGTCAGGAGTTTAAATTGTGAACTAAGCTCCAAGATAAATGTGTCTCTGCACCCCAGTGTTCATAACAACACTATTTACAATAGCCAAGACAGAGAAGCAACCCAAGTGTCCATCAACAGATGAATGGATTAAAAAGATGTGGCACATATATATAGTGGAATACCACTCAGCCATAAAAAGGAACGAAACAATGCCACTTGCAGCAACTTGCATGAACCTAGAGACTATCACATTAACTGCAAGTCAGACAGAGAAAGACAAATACCATGTGATATTGCTTATATGTGGAATCTAAAAAAAATGATACAAATGAACTTATTTACAAATTAGAAATAGACTCACAGACAGAAAGCAAACATATGGTTACCAAAGGGGAAAGGAGGGGGAGGGATAAAGTAGGAGTTTGGAATTAACAGGTACACACTACTATATATAAAATAGATAAACAACAAGGTCCTACTATACTGCACAGGGAACTATATTCAATATCTTGTAATAACCTGTAATGGAAAAGAATCTGAAAAAGAATCGATTCATATTATATTATATTATAACTGAATTACTTTGCTGTACACCTGAAACCAACACATTTCAAATCAACTATACTTCAATTTTTAAAAAGGATACAACACTTTTTCTGATAGTAGCCATCCTAATGGATGTGAGGTGGTACATCATTGGAGTTTTCATTTGCATTTCACTAATGATTAGTGATGTTTGAGTATCTTTTCATGTATTTATTGGTCATTGTATATCTTCTTTGGAGAATTGTCTATTCAAATTCTTGGCCCATTTTTGAATTGATTTGTTTGAGTTCTAGAAGTTCCCTATATATTCTGATCTTAATCCCTCATCAGATATATGATTTGCAAATTTCTCCTATTCTGTGAGTTACCATTTTACTCTGTTGACAGTATCTTTTGAGACCCAAAGTTTAAAAATTTTTAGGAAGTCCGGTTTGTCTGTGTTTTCTTTTCTTGCCTGTGCCTTTGGCATCATCTAATAAGTCATTGCCAAATCCAATATTGTGAAGCTTCTGCCCTGTGTTGTCTTCTAAGAGTTTTCTAGTTTTAGGTCTTACAATTAGGTTATGGATCCCTTTTGAGTTGTTTTTTGTATATGATGTTGGGAAAGGCTCCAGCATCATTCTTTTGCATGTCGTTATCCAGTTTTCCCAGCACCATTTGTTAAGAAGACTGTCTTTTCCACATTGAATGGTCTCGGCACCCTTGTTGAAAATCATTTGACCAGGTATGCACATGTTTATTTCTGGACTCTATTCTGTTTTATTGGTTTATATGTCTGGCTTTATGCCAGTATTGGCCTTATTTTTTAGGTTAACTCTTTGACCTATTTGGAATTTGTTACAAGGAATGAGTTACAGGGATTCAGCTTTTTTTTCGTCAGACTAAATGGCTAATCCATACCATTTATTAAATAACTCTCATTCTCCATTGATGCCAGATTTCATCATGAACTTTTCCAATATATGGGTCCTTTTATCTATTCCTTTGATCTTTAGCACTCTGTTCCTAGGCTAATCCCATATTTTTTGATTTACCCTATCTTGATAGTACATTTTAATTCTTAGTAGGGCTGGTTTCTGATTTGATTTTTGTTTGTTTGTTTGTTTTGGCCATGCTGCACGGCTTGCGGGATCTTAGTTCCCCCACCACAGATTGAACACGTGCCCCCTGCAGTGGAAGTGCGGAGTCCTAACCACTGGACTGCCAAGGAATTCCCTGGTTTCTGACTTTTTTAAGGCTGATGCCTTATAGAGCACATTGTCTAAACTTGCCGGATATGGTCATTTGACCCTTTTCTTGAATTCTTCCATAGATACTAACACATCACTTTAAAATTACTTATCTTTGTCACTATAACTCATGACTATGAATAAAACATAAGTTAAGTTAATATCCATGAAAAATTTGCAAATGAATACCTTAACCTATTTCATATTATTTCACCAGTCAGTAAATCAGTGTTGAAAGTTCTGGTGCCCATCTCAAGGTTTGACTCTGTCTTTAGTCACATATATTTATCTTTTCTCATTTGTCTCTTTTAGCTTGAAAGCATTTTAAAACTTTCTAATTTGATTCTTGGTAGGTTTATTTATTTTAGTAACCTAAAGTTTGGGAATTAGGATAATATAAACATAGTTTTTCCATGAAGTTAAGGTCTATAAACATTCTGTCACAAATTTTTTTAAAAGCATATTAAGATGGAACCCTATAAATTCCTGATTTCAAACTATATTGCAAAACTATAGTAATCAAAACAGTGTGGTATTGGTATAAACAAAGATAAATTGATCAATGGAACAGAATAGAGAGCCCAGAGATAAACCCACACATATGTGATCAATTAATTTGCAACAAAGGAGCCAAGAATATACAGTGGGTGTTGGGAAGACCAGACAGCCACATGCAGATAATGAAACTGAACCACTATCTTATACCATACACAAAAATTAACTCAAAATGGATTAAAGACTTGAATGTAAGACCTGAAACTATAAAACTCCTAGAAGAAAACGTAGGAGGTAAGCTCCTTGACATTGGTTTTGGCAGTGACTTTTTGGATTTGACACCAAAAGCAAAGGCAACAAAAGCAAAAATAGGTGGGACTACATCAAACTAAAAAGTGTCTCTATAGCAAAGGAAACCATCAACAAAATGAAAAGGCAGCCTACAGAATGGGAGAAATTATTTGCAAATCACATATCTTATAAGGGGTTAAAATTCAAAACATATAAAGAACATATACAACTCAATTAAAAAATAACCTGATCCAAAAATGGGCAGAGGAACTGAATAGACATTTTTCCACAGAAGACATACAAATGGCCAACAGGCACATGAAAAAGTGCTGAACATCACTAACCATCAGGAAAATACAAATCAAAACCACAATGAGATATCATCTCACACCAGTTAGAATGACTATTACCAAAAAGAGGAAGAAATAGCAAGTGTTGGCAAGGATGTGGAGAAAAGGGAACCTTGGTGCACTGTTGGTGGGAATGTAACTTGGTGTAGCCACTATGGAAAACAGTGTAAAGTTTCTTAAAAAAACTAAAAATAGAACTATCATATCACCCAGCAATTTCACTCCTGGATATCTATCCGGAAAAAATGAGAACACTAATTTGGAAAGATACATGCACCCCAGTGTTCAAAGCTGCAATATTTACAGTAGTCAAGACATGGAAACAACCTAAGTGTCTATCTACAGATGAATGGGTAAAGAAAATGTGATACACACAACACACAGACATAGACATATATACAGTGGAATATTATTCAGCCATAAAGAAGAATGAAGTCCTGACATTTGTGACAACATGGATGAACCTCGAGGGCATTATGCTAAGTGAAATAAGTCAGACAGAGAAAGACAAATACTGTGTGATCTCATTTATATATGGAATCCAAAAAAAAAAAAAGGAAGAACTCATAGATACAGAGAACAGATTGGTGGTTGCCAGAGGCAGGGTGTTTGGTCGAAAAGAGTGAAGGTGGTCAAAAGGTACAAACTTCCAGTCATAAGATAAATAAGTTCTGGGGATGTAGTGTACAGCATGGTGACTATAGATAAGGTTGTATTAGATATTTGGAAGTTGCTAAGAGAGTAGATCTTAAAAGTTCTCATCACAAGAAAAAAATTTATAATTATGTGCAGTGATGGATGTTAACTAAACTTATTGTGGTAATCAGTTTGCAATATATACATATCAGGTCATAATGTTGTACACCTAAAACTAATATAATATGTCAACTATATTTCAATAAAAAAGAAAAACATCAGATCCTCTTATGAAATTATGCAAAAATGACCAGTTACTTAGCTCTAAAACCTAGTCTTAAGTCATATTCTATGTAGAAATGCATATGAATTGCAACTTTAAGAGATTTCACCAATATGACTTTCAAGGTGCAGGGTACTTAGGATTCATTGTACTTCTACCATTCTTTAGCACAACTTCTGTGAAAAACTCTTTCCTGTCAGGTGTCATTACATGATACTTTCTCTTGCACCAATATATTACATTCACATTAAAAAAAAAGAGAGAGAATCGTTTTCTCCCCAAAAAGCTATTGTTAAGTAAGTTTGGGAAACACCCTGTACCATACCCATCTAGGAGTTTTGTCATGCTCATTAGCATTTTAAAGACTCTAAGAATTCCCATAGCAAAGACCTAACTTTGTTTACCTCAGGGTTTCATAATTAATGTGACAGAAGTAGGTTGTTTCATGTAATATCTGATTTTGAAGAGCTTATGTTTAATGAAACAAACGCACTATAGTAAATGCTACCCAGCCAGCATATGATTTTCTAGTAGATTAAACAAATAACAACTTAATGTCTGTTCAGAACAGCAAAATTTGTGCAGGTGTCCTAAAGCAGTATGTGAATTTCATTTAGTGGTAATATTCTCTCCATACAAATAGAGACAAAATATAAAGAAGTGTTAGGTTGCTCGCCAGAATACATACAAGATTGAGACAAACTGGAACCAAAGCTCATATGTCCAAACAATGATGTCTAGGCTGTGTTTACAAACAGAACCAAATTTCAAAGTGTACTCCCAACCCCCCCAAAAAAAGCAAACATATTTATATGGAATCCCACAAATTCAGTGTTTGGATATTGGTTGAGCTGTCTGTCAATCTCCAACTTCACCAAATAGGAATCCTCATTTACAGAACAGGAAGAGTGTTTTATTTTTCCCTTTTTTTAAAAAAAATTACCAAAAAAAAAAAAATTAATTAAAAAAATTTTTTAGGTAAATCTTCAATTAAGCAAGGACTTCTGGTATTTGCTAATTGGAAAATAATAAAGAAATTTATTCCTGTATATAATTATGACATAAATGTGTAAATAGAAATGGCTTAGGAAATAGTACAGATTTTTAAAAAAATCTTTCAAGTCCACGTTTTTCTGGACAATTACCAATACATGTTAAATGTAGCTATTTTGAATTTAAATTAAGATATTTGCTTTTTAACCCAGCTGTCAAGGGTGTAAATCAGGAAATAGCAATAACTGAATATTTCTCTTGAATGTACATGAACTGTTTTTCTGGTAATGTGGTATGTTCAGAGAGGCATTCACATGGAGTTTCTCAGGCTACTTTACTTCAAGTAAGGTACCAACTTGTGAATTCTCAAAGCAGTTAAGTGTAGTATTCAAATGCTTTTGTCTTTTACAAAGTTGGTAGCTTTTATATGTTACTTAGTATTTTAGGTGTTAAAAAATGCATTGTAATCAGTGGTTGCCAAGAGTTAGGGTTATAATTATAAAGGGAAGTGCAAGAGAGTTTCTTTGTGGTGATGGAACAATTTTGTATCTTGATGGTGATGTAGGTTACATGAATTTATACAGTCTTTAGTGTACATCCAAAAAAAAGTCTGTATAAAAACTGGTAAAATCTGAATAAGGTCTGTTGTGTGGTTTAGTTAATAGTATTATACTAAATGTCAATTTACTGTTTTTGATAATGTCCTATGGTTATGTGAGATGTTTTTCTTTTGGGGAAAGTGTACATGGGAACATTGTATTAGTTTTGCAACTTCTTGTGAAATCTAAAATTATTTTAAAGTTTAAAAAAATGCTATTCATACTTCTATTCAGTATACTAACCGATTAAAAAAATACTTTCATGTTTCTTAGAGCCAGATGTGCAACTTTAGTTTTTAACAGAGTTCTTGAGGACTAAATGCTATTTACTTATATTCAGTCATTTAGTAACTGTTCATTAACTGTCTACAGTTGGAGGCATTACAGTGTCTTAAGAAAATGGGCTTTGGAATTGGCTCTGGTTCAAATCCAGGCTCTGCTACTTTTAGCTGTGTGAACTTGGGGAAGTTACTAAATCTCTCTGAGCTTCAGTTTCTCCATCTATAATGGGCATAATGATAATGATACACACTTATTGAGCCTTATAATACGTGATGAGTTATTATTTGCACCGTATATAATTTAACTCATTTAATCCTTATAACAATCCTATGAGAAAGGTGCCATTTTAACATTTTCAAATGAGGAAACTTAGGCACAGAGAAGCTAAGTTACTTGCACAAGGTCACTCAATTGGGAAATGCTGGAACCTAGATTAAAACTCAGCTGGATTTTCTGTTTTTGCTATACAGAACTAGCTTGTTGATGACCAACTGTCCCACCAAGAACAACTAAAAAGAAAAATAAAATTTAATTAAAAAATTTGTTTGAAGGTTTTTGAGACCTACCAGGGGAGCCAGGACATTATAGGCCACCATCCTGAAGTCACGGGAAGCCTAGAGAAGTTGCCTGGTGTTCAGTGTGACCCTTCCCCTTAGGGCATTTGCTGATTTGTAAGTTGTGGCTGAGAGACTGAGAAGATGAGCAGAAAGTGGTCCCAGAAAGTTGGGGAGCTGAGCAGACCTGTCAGTCTTATAGACCTTGTAGACAAAACTTTGGGTTCAGGCGCCAACAAGGAGAAGGAAGCCTGGTAGATACTGGAGTCTTGGTTGGGGGAGGAGTGGACCAGAAATGGACAAGGCCTCCCAAAGATTGAAGCTCAGCTTCTAATCAGCTCAGTTTGTTATTGGTTTAGGGTAATCTGCCCCTACTCTTAACTGCCTGCCAGAAGCCGAAGTGAATGCTTTCTGGAGAAATATAAAATCATTCTAAGCCTCAAGTTATTTACTTAATTTTCCACAAACGAAGTCTGGCACTTAGTCAGAAATCATTAGGCATATCAGGCAACCAGACCAAATTATTCAAAACGGAGAGGTATAAGTAGTGGAGTTATCAGATTTGCTTTTTAAATAAGATTAATATATTCAGAAATATATTTAACAAGATGAAGAACTTTAGCAGAGAATTAGAAACTATAAAAAGGAATCAGGTGTATATTTTCAAACTGAAAACTGAGATTAAGAATTCAGTAGATGACTTTATCAAGCAAAAGAGAGATTATAAAAAAGGATTAGACATTTTTTGAGAACCAAAGTGTAGAGAATTTCTCATTAGCAGACCTGCACTTAAGAAAATCCAAAGTGCGTTCTTTAGGCAGAAGAAAAATGATCCCAAATGGAAGCACAGAAAGGGTATAGAAAGGACAGAAAGGGTAAATTTGTGGGTATATCTAAATGAATGTCTTATAGAGTTTAAACTATATGGAGAATTAAAGAATACTTAATGGTAGCACAAAGATGGGGCAAGAATAAATGATGTTAACGTTCTATGGTTCTTTTATTGTCTTGGTGATGTGTAAAGTACTAATTTAATTCCTACATTGAACATTGTAATCTCTAGGGCAACTACTATAATAGTAACATAATGTATAAATAACAAGCTACCACAGAGGAAATGAAATAATGAAACATTTGACACTAACGCAGGCAAAAAAGGAGAGAAAAAGGAACAGAAGAGGACAGGTGGTTCAAATAGGAAACAGTACAACGGTAGATTTAAATCCAAATAGTTAATTAACTATGTTAGATGTAAATAGACGTATACTGATAAAAAATATAGTCAGATCTGGTTTTGTTCTAAAAGAGCCCTGGCGGTCCAGTGGTTAAGACTTCGCCTTCCAATGCTGAGAGTGTGGGTTCGCTCCCTGGTCAGGGAGCTAATATCCCACATGCCTGGCAGCCAAAAAACCAAAACATAAAACGGAAGCAATATTGTAACAAATTCAATAAAGACTTAAAAAAGAAAAGGTTCACATCAGAAAAAGAATCTTTAAAAGAGCCAGTTATTTACAGCTTGTAAGAGTTGTAGCTTGAAGTTTAGGATACAGAAAAGTTGAGGGAATTCCCTGGCGGTCCGATGGTTAGGGCTCTGCTCTTTCACTGCCGTGGCTTGGGTTGGATCCCTGGTTGGGGAACTAAGATCCCGCAAGCCGCACAGCATGGCCAAAAACAAACAAACAAAAAAGAAATGTTGAACGTAGAGTTGGAAAAAGGGTATACTGTGCAAACTTAACTAAACCAGCCCTGGTTCTTGTACCATGCTGTACCTAGCTCATAATTTGGTTGCTAGATTTAAATCAGATAATCTTAGAGTTTTCAAAAGCAATGTCCTCTGTATGTGTTAGGTACCCAGTAAATTTAACTATTACGTCTGAGGCATCTTGTTTCTTTTTTTTAAATATAATGTTTTTCTTATTAAAGAAAATTTTCAACTGAAGTATAGTTGATTTATAATGTTGTTAGTTTCAAGTGTACAGCAAAGTGAGTCAGTTATACATATATATTCTTTTTCAGATCCTTTTCCATTATAAGTTATTATAAGATATTGAATATAGTTCTCTGTGCTATACAGTAGGTCTTTGTTGTTTATTTTATATATAGTAGTGTGTAAACTCCTAGTTTATCCACCCCCCTTCTCCTACCTTGTTTCTTAAAATAGTATTCTTTTTTCATTTTGAGTCGATAGACCAAGGACAATGTCTCTTGCACCATTGTACGCATCTGACTCATAGGTTGCTTGATTTTTCAGTAGCTTCCATATATACACATTTTATCCCTTTTCAAGTTTTATGTTTTCATTTAACTCACCATCACAGCTGTTATCTCTTATCTTTATTTAAAATCTATTCTGTGGTGCCTCTGCCTACTGATAATGTATGAATTATTTTATGCTGAAGTAATCTACTTTGAGTATTATCTATAGAGTTTCCAAACTAATGACATTCTTCCTTTTTTCCCCTGTACTTTTATGAAAATGTTCAAATTCTTCAGAATTATTCTTTTATAAATTATCATCCATATAATGAATATAGGTTTCCTCAGTCATGTCACCTGTCTTTTGGCATGAGGGCTTTTTGAAGAATAGGTAGTCGTGTAATTATTTATAAAATAATACCATAGAACTAATTAGAGAATCCTGTCTGGATCTTTGCTTTGTATGACAGTCTGTCGTACATTGGTTAAACATCAATTGGAGACATCTTAAAAGGCTTTTGTTCTGTTCCGCTTTTGATGTTTCATTTAGCTTTTTGGGAAGTCACATTGCTTTTTGTTGGACTGAAGGAAAGGATTAAAAATGATTAAAATGATTATATTGAGTCAGATCTGAATTAGATCTGAATCCAAAATAAGTTTCCCTAGACAACCAAAACAGTGGTAATTTTGGATTGAATTTGGCCTTCTCCCCATAGGTTAGTGGGTACATTTGTATCTGTGGAATATTATAAGCCTTTCAGAATTGGCTAGACTTAATGAGGGCTTTTCTTTGGGGTTTCTTCCTCTTTTAGGACATGTGAAAATGAAATTTGCTGTAGTTAATTTGGTGGATAGCAGTAAAACCAAATATCTGTGTCCTTTCTTTCTGAATATGAGGCTTAATACTGAAAGTTTTAAAATAACCTTTTTCTTATAAATTTTAACTGATGTTAACAAAACTGTGTGAGTTTTTGCAATTTAAGTAATAGTTTCTTCATAGCAAGTCATCTGACCTGGACTGTCAAGGAAGTTAACTACTAGGGATGGTAGAACTCATTAATTTTGGTTTCACTCCTGTATTTATTACTATTCATTTCTCTTTGAACAGGTTGTTCCTTTCAACAGCTTTTGATGAAATTCAGGAACATACTTTTTTACTTGAGCAATTGTCATGAGTAAAAATGAAGTAGGAAAATAAAATCGCAGATTAATGAGAGCCATGTTGTATTGTTCACTAGGCAGTGAAATCAGCTGTGCAGACCATCACTGTTGGAGGAGTGAGCACATCACAATTTAAGACAATTATTCCTCTGGCAACTGCTCCCAATGTCCAGCAGATTCAAGTGCCTGGAAGCAAGTTTCATTATGTCCGACTTGTTACTGCCACAACAGCCAGTAGCTCAACCCAGCCAGTTAGTCAGAATCCCAGTACAAACACTCAGCCTCTTCAGCAAGGTTAGTAACCATTTTTTTAAAAACAATAATTAATGCTTTGAACATTATTATAGAAATTGGTCCTTTTCTTGCTGAAATCCTGATTAAGTATGGCATTTCAGCTGAGTATGAATCAGCAGCTGTTGCAGAAGGCAGTGAAATAGAATCCCAGTTGTATATAACTATAGTATTTTGTTCTGCTAGAAACTGATACACAGTGTGCTGTAATACCAGATAATCATACTTAGTCATCAATTTGTGGGTAGCCATTTTATTGCTGGTTTAAAAGCCTACATTATGCCAGTGGGATAGTTTAAATGGAACCAAATGATTTATCTTATTTTCTAAACTACAAAGCCGTCTAAACTACACAAGGTTTGGGGGTCAGTTGAAATGACCAGTAGGCAAGGTATAAATGATAAGTATGAACTTTCATCCTTTACTTATTTTGAATCTGTAATTGCTAATGAAAATCAGTTAAAATGTTTTTATTTTACTCATTGGTATTTTTCCTGAAAAGTATTCCTGTTTGTAGTCCTACTTTGTTTGTGTTTAATCCTTCCAGCCACCTGATACACATACACAGACTCAAACACATAACCTTTCTCCATATTTATCTACTTGTTAAAAAATTGAAACTGTGAAAGGATGAGGACAGTTTATATCTGGGGCCTAATTTTTTTCCTTGGAAGACTACTGCATATTCTGTCAATGTCAAAATGACGTGGCAAGTGAATGATCTATTGTTTGCTGGATGTAAATAGATGAATTAAAGACCATTTGTTTGCGCCTTCAGTTTTATTAAGGAATCAGAGGGTTGGAGCTGTCCATTGCTGATAGCTAGTTCATCTAAGGGAAAGTGGAAGAAAAATCTTGGATTTTAAATTACTGATGGGAGAAAATGGAGGGTGCATGAGGGAGACAGTATTTTAGTGTGTATTCTATTAAAATTAGACATAATTATATAAAATAGTAATTATATTTTCTATTCCCTCTTTAAACTGATTTTGAAAGGAAATCTTTTATTACAGTGTTCTTAATGAGAGGAAAAATGAAATTTGCATGTACTGCTGACTGAGGAAGTCAAGTGTATATTCTCTCAGTACTTAGCAAGTGCTACTAAGTGCTACAAGTCCAATTTTCTTATATATCATAATGATATAAAGCAGTCATTAGATATAGTTGGTTATATTTTATGTGTATACACACAAATGCTGAGTATCCATTTCCAGCATAACGTTAGCACTGATTTACTCATTATCAAGCATAAGCGTTTGGTATGAGTAGAAGAGGAAGCTGAAGATCCAGGAAGAGTGGAGGAGCGGGTTGGACATTTCATAATTCTAGTGTATTTACCATTTCCTTCTTTTCCAACCTTATGTCTGTCTTTCTGCTTCTCTCTACTTCGCTGTTCTCTTTGCCTCCTAGCAATCCCTCACCCCTCTCCAGCTTCCCTGCTGCTTCCTTTTTTGCTTTCCTTCACTTTCCCTCTCTGTTCTCCCCTCTGTCTCTCTGGCTTCTCCACCTCCCTCTGTATATTCCCTCTTCCCACCTGCTCACATACATATGCCACCCATGCTATTTCCCTCATATCCACCCATATTTCCCTATTTTTGTCTTGCTCTCCTATCCCACAAAAGATCTGGGTATATGTAAAATATATTATTTCATAGGAATAATGAGTTAAATTTACAATCTTCTTTAGAGATACACTGAATAGTTGCTGTAGTTCATAAAATGTATTGATGTGTTTTTCTAAAGGCTTAATTCCCTATGAGGGATTTACTTAAATGCCAAAGGGAATTGGGCTCATCTTGTACATTTTCCCATCAAAGCCATACAAACACCAGTATTCAAACGTTCCACCATATTAATTACTGGCTAGATGGCAGGTAGCACAGTAAAAGGACCCAGAAGATTGCTTGGTTAATCTCTTTAGAATATAATCTACAATCTTGGTTAGGGAGGAAATCAATTTAAGAAATTAAAAACCCTCAAACACTTGCAGGTATGGTTTCTAAAGTTTCAAAGGAGACTGTTCTGAAAGGATTGTTCAGAATTGCTATTAAAGACCAAAAAAATTAAAGATTATGCCAGCATCTATGAAAACTGCAGTAGTGGTAATGTGGGACCATGCTCAAAAGTTGAGGAGGAAGCAACTATGCCCCAGTTTAAAAAAAAAAAAGTTGAGGAGAAATCCAGACTATTGACGTAGTTATATAAGTATGACCCCCTTCCCATGTATATTTTATACTGTTCTTTTTTCTGACCACTACGTTTTCTGTTTTCTGCATTCCCCAGATTTCAGTTAAAACGCAGCATGCGTATGCCAAGCTAATGTAAACCCAGAATTCCCCAGTTTTCTAGCTCTGTGTGCGTGCGTGCGTGCGTGTGGACACTTCCCTGTCCTATCCTTATGAGAATCATCCAAGTCTCCCATGGGATGTGGATAAGGGCAGGACACACACTCCTTCCCCGTCATTTCACAGACCACCAGGAAGTTCCTGCATTTCTCTAGCTGTGCAGTTACCTCAGAATTGCTGCTTGTGTGCTCGTGAAACAGTGACTGTCATTGCCTTGTCAAGGAACAAAGTGGTATAGGGTGTCCTCTCTTCGGTGTCCCAAGCACGAATTCAGGCTTTTAATTCCTTATAGTATTGCTACAGTGGTTATTATAATCAAAACAGAACAGGAAACAATTTCAAATCGGGTATCAGATGGCATGGCACTGCTCCTGTAATTCATGGTCATACACTCTTTTTGTATAGCAACTTTATTGAGATACAGTTCTCATCTACCATAAAATTCACCCTTGTTAAATACAGTACAGTTTAGTAGTTTTTAGTATATTCAGAGATATGTGATCACCACCACTGATCATACGCTCCTTCTGGAGGTCTCCCACCTTCCCACCTACCCACTGCTCCCTAGTTTGTCACCTTGCTGCCAGGGCCTGCTCCCTTTTAGATCTGAGTACCCTCTCTCTAATGTTCTTCCAGGGCTCTCAACTTCTCGTTTTCAGCCATCAACCCTTCCATCCCCACCAGAAGTAAAAAAAAAAATTGTTAACATTATTAACAGTCTTTCTATCCAAGGAAGTCTGTTCTTTTTCTTTTATTGTTCAGAACAGTTTGTTTGATTCAGTGTTCACAGCAGTTTAGATCCCGTTATCTCAACCTCTCTCTTTCATAGCAGGCTCTAGGCCTTTTGCATAAATAAGACCCGAAGGGATGTCCTTTCAGTCTTCTTAAATCCCTCCTTTAGACTGAGGAAGTGGCAGTAGGCAGTATTAGAAATGGTACTTCTTTTGATCCAAACATACAGGTCTAGTACCAACCTGTTTCCTGAACTTCATCACTGTATTTCTGCATGTCAGGTTTCATCTTCCCTTTAGATCAGCTCATCCTTGAATTTTAAATTCTAATAGCTGTCATTTTCCCATTCACTTGAAAGCTCCATGATAACCGATTTTTTTTCCCTTGTACCTACAGTTCCTGCCGTCCTTTCACCTCCACCCTGTCTCTTGCAGCTGTTCTCTCCTTTCCATTCCCAGTGCCATCACCGCAGATTAGACTCTCATGTTTTGTACTCTTCTAACTTTCTTTGTTTCTTGCAGCTCTGTTCTATTTTACATACTGCTGCTGCGTACAGTTTCTTTTTGTGCCATTCCAATGATGTTTCCGGACATCACAGTCCTTAGAAACTTCTCATTGCCTGCTGAATTAATAATACAGATTAAATATACAGATGTCTACCCTTACATTCAAGGCCTTCAACAAAACAGCCACAGTCTGCCTTTTTTTTTTTTTGCCAGTGCTTGCCTACTTTAACCCTAGGTTCCAGCCAAACCGGTCTGTCCCGTAGCACTTTGTGAAGTGCCCAGCATCAAGCCTCCACTTCTCTTGCTCTGCCTCTGTGTGAACTGCCCTCCTCCAGTCTGTATGCCCGCTCTGCAGCCTGACCATTGGTCAGGACTGTCCTCTATGCAGCTTTCCCCGTTCCCAGCCCCTGCCAGTCAGATGTATGTTCTGTCTCCTTTGCTCTCCCACAGTGCTTTCTCTTTTTTTTTTTTAATAATGTTTATTTTATTTGGATACTCATCTAATCTGCTCTACTTGAATGTAGTCTCTTTGAGCAGGTGTCTTGTACTATAGTTTCCCTGGAACACTGTCTACAGTGACATTTATGTAGCAGTAATGGTTGTAATAACAACAAGAACAATAGCAGTAATGGGAACTAACGTTTATTGAGCACTTACTATCTGTTGAGCACTGTTGTAGTAAATTTTCATGAATTAACATATTTATTTCTCTTACCCTGTAAGGGAGATACTATCCCTATATTGCAGATGGGGATACAGGCAAAGAGAATTTAAGTAGTTAGAAAGCAGCAGAATTGGGATTTGAACCCCCAGGGTCTTATGATTTAGGAGACTACATTCTTTTTTTTTTTAGTTTACTTTTTATTGAAGTATAGTTGAATTAAGGAGACTATATTCTTAACCTTGCTGCTATGCTGCCTTTTAGTAGTACTCTGTAAATAATGAATTGTACACAGAATTAGAAATAGTATAGAACAGCATTGTTACCCAAGTTCCTGAATGGCAGTTTTTAATTTATGCATCATTTCATCTCACTGGATTTAGTAGTGAATATATAAAGCATCTGAATACAGATTGAAGTATTTTCAGTAGAATATCTTAAATGACAGACATTCTCTCATAAAGTGGATAGACTATAGCTACCTTAGATATAAGTTCCCTAGTTAGATGGGTTAAAGAATTTTGAAAGTAACTGTCTTGATTAAAGATTCCTCCAAATAGGAAACCAGTGGAATTCTTTAAGCTGTCTCATGAGGATATCCTGAGGGAACTAAGTATCTTAAATGCTTTAAATACTATTTTCTGTAAACAAACTGTCCTTTTCCTCCCTCCTTTTTACAAAGCAAAGCCAGTGGTCGTTAATACCACCCCAGTGCGGATGTCAGTGCCACTTGTCTCAGCGCAGACTGTCAAACAAGTGAGTATCACATCACTTCTTCTCTCAGTCTCTCCCAAACAGACAATTTACTTTTAAAATTGAAAGTTAAGATTTACGTTTAAGAGATTTATTTATTTATTTATTTTTATTGAAGTATAGTTGATGGAAAATATTATATAAGTTACAGGTGTACAATATAGTGTTTCACAATTTTTAAAGTTTACACTCCATTTTTAACTACTGTAAAATATTGGTTATATTCCCTGTGTTGCACAGTATATCTTTGTAGCTTATTTATACATAATAGTTTGGACCTCTTAATCCCCTAAGTTTAAGAGATTTATACTGAATTGAGAAACTGTGAAATTTATTTTCGTGGTCATTGACATACTTCCTTTCCTTTTAGGTTGTTCCGAAACCAATCAATCCAACTTCCCAAATAGTCACCACCAGCCAGCCACAGCAGCGGCTTATCATGCCTGCCACGCCACTGCCACAAATCCAGCCAAACCTCACGAACCTGCCACCAGGCACTGTGCTGGCACCGGCTCCAGGAACAGGGAATGTAGGCTATGCGGTGCTTCCTGCTCAGTATGTGACTCAGGTATGGGCAAAAAATTAAGTCATCGCATTTCAAAAAGTTTAATTGGGTCTAAGATGTCTAGCATTATCACATTCTAAAACTATTCAAAAACATCTAACTCAGTGTTTAGACTGTTTCCAAAACCTTGAATTGTTAATGAAAACTTCTGAGTTTATTTTTATATATCTTTAGTATTTAGAAATATACAGCACAAGTCAAGTATACAAGTCAGGCAATTTGGAGCTGAGAACAGTTTGGTAGGAGGGCAAGATCATGTAGATATAAGAGAAAATACGTTGAGTTAAAATCAGCAGAGTCCCAGGCTTCCCTGGTGGCGCAGTGGCTGAGAGTCTGCCTGCCGATGCAGGGGACGCGGGTTCGTGCCCCGGTCCGGGAAGATCCCACATGCCGCGGAGCGGCTGGGCCCGTGAGCCATGGCCGCTGAGCCTGCGCGTCCGGAGCCTGTTCTCCACAACGGGAGAGGCCACAACAGTGAGAGGCCCGTGTACCGCAAAAAAAAAAAAAAAAATCAGCAGAGTCCCAGTGAGTTTAGAAAGCGCTGTGACTGTAATGGAGTTCCTCCTCACATTATGAATACGATGCCGCTCACCTGTTCTTGGAAAATAGACTGTGAGATGCACTTCCAGGTGACATATCGGTAGTGATCTGTCCAGATCTGGTCATCTTTAGATGACATCTGGTTAGCTTTGGAATCAAAGCCACATATTATCCAATTGGCTGGCTTGGGTTAGGAGTGCTGCTTTCTAGGAAGAAGATAGAAGTTGTTTTCTTTTTCATGTAAAAATCTAGCAAATTAATTAGCACCATATTCTAAGCTGTTGAGTTGATCTACTCAAGATTATAAGAGAGAGAGAAACCTGTGTACTTTAAAGAAGTGTACTTTGGAGTATGTTATGTGGCTACTGATTGAAAAAATTAGTGTTCAGTATTTTTATCATTAGCATCTCTTTTCTTATGTTTAGAAATCAGTGTAAAATAGAAACTTAATTATTACGTATGTAACTTCTCATTCTCTATAACTTGTGATAAATGATCACATTTTATTTATTTTATTTACAAGTAGACACATTGCATTTTTCTAGCCAATACAAGTTTTACTACAGTACTTTCAGGACATTCATCTGGAATTTCCTAATTCTGATATCCTTATTCCTCTGTGAAAGAATTTCTTATATTTATGCCATGTAGTACTTTAAAATGTCCACATTGTTTTTACCTCTGGTATTAGTTTTGGGTCTTTAGAAGAGCTCTATGAGGTGTAGTGAGTATGTTTGTATGAAATTCTCCGTTCTGTTTTTCCTATTTTAATAGATGAATTTGTGCTTCTTACCGATCATTATATTTAGGAGTATTGTCTATTTTTGTAAATATGGTCTGAAATTACCTTTCTTTATATGTAGCTACAGCAGTCTTCCTATGTGTCTATAGCAAGCAACTCTAACTTTACCGGAACACCTGGTATCCAGACCCAAGCAAGGCTTCCGTTCAATGGGTGAGTGAGTTATTTGAATATATGTAAGTTAAGTTGTTGGATCAGGTTAAATGCAACATCAAATATACATATATATTTCAAAATACATGTATTTAATTTTTTTCCCCTCAAAGCCATGTGAGTGTGCCTCTGTGGTACTTTTTATTTTGAAATACTTTAAACAGAAAAGTTGCAGGAATAGTCAGAGAACTCCCAAATTATCTTTTACTCCGATTCACCAGTTCTGGTACAGGTGATTTGTTATTTTCTCTCTCTTTTCTCTTTTTCTCTGTCTCCTCCTGAATATGTTTTAAAAATGATATTAACTAGTTTTTAAATTGTTATTTAGGTCTTTGCTTTTTCTTTTGCTTATTTGTTTTTTAATCTGTCAATTGCTGCCTTTGCAGTATTGGTTGAGAAGCAGTGCTTTAGTTAATTACGTGGAACCAGTCTACCTCTCCTCTCCCCTCCTAAATTCCAACTTCACACACCCTTTTCTACTTACTGCCTTTCATAATTGAATCCCAAAGAGTTTAGGAGATTTCAACTTTAGTTCTCTTAGAAGAAAGAGTATATTTTGTGGAATGTTCTTCAGAAACTATTGATAACTTCCTTTTCTTTTTTTTTAATCCATATCTTGGCTCTCTACCTTTCTTTTCATGGTACAGCTTACTTTTCAACTTAATGTAAATGGAACAACATAAACTTTTATTAGAGATGGGTACATTTGTTAAAGCTTTATTTTAGGAGGAATTTACAGATTAGAGACTTTTCTCAGTTTAAATAGTTACCTTTAATTGATTAAAATGTATATCTTTTTGTTTGTGTCTGTGTAGCATAATGCCATCAGAGTCTGCCAGTCGGCCCAGAAAGCCTTGTAATTGTACAAAATCGCTGTGTTTGAAATTGTAAGTCCTTTTGCTGCTGTTTCCTCATTTGATATAACTGAAAATGCTTTTAAAAGTAAGTGGAGTTGGGCTTCCCTGGTGGCGCAGTGGTTGAGAGTCCGCCTGCCGATGCAGGGGACGTGGGTTCATGCCCTGGTCCGGGAAGATCCCACATGCCGTGGAGCGGCTGGGGCCGTGAGCCATGGCCGCTGAGCCTGCGCGTCCGGAGCCTGTGCTCCGCAACAGGAGAGGCCACAACAGTAAGAGGCCTGCGTACCGCAAAAAAAATAAAAATAAAAAATAAGTGGAGTTAACTAAAAATTCTTAACAGACCAATTTCATAAGTCTAAGTAATTAAACATACAAGTGAATGAACACATATGACGGTGTAAAAAGACTCTTTCATTCATTCAGAAGGAAATAATTTTAGAGTCTTTACCACAGATGAGGCACTGGAGTAGGGCTTAGGGATCCAGCTGCATGAGACAGACATGATCTCTGTCCTTACTAATAAATGTGATCTTATTTATGACCTTTATATTTGGTCTCTTAAATGAGATGATACTCTGAGTAGTTTTTTTTAACTTGTTGATTAATTTGCTTGTTAGTGCTGAAGAGATTTGACGTGAAACAGTTAAATAAAAAGCAGTGGTCTTATGGGGGTTTAGAATCCAAAGAAACGTGACAGTAGTTCACGTGAGCAGGTTCCACTAATATAATAGAATAATATAGCCCATGTTTTTCCTTTTTGTGATTTTGAAATAACTTACTTTTGGGGTGCATAAAAATCACATAGCTCTTGTGTTGACAGCTGTTACTACTGGAACTAAGTTTCTAAACCAAAATTCTAGGAGCTGGTGACTTTACTTTTGAGCCTTGTCAGTACCTGTTGTTAACTCTATAAGTCGGTGGCTCTGAATACATTTCTAAAATGCTTTACTGCATATATAATGATAATTTCTAGTTTTGTTTCTCTTAAAAATGACTTTTTTATATGACTTACAATGATTTTTATATTCCAGATACTGTGATTGCTTTGCAAATGGTGAATTTTGCAACAACTGCAATTGTACTAATTGTTATAATAACTTGGAACATGAAAATGAAAGGCAAAAAGCAATAAAGGTGATTATTTCTTGTTTCATTTAACTGACAAAAGTTTACAATTTCACCTGTTTTTTTGTTGAGCTCAAGTATTTTATGAAGAAAATTAATTCCCTTTGCAGAATTTAAGTTTAATCTACTGTGATTTAACATCACTTGATATTTGATCTGTTTTGATAGGCATGCCTTGACAGAAATCCAGAAGCTTTTAAGCCCAAGATAGGGAAAGGAAAGGAGGGAGAATCAGATCGACGTCACAGCAAAGGATGTAATTGCAAACGATCAGGATGTCTTAAAAACTACTGTGAATGCTATGAGGTGAGTTGAGGTTGGGAAAAATAATCTAACCATCTTTTGAAAATAACTTCAGAAAGTGCATACAAAAAAAATTTACTTGTAAACTGGGAAATTACTTTGCAATTGCAGTTTGAAAATATTGCAGTTTGAAAAGTCAGCCCAAGGGCCCTAATTTGAGGAAGACCTACCTTCTCGCCTCCCAAGCAGGGCTTCAGAGTAACAGTACCTTTGTTTTGTCATTACAGCTTGGGGTCTCATTAGCAGAGTTACCAGCTCATAACTTCGTGGTCATTGTACCTGAAAGTATGCAAACCACAGCACCAGTTTGTTGATTTTCAATAACAATAACATCAAAGTGGACTGGATACTCTGTAGTAGTGGTTCTCCACTGAGGGGTATTACTACCCAGTTTCTCCCCTACAGACTTTTCGGAAATATATACGGATAATAGCCTGCATTTCAGGGTGCAGTCCTGAGAGTATAGTTTTATCTTGTTCCAAATGCTAGTAGTGCCCTGTTGAAGAACACTGCTCTGTGGAAAATTATATTATGTTAGAAGGTTTGCCTTGTGAGCATAAAAATAGGTAAGGAGGAATATGTAATTGTTGGATGAGGTTATTGGCTACTGTGAGGTGACTGCATCCATTTTACCGTCTAATCATCCCACTCAACTGGCTGTTTTTATTTATGGGTCAGGCAGCATCTTTTCTGGAAAATGTATATTGAAACTCTGCTTTGATAGATGCCGTGTAAATGATCCACTTGTTTCAGACAAAGTACTATATAGTTTGTTATTTTTATTTTCAAAGCTTAAAGAAAGCAATCTAGTCATACCCAAGATTAATCCAAGTTTACTACAATTGGTTTCTTGGTGCGTCTGAAACTCATTCCTACGGCAGTTGGCTCTTCTCATCTGTTATATTTTCATTCGTTCAGATTTCATATGCAGAGGGAAACCTTATTTTAGTTTTGGCCAAAGGCCTGGCCTGGTAAAGTAATACCAGCAAGCACTGCACTCTCCCTTGGCCAGGTGTGCTCTGCTCTAGGAGCGCGTACCTGCAGCCCAGTGCCCCACCCCCATACCAGGTGTGTCATAGTAAAGATTTTGTGTACTGTATTCTCTCTGTAGTGAATTCTTAATTTACATATTTCAGAGGTCAAATACTCCTCTCAAAAACTACAGTAAAGCAACATTTTGTTAGTCCTAAAGTCAGTAGGAGTGAAAATTGCACATAATCAAGATTATTTTTGAAAGTCTCTTAAACAGTGTCGCAGAGTCCAACAAGCCAGTTTTTCATTCACATTGGGAAAGACTGACTCTTGTTTGCACACCTGATGAGATAGGTGGCTTCTGTTCACAGACCGTATCATACAAAAATTGTCATGAATATGTAAGCATGTAAGCTATAAAACCAATTCCACACACAAAAAAGAGAAAATGGAAACTGTTATAAAGCTGGGTCAGAAGGGCAAAGAAAGCCTTTCTTGCATATGGCATTGAACAATCAATACATGCTAAGCATATGAAATTCAGACATACATGAACTAAATAATTGAACTGGTTGACAATTCTGTGAACTAATAGAAGTAGAAAAGGCAGTGGACTGGTTGAAATATGTTAGAAGAGAGAAAGCTGCTCTATCTATTTTGATAAAATCCTTGACATTCAGGACATAAACAATGTCTAATAACTAATATGTTGTTCTAAAAGACCAAGCAATGGAAAAACTTGGAATACAGTGAACTCTGACTAGCAGTGGCCAGTTGGCTCACTGTGAATTACTTATGATGTTGTCTGACAGTTTGTGTTGTTCATCTTTTGAACTGACTTGGCTTTTTTGGTCCAGTTGGTCTGCATCTGGATAAGACATTGATGTCCCTTTCACACGCCTTTCAGGGCTTGTTGATTGAATGAGTGACTGTCCACATTATTTAAGTGATTGTGACTTTTCTTGTGACCTTTTCCCCCCTCCCTCTTTTTTTTTTTTTTTTTTTTGGCCACAAGAGAAGTTGAATTAGCAATGCTAAATGGATGACTTGTATTTGTAATTTTTCCCTCCTGAGTTCCTATTAGACATTATTAGTACCTTTCTTATAATTCTTAAAACTTAATCCAAATTACCATTATCAGTATGTCTTCTTCCCCCGGAGGTTAGGAATTTTATCTCTTCACCATTAGATACTTATTATGTACTGCTTCAGTTGGATCCCAGACTGGCTCCTGGTAAATAAGCCGGTTAACTCAAAAGGTATATCCATTTTTTTTTTCCTTTGGTAAATGGAATTTATTAGTGTATTGTAAAAAAGGAGCAGGGTAGGTGTGTTCATAATATGATCCATTTATCTTATTGTAGAGAGGAAGGACAGTAGGCTTGTTTATTTATTTAAATTGATGTGGGTTTGCTCAAGAAAAAGTAGCCAACAAAAGACACTAAAATTTACTAGGAGTCTGGGAAATGTAAATTAAAGAACGAGATCTCACTTTATTAAAAAGAGCTATAGTATACATTGTTGGAGGGAATGTAGGAAAGGCTTCCTTTATCCATTGCTAATGAGATGTGAGGTGTTATAGCCTTTTGAAAAAACAATCTGGCCACATCTATTAAAATTAAAATACATGTACCCTTTGAGCAGTGAGCCCAATTCTAGAAACCTAGCTCATAGAAATAAAAGCGTAATATATACAAAAAAATGTTTTTATCCATTGTTTGTGGAACTTAAGAACTGGAAACAAAACAAATGACCATCAGTAGAGAAGTGAATGCCCAAATAAAATGTGGCCCATCCATACCAGGGATTAATAGCCAGTCATTAAACAGGATGAATTCAGCCTATGCCAGATGACTTGGAGGGAGGGATTTCATGAAGTATAGTGTGAGAAAAGGAAGATGCAGAAAAGTGGGTATATGATTATGTAAAACAAACAAAAAAACAGAAAGACTTCTGTATTGGTGAGTTAATATATGTACATAAAGCCTATGTTTTTCATAAATATACATATAGTTTATATATCTTTACATGAAAGGACACACTGGTTTAATACGGACTGTTGAAGGGTTTGGGGACTCTGGACAGGGGATTTATTTAGGGAGGGGGAGGTATTCATAATAAAAATAGTGTCTGTGAAATTCCTTTGATATGATACTGTGTGTGTGTTTGCATAAGTGGGAGGTCACCAACATGTTAATGGTGATTTGATTGAGGTGGCTGGATTCTGAATGACCCTTATTTTTGAATATTGTATCACTCATTTTTTAATAAAAGAACATTTGTTATTCATATCAGGAGGAAAATCTATAGTGGGGGAAAATTGGCGTGGAAGGCCTCAAACAAACATAGTATAGCCACTTTCAGAGTGGCCAAGAATACTGGACCTATGCACATGCATAGCTGGCCCCTTTGGTGTTTGTCACAAGAGATGTTTCCATTTTATCTATGTCAGTTGACCAGCTAGCTCTGTCACCTATTGACTTGATTGTGGAGTCTACTATAGTGATGTCTTTTGGTTTTGATTTGGAAGCTTTTCTTTTGTAAATCTTTTAGGCAAAAATAATGTGTTCCTCAATATGCAAATGTATTGGCTGTAAGAATTTTGAAGAAAGCCCAGAAAGAAAGACATTGATGCACTTGGCAGATGCAGCCGAAGTAAGGGTACAGCAACAAACAGCAGCAAAGACTAAGTTATCCTCTCAGATTTCGGACTTGCTTACTAGGCCAACACCAGCTTTGAATAGCGGAGGAGGAAAGTAAGTCAATATTTGAATATCTTTTTATAGTATGATATATTCATTTTTGGTGAAGTTTCTTTTTTGGGGCAAAATTGGGCTCATACTTTTGGTTGTTGCACACCTGCCTTTTGCATTTTCTATCTTTAATTACTTGTAAAGGAATTTAAAAGTAACAGAAAAATCACTGTCAGATATATCGTACAGTTCTAAAATGCACAGTAGTGTATTAGGTCACTGTGCTTAATTTAATTGGATTTCTCCCTAATAAGATGAGGGAAATTTGAATAATTTGACAAAAATTTGAATAATTTGACAAACCTTGAAGAAAACCAAAATTTTTATACCTCTTACTGGTTGTGTTGTTATGCACATTTTTTCACATTCTTACCTTCTTACCTTCCCGTGCCCATGTGGCACTTTCCCCACCCTGTTGGAGAGCCTGTCACACACTGTGTTATTGTACCTCCTTATTTCCCTAGACTGCTGAGCTCTGGAGTAGGAAAGCTGGAGCTTTACAGTCAGCCCGACCTGAGTTTAAATCCTGTCTGTGCTCTGTTGTAATTTGTGATTTTGCCAAGCACTTCACCTCTCTGGGCCTTACCTCGGTTTTCTTATCCTTCACATCACCCTTTTCACGTGGCTCTGAGGAGTAAAGCACAGCTTGGCAGGGCCCATTGCACATAGCATGCTGACTTGAATTTGTATTAGAGAGTTTGTTAGAGGTTAATCTGAGGAATTATTAAATGGAATGAGCCTTGAAAATGGTATTTCATTTAAAATGCCAAAGTTGAAATAAGATCCAACTTATAAAACTTATAAAAGTAAGGCTTTTGTACAAAATATTTCAGATATTAGTTCTAAAGAACTCTTTCTTGTAACTGGAGTATAATCAGCAAAATGTTCTTGATTGAATGAAGTGGAAATGGACAGACACCTTAATGAGGGGTATCACAAAGGGTCCTTTCTGGTCATCTGCTTTCAGTAAACCTTAGGTTATTAAGTCTAATCTCTATGAGGAGATTAAAGATATTGCTACACTAAAATATTTACAATTAATTTTTCAACTTGGGAAGATATCTGTTATTATGAAGTGTGAAAGAACACAAAATTATGCACTGTTATCAAAACTAAGTATAAAAAAACTGTATTAAAGAAGTCCTACTAGCGTATTAACAAGCTTTTGCCTTTGAGTGGCAGAAATTTGATTTTTTTTTTCCATTTTCTTTCCTGTAGTTTCCAAATACTATATAATGAGTGCTACTGTTATACACTATTAATTACTTTTTCAATATTATTGTAATATTAACTTTATTGTAATATTTTAATATTATATTTTCTAATTTAAAATGCTTTTTATATTTTAAAGATTTCTATACAAATGTATAGCAGCCTAAATCCTGTCACCCTATCTTGTCATAGTGGGCCTTAAGTTCAGACTTCATTCATTTTGTTGTTGTTCTTGTTTTAAAATTTATTTATTTATTTATTTTTGGCTGCGTTGGGTCTTTGTTGCTGCGCACAGGCTTTCTCCAGTTGTGGCGAGCGGGGGCTACTCTTCCTTGCGTCGCGGGCTTCTCATGGTGGTGGCTTCTCTTTGTTGCAGAGCATGGGCTCTAGGCACGTGGGCTCAGTAGTTGTGGCTCTTGGACTTAGCTGCTCCGCGGCATGTGGGATCTTCCTGGACCAGGGATCGAACCCTTGTCCCCTGCATTGGCAGGCAGATTCTTAACCACTGCACCACCAGGGAAGTCCCAGACTTCATTCATTTTGTTTTGCAGTTTCCTTCTATCAGTGACTGCTTACTTACAGGTTGTTGAGTTACTGGTTAGATTAGGTTACCTGGTTTTGTTTCTTAGGCTCTACGACTTGGCTACATATAACTAGCCTCGGGATGGATTCCTCTGCTTTAATACTCAATAGTTCAGGTCTTTATGAATAAACTCCATGTACAGAACAGCATCTGGTGTCCCTGTTGTTTCGTTTTTGATATCATGGAATAATGCAAAATTTTGGCGCGCTTTTTTTTTTTCACAAACATTATATGGGACTATGGGGAAGTGCTTTATTTTCCATGTTGTCCAGGAGATAGTGCTTTCAATTTCCAATATTATTCATTCATTCAGCAAATATTCATGGGGTGTCTCTGTGTCAGGCACTGTTGTAGGCAGTGCAGAAACAACAGTAAATAAAACAAAAACTGCACTCAGAGCTTATATACATGAATCAGGAGGACTTTTGTTATAGCAGTATCCAGTTAACATGTAGAGTTACGTTTCTGTTAACCAGGTAACTTTGTCTAGGTTATATGTATTTTACGTAAAACGTTATATATAATTTTTTTTTTTTTTTTTTTTGCGGTACGCGGGCCTCTCACTGTTGTGGCCTCTCCCGTTGCGGAGCACAGGCTCCAGACGCGCAGGCTCAGCGGCCATGGCTCATGGGCCTAGCCGCTCCGCGGCATGTGGAATCTTCCCGGACCGGGGCACGAACCCGTGTCCCCTGCCTTGGCAGGCGGATTCTTAACTGCTGCACCACCAGGGAAGCCCAGGTCTAACTTTTTAAAAACTCTCTGGGATGTGCTTTTGTTCATCGCACATACTGTGATGTTCAGTGTGCTTGCTGAATTGTGAAAATGTCGACAGAGATTTCTAGGTGAAAGAATGTCAGCCACTCTTGCTGTTATTCAACACCATCATCATCTCTCTCTTTCTTAAAAATCATTTCAGATTGCCATTTACGTTTGTCACTAAGGAAGTAGCTGAAGCCACGTGTAATTGCCTTCTTGCCCAGGCAGAGCAGGCAGACAAGAAGGGGAAATCAAAGGCAGCAGCTGAACGGATGATACTTGAGGAATTCGGGCGATGTTTGATGAGCGTCATCAACTCTGCAGGAAAAGCAAAAAGTGACCCTTGTGCCATGAATTGCTAACTCTTGCACAAAAGACTGATAAATCGAACTGTACAGAAAATTGAAGGTGCAGGGACACTTGATTTTCTGGAAGATAGTTTAACAATTATTGTATTGTTAATTCAGTCTTGTGAGACCTGAAATTATAATATTGAAAGAGGAGAAATTTTAAACGAGGAAATTACATTTTAAATCTTAGTTAAATCTGCTTATGCCCCTTCTAAATTGAATTTTTCTTTATTGTATTATATGGATTTTTAATTTGCTTGGGTTTCTTAAGAACTAGATGTTCTGTCCTCATTCTATTGACAAAGAACATTTATAAATTACTATTATATAATTTATAATGTATGGCGTTGTATGACTTTGTTCCAGTAGGAAAAGCCAAAGAAGCACTGGTATTACCCGGTCATTCTTTGGTACTAGATCTAGAATATAAGCAGATATTATGTCTACATAAACGATGTCTTATGAAACATATTCAAATGACATTTTGTGTTTAGAAAAGCACTATCTTTTTAAGAAAAATCAACATTTTAGGGTGGATTCTGGAATATATCCTGTTGTCACTTTGGGAATTGTCAGAAGGGGAAGTACTCTGTAGGCACACTTTAAAAAAGTTATTTTGTTTTTTTAAAAAACATATAAAGTGTTAACGGACAGAAAATAATTCTCAAAGGGCAGACAATTTGTTTCTATAATAAGAAGTGACTAAGAAATGCTCTGGGATGTTTCCATTTTCTTTCAAGGAGGCGGTATGTATTTGAAATAATAAACTGTCAGTGATTAAGGGGTACTATTAAAATGAGCGGTGCATATGAATAGAAGTAAACATTATGATTATGTAGTGATAAAATAGAACCTTACATAATTACCAGTTAACAAATTTGGCTTGGATGGAGAAATAAAGAATATTGAAGCTCTAAGAGATGAATTTAGAGAAGGAGTTTTCATCTATACAAACAGTTCTTTTTATAGACTTTTGAACTAAGATGTTTCAAACCAATCTATGACTCTTACTTGATTTACTGAAAGGGGCCTCCTAACAAAGCTTTCAAAATTGTAGTGGGATTTCTTTTTATAAGGGAAGCTTATTATGGCATTATTTTTAGCCAGTGATTTGGTTAGCTAAAGGAATGAGTGTTTTCATATAATTACTAAGATAACCTAAATCATTTTCAGTAATTCAGAATTCAAAAGCTTTATGAATTTAAGAGCCTGTTATAATAGGACTCTGGATTTTATGATGAGAAAAAACCATGTTGGAATTCAGGCATTTTGCTAGGTACCTTAATCCTCAGTAATTAGTAGTATATGATTATTACATTTCCTACAAGGAATCTATAGTTGTATGTATTAAGTGTGTATATATGTTCATATGAACATGCAAGATATAGGCAATAGAAATTAAGTAATCCAAAAAAGATTCCGTTATTCATTAAGCATCTTCCTTTTAAAATTTGGATTTATAAAATTATAGTGCAGTAACTTTAAATGTAGATAGTGCAAACATTCTTAGCACCTCAATCTAGTATGTTTAATTAAAATTTGTAAAAATGTAAACTAGTGTAAGAGGATAAAATAATATCTAATCAAGTTATTTTTCAAAAGATTACAGTACCTTTTTTGTCTAAACCTAAACTTTGTTCATTCTGTATATATTCTGTGTTTAATTCTAATTGCACCTTTGTGATGTGTATTTATATACAGTGTGCATAAAATGTTTGTGAAATTTGGATTACAGTTGTAGATTATGTATGATGGCATTGCTTGAGAATGTTTTGCTTGTAAAAATTTGAAGGTGCAATCAAATGCTACTAGTTTTTCTGATTTTCAGGAAGCTATCTAAAGTATTAAGACTTTTCCTTCCTGTGTAGTACTTACTAAACAACTTTTTGTATTTAGGCATTTGCATCAAATTGCTGAACAAGATTAATATCCACATTAATTCAACAATTTTAAAAGACTATTTGGGGAGGGTTGGGTATATAATTTTTTAGCTCTATTTACATCCCAAAGTAGAAAGATTAAATTTATATTTACTAGAGCTATTCAAAGAATACACTTTTCTATATTGTAAAAACAGGACAGCAAAGTAAATCATACAGAAAATAAACATTTATACTATTCTGTAAAAAAAGGGTTTGCATTTTTTCTTTAATAACACCACTTTTAACCATTTAAGATGCAAGAAACCTTTTAAAATATCTGCTATTAAGTAAATTTGACATTACTTCTGAAAGCACACAACTAAAAAATAAATCTATCATTTTGCCCAGTTATCATTAACTATAAATTGCTTTGAAATGAGAATATGTCTTGTCTTTTTTCCACTGTTTCTTTTAAGGGCAGAAACTCTTTTCTCTTAATGTTTGATGTTCTTATGATGAGCACCTTTCTTAATTTCCTTTTCTCTCAAGAACTAAAAGCAACCTGTAGGTCTTACCTCTGGACTATTATGGGAAACAGAAACTTAATGTTACAGGGAAAAAAAACAAGCGGAGCAGTGACCTTGGGGGAGAGACTACTGTTTTGGCTTCCCCATTCTTTGATATGGACAACTGACATTTTCTCAGTCTTATGTAAAATGTGAATAAAAATACCTTTAGAAAAGTTTTCTATTTTTATTATTTTATAACACAAATAGCTAAGAAAATGAATGCTTCTTATGTAAATGCAGCTTCAAACCAGGACCTCCAGCCCTGTGATCATATTGCATCCCTTATGTGTTTTATAAAGGAATTCTGGAGCAGCAGCCCAAAGGAGAGGGAAGCCAACCAGCTAGAAAGCCTTGACTATTGTAGTTATTTTTCATTATGTAAATAACTTAGGACTTTTTTTTCCTTGTTAGGGCTTCTTTAATGCACATTTTGTCCTTATCTATAGACCAAATGTGAGCTTTTTATAATCCAAGTGATTTTATAAGATGTTAAGATATAAAGGCTTTAATTAAAATTTTGTTTAAAAATTGTCTTATGAAAGCATTTAAGGCATTTTTAGTTTATTCAAAAGCCATAAGGGTATATGCAGGGTAATGTTTAAAGCCACAGACTTTAGTGTAACTCTGTAGTTTAGTATATTAGTAAATGAAATCTGGCAATATGTAAAAAAAAAAAAAAAATCATGACTAGGTTGGGTTTATCCCAGAAATAAAAAGTTGACCGAACATTCAAAGAAATCCATGTAGTTCAGTGTGTCAGCATACAAAACAAAAACTACATGACCATCTCAAAAATTGCAGAAAACCACCTTTTGAATATACCAAGTACTACTAGATTATATGCTTTAAAAGGGTGAATACTGTGGTATGTAAATTATATCTCAAAAAGTTTTTTTTCCAAAAAGGTGCAGAAAATCCTCTGACAAAATTCAACACCCATTTATGATTTAAAAAAAAAAAAAAACTCTTCAGCAAATTAGGAATAGAAGGGATCCTCAACCAAAAAAGCCTACAGCTAACATCATATGAATAGTGAAGACTGAATGCTTCCCCCTAAGACTGGGAACAAAACCCTCCTCTAAAACTTTGTGTCTGAGGTCACTGTACAATAAATTTGTTTTTTTTTTTAACAAAAATTATAGATTGGGAATGAATAAATATGACAGTATCTATTTGTGGATGGTGTGATGTGATTGCCTATATAGGAAAGTCAAAGGATCTTAATAAAAAGGTACCAGAACTAATAAGTGGGTTTAGCAACATTAGTATGCAAAAGTGTATTTCTATGTAGTAGCAATGAACACTTAGAAACTGAAATTCTAAAATTAGCATTTATAGTAGCACCACAAAACATGAAATGTACAAAAATATGTATAAGATCTGTATGTGAAATGTAGAAAAACATTGATATAAAAAAATCAAAGACGACCTTCAAAAATATATACATATTATCATATTCATGGATTGGAACATTAGTTATTAAGATATCATTTCTCCCCAAATTAATCTATAGATTCAACGTAACTCCAGTCAAAATCCCAGCAGGAATTTTTGTAAAAACAAGCTGATTATAAAATTTATATGGAAAGGTACTAGAATAGCCAAACATTTTTTTAAAAAGAACAAAGTTTGGGCTTCCCTGGTGGCACAGTGGTTGAGAGTCCGCCTGCCGATGCAGGGAACACGGGTTCCTGCCCCGGTCCGGGAAGATCCCACATGCTGCAGAGCAGCTGGGCCCGTGAGCCATGGCTGCTGAGCCTGCGCTCCGCAATGGGAGAGGTCACAACAGTGAGAGGCCTGGGTACCGCAAAAAAAAAAAAAGAACGAAGTTTGAGGATTCCTACCTGACTTCAAGACTTATATAAGGCTAATCAAGATAATGTGGTATTGATGAAAGATCCATGGATCAAGGGAACAGAATAGAGAGCCCAGAAATAGATCCATATTTATGTGGTCAATTTTTGACAAGGGATCAAAGGTAATTCACTGGAAAAGGATAGCCCTTTAACAAATGGTGCTGGGATACCATCAATATGTGAAAATATGAACTTATACGACACACCAAAATCAACTGAAAATAGATCATAACCTAAATGCAAAACCTAAAACTGCAAAATATCTACAAGAAAACAGGAAGAAAAATCTGTGTCCTTGGTTTAGACGAAACTAAGAAGTATGATCCCTAAAAGAAAAAAGAGTCAATAAATTAGACTTATCAAAATTAATGTCTGTTCTTCAAAACACTGAAAAAGTAAAAGCCACATTATAACCTTTAAAAATTGTGAACCACTATGTTGTACACCTTAAACTAATACTGTACATCAACTACACCTCAGTAAAAATAAAAAGCCACAGACTGGGAGAAGGTATTTGCAGGACTCATTTGATAATGCACTTGTATCCAGAATATATAACTAACATTCAATAAGAAAACAACCAACCTTCCTTAAAATATGGGGAAGAGACTTGAACAGACATTTCACCTAAGAAGACTGTGAATGGCACATAAGCCTATGAAAAGATGTTCAGCATCATTAGTCATTAGAAAAATGGAACTGAAAGCCACAGTGACGTATCACTGCACACCCATTAGAATGGCTAATTCAAAACAAAACCCTGACAATACCAAGAGCTAGGGAGGAAGCAGAAGAACTAGAACTTTTCATACATAACTGGTTGAAGTACTGCATGGTGGTACATCACTTTGCAAAAAAAACAGTTCAGGCAGTGTGTTATAAAGTAAAACATACACTTACCATGTGACCCACTGTATGGGTACAACACATTTTTTATTTACCCATTCATCAGTTGGACATTTTTTAGCTATTATAATGCTGCTATGAAATTTGTACATTTCTCTTGGGTGTATGCCCCTTGGTAGAACTGCTGGGTCACATGGCAATTCTACATTTAACTAACCTTTTGAAGAACTGCCAGGCTGTTTTCCAAAGTGTGCATTCCCACCAACATTGTATGAGGGTTCCAGTTTATCGACATTCTTGCCAACACTTGTTACCTGTCGTTTTTATTACAGCCATCCTAGTGGGTGTGATGTGACATGTCACTGTGGTTTTGTTTTGCATTTCCCAGACGGCTAATTTTATTGAGCACATACTCATGTATTACAGGCCATTTGTGTATCTCCTTTGAAGAATAACTATTCATATTTTTTACCCATTTAAAAATTAGGGTTATTTGTCCTTTATTATTGTTCTTTGTATACTCTAGATACAAGTCCTTTATCAGATATATGATTTGCAAAAATTTTCTGTGTGTTGTCTTTCACTTTGTTGATGGTGTCCTTTGAAGCACAAGTTTTTAATTTTGCTGCACTACAATTTATTTTGTTTTGCTTGTGCTTTTGGTGTCATACCTAAGAAACTATTGCCTAATCCAAGTCTCCAAGATATACTCTATTTTATTCTAAGAGTTTTACAGTTGTACCTCTTACATTTGGGTCTTTGTTCCATTTAGAGTTAACATCTTTGCATGTGCATATCCAGCACTATTTGTTGAAAGTAAGAAGAATAAATTTCTGAAAGGAATGTTTGTTTTCTCCGAAGGGGGAAAAAAAAAAAAAAGAACAAGGGTGCTGAGTAGAAATTGTAAACTAAATTACCCTAATCAAATATGAACAAATAATTTATTTAAAAAATTTCACTGTCAAGCATATCATACCAAGTAAATCTGACATCACACTTGTACCACTTCACTAGGGCAAGAGCAATTAACTGTGCTAATGGCAGTGATGGAAAGATTCTTGTCTTCAAAGTTTGTCCAATTTATCCAGCACTTAAACAGCGCAAAACACTATTTTAAGAAATTACAGAATATATAGGACGTGAGTGAAATGTAACAGCAAAGAACATAAGACGCTACAGATATGAACCTAATTTTAAGTAAAGATCAAGTACAAAACTTGGATTCATATAAGCAATAAGATAAAGGTGGTGATCTATAAACAGGCTTCCTTTAAATAAGATTTATCCCAGCGCATCTAAACTCATTCTATTGCAAACAAAACAAAACCCACAATATTTAGACTTCTCAGCAATAGCCCCTTATAAAATGTAGTACAGTACAACTCTGGTTACATTTCAGAATTGAAGCCGTTGTTTGAGGTAGAACCAGCAGAAATATATCAAAATACACTATTTAAGGGGAATTTCAACTAATAAAACTAAACTTTCACCTACTCATTAGTCTTTTACAACTTTAAGTTTTCATATTAACTGTACTTTGTGAACATTCACTCAATGACAATAAGAGTAGATATTTTACATACACAGGCGAAAAATGTGCTTGTTTCTTCTTTTTCCATTAAAATACTCCCATTTGTGAAACAAATGTTTTTCTATTTATCGTTTCAGATCTGGGTATTAGAGAATGGAGAATATCGTTCTTAGTATGTTTCCGTCTTCAGATTATTTAAGCTAAATTTCTGAAAAAACTCATTATGTAATTAAGACAAATTTTTTCACTCTCATTGACTCAACTGACCATCTTTTTCCAATTTATTAATCACATGCTATGAAATGCCATTATTCAACACTGAAAATATGTTTCATTATTTTCCTCTTCAGAAAGAGAAGTTGAAATAAGGGCTTCTTTTCATTCTCTGATGAGCACTGCGCTCCTCCAACAGGAGTCAAGTAAGTATCCACTCTATTTTATTACTTGAAAGTAGTATTTTGAAGTCCAGAGACAATGGACTGTGAAGATTACATCTCCTATGTATTCCCCAGACAACATTTCCCAGCTTGGTTGCAGCACAAGGAATCATCTCATGGCTCGTGTTTACCTTCTGCCTGATAAAGCATAATGATTTCTATTTTAGGGTACCCCAGCAAAAGGATTTTGATGGTGGTGGTGTTTGATGTTTAATTTAGCCTAATTTTCATGTGTAAGTAAAGATTATATTCAAGGTTTGGTAGGCATTCTATTTTTTTTCTTTTTTTTTAGTGTTAACATTCTTAAGAGCTGAAAACCAAAGCTCTTTTAGGGAATGTAGTCTTTATAAAAAGGGTCGATGTTTTGGTGACTCCTCGTCATTATTCTCCCTTGTTTTCGAAGTATGTCCAGTCAGATTACTCAGTCGTATAACAGTAAATTCAAAGACAGCACCTGTTGGCTAGTCTGTTCCTACTGACTGACTTACTGCTTTCTACATTTTGGGTAACTCTGAAATGCTTGCAAGCTCCACCAAAGTCCGAGCAGATTTGATAATACGCATGATAGAAATTCCTAAGTCGGAACCACAAACTTGTCCACTCTGCAGAATGGTCAATTTGAAAAATATAGTAAGTTGAATTTTAAAGTAAATGTTGACCAATTGTTTTTAATAAAAATTTTAATATATTTTAGGTCCTTCATTTGAACAGACAGCCGTCGTTCCTTAGCAAATGCCTGTATTTATTGGTATTAGCAAAACTTGAACATTTGTAATTCTGTAAAGATGACCAGTGTTTCCTTGACAAAGTTTTCGTTTCAGTTCTTTCTGAATGGTGTTTTAAAGGGTACTGAGTTACACCTTTAGCTCTGACCTTTAAGAAACAGATTATGATGTCCTTTAGTAACTTTACAAAGTGATTGATGGCACACACTTCTCCATCAAAGAGATGCTTATCTAAATCTACAAAAAGATAAATATGCCCGGAAAGCTCATGTAATATTTTTTGCTGAAGATAAAATTCCCTCTGTTTAGGAAGTAGTAGTTCATAAACTGCCATCCTTGAATGGGTTCTTACGACTCGCTCACAAATATCTATGACTCGGCACAAACTTTCTGAAGGGAAATGCAAGCCATTTTCCTTTTTAACACATAACAGTGATCCAATTTTAGAGGATTTGAGATCTGATGCATATAGTGCACTGATGCAGTCCTCACATGTTAAAAGAGCTGATAACTTATTTGCAATATAACCAGCACACCAGGTAAGATTTTGCCTATGATCTGACAGGTCTAGTAATGCCTCACTTAGCGAACAGTCAGACCAGTCTTGGCAAACATCCTCTTTGCGAAAAAGAGTCTTTATAACGCTGATACCATACTGACGCTGAACTGTCCAAAGGGCCAAGTCCGTCCTTCGAGCAACTGAAATGTCAAGGATGCTTACTTCACCTAGAAAAACCTCATCTTGTAATCTGTATCTGGTCTCCAAATTATGGTAAGCTTTCTGGAATGCCATGCAGGTAGGGTTAGAACTGGTTACCAATACCTGTCTAAGCATCTTTAGAAATAATTCCAGATGATCTTGACTGAATTTGTAAGTCAGAAGATATGGAAAAGGCATGACTTTTGGGGAAACGTAATTTTGGTAGAGCCATTTTAAGCTCTCAGCATTAAGCAAAAATCCCAGGAATCCCAGTTTTCGCTTACCTTTAATTATTTGATTATTGCTAATGTCAGATAACGTAACAAAAATAGTCTTGGCTTCAATTAACACATGGTTGATTTTATTAAAAGTTTCGGGTAATAGAGGTCCTTTAAGTCCCTTTCCATAATAGTTCCTACTATTAAAGATGTCAAACAGATTGTTAATTAAGCGTAAGAACTGGATGGTACCAATACAGTTTTGAAAAGGAGGCAGGCCTAATGACAGCAAACATTCTAACGCGCTGGCCACGCTCTCACTGAAGAGTTGGGCAGCACAATTCATTTTCAGTATGTGGTTCTTCAAATTTGCAAGTTTTCTTGGGATTCTCTCCATATTTGATAATTCCTGTTCCTCTAGTGCTGCTAACCCCACAAGGTGCTGCCAGTGTGCTGTGCCATTAATGAACTGAATGCTTTGAAAATTCTGAAATGCATTTCTTATTAATCTAAGCAAGTGGCAAGAATCAAAGAAGTATGCAATCTGTTGACTAGAAGATGAAGGATGCTGAAATGTACACTTCATGTTGTCTCCATCAAGATGTATCCCCAATGCTTTTGCCATCTGAACACTGTGAGCTGTAGCATCAGACGTGACAGCTAGAACTGTGATCCCTATGTCACTCAGTTTGCCAATTGTCAGACGAAGCAGCTGAGCTTGCAAATATCCAGACGCCCTGTTTACAAAAAAATAACCAAGAGGTGTCCTCCAGTGACCAGAAATACCCACTGCCATAAGCAAAATAGTTTCTGAGGCAAGTGGCGTTTCATCAGCATCAAGTTTGCCAAGACCAAAGTCCATAAACCCTAGCAAATGGTGACTGCTGGGGTCCCACTGAAGTTGTTGCTTGAGAGATATACCTTTTATTATCAGTGAACAATACTGATATAGCTGGTCTCCATTCTCTACTTTTCGTTGAAGAAAAGAAAAAACGTTGCTGCTGAAACCTGGACCGGGTTTGCATTTGGACAGCCATCTAGAAAATGTAAAAAATGAAAAACATAAAACAAAAATGAAGAAATTAAAAAAGGGAAAATGCCTTAAATGGCATTTTCTACTAAAGTAGCCTCAAATCGCTGTTGAAATAAAGCCAAGTATAGTAGCCAAATTCTATCAACATTTCAAGCATATATTCATAGTTATGATAAAATAGATAATAGAGAAACTTAGAAACACAGAATAGCAACTGAAGATGCAAACATACCACAACATTTTTAACTTCTTACTCACTTCTTAATAAAAATCAATTACCCAGTTTGTTCTCATTGATGTGTTTGTAATTTAGATCATAAACCAGTCTTACCTGTACATTCACTGAGATGAGAAAACTGTTGAGGGGGAAGGAAACTGAGAACAGCTAGTACATCTACCCCATTTTATAGATGAGGAAACTGGGAGGAAGAGGGAGAGGTTAAGTTGCCTGGCCCATGTTGTGCTGCTAGTCATGCACAAATGTGAAAACCAGCTTTCCTGAGGCCCTTGTTCAGTGCTTTTTCTCACTGCTCTTCGAATTATGCCCTTTGGGGCAATAGAGTGTCTGCATCTGTTTGCTCCTATCCAAAGTACCTACACTATTATCTTTATCTTAGGAGTTCTTTCATAGTATTTCTTTGATCCTCCCAAACTGCTGATTATTCTTTTCTATTTCTGTTAGTGTCTGTCACTAACAGAATTCTTTTCACTCAGTTCTAATTTACACTTTCTAATTTGTTATAGATCAGGAAAGGAAGTAGCCAAGTTTAATAATTGTCTAAAATAAGACTAAATGGATTCTGAGGTAGACTGAAGTGTTCATCTTCACTGAAGTTTACTTTTATAACTCAAATGACTTTTTTTTTTAAGGTTGAATTTCTGATTTTGGGGCTATATTCCAGGCTGCCAAGGTTTCTTCCTGGACAGCCATCTCTATTTAATAGAAATTTTAATGTACTTCCAGAAGTATTTCAGGACAGGGCTTTCCAAATATTTTGCTGCAACCAAGAAGTTTCATGAACACAAGCTACCCTTACTATATGCCAGGTACAAATATACGTGTGTATATAAATGTATATACAAAATTTAATGCCACTTATGACCCACTAAATTGATTTCAAGATGCACTAACAGATCTGAAAAACACAGTTACAGAATGCAAAAGACATACTCTGACTATTTAGGAGACAAAAGTATTAATCAGTTGTTTATATTTAAAAACAGGGCAAAATAATAAGACAATGAGAAAACAGAATAGTGGCTCTCCACCAGGGTGCTACAGCCCACTAGTACATTGAAAAGCCTTTTCAAGTGTGTCACCAAATTTTAATCAGTTGTTTAAAATTTATTCTTTTGCAGTAGGATTCTCGAACACTAAAGATGCTAAATGTGTTACATGTGCAGTAAGTATCTAATGAAACTACTTAATGCTTCAAGGTAAAAGTTCTAGTTTAAATAGGTTAAAAAAGCTTATGTTCCGGTGAGCTTGCTTTTTAAATGAAAATTAAATGGTATCTTAATATCCACAACTACTAGAATGATGTTTCTCAGGCAGAAAAATATGTGGACTTGTTGATTTTTTCTTTTTAAGTTTTTAAAACTGAGAGTAGAAACACTCAAACCAAGTTTTTAGTGTTGTAGGGAAGTGACTGATTTCTCTCTCAAACCAACTTTTTTCCCCCACTCAAAATGAAAAAAAACTTTTTCTGATTGTATAAAATGACACATCCATTTTTTAAAATACTGAAAGAATATAGTAAAGTGCAAAAAAGTAAAAATCACTGTTAATACATGAACTTATTTACAAAACAAAAATAGACTCAAAGACATAGAAAACAAACGCATGGTTACCAAAGGGGTGGCACGGGGTGGGGGCCCGGAGGGATAAATTAGGAATTTGGGATTAGCAGATACACACCACTATATATAAAATAGAGAAACAACAAGGGCCTATTGTATAGCACAGGGAACTATATTCAATATCTTGTAATAACTGAAAATGGAAAAGAATCCCAAAAAGAATATATATATGTATATCTAAATCACCTTCCTGTACACCTGAAACAATATAGCATTGTAAATCAGCTACACTCCAATAAATAAATAAATAGATATTTTTTAAAAATCACTTAATATTTCAGGGACATTCTTCCAGATCTCTTTATGTATACATAACTAGATATAATTTTCAAAAATTATACTGAACCTATTTTTCTTTACTATAGTAATGTTATAGACATACTTTTGCATGTTCTTAACTACTGACCTACAGCAATATTTTAAGTGTACACATAGTAAAACTAAAGCATAAATAATTGAACCAACCTGTATTGAAGGACACTTAGGTTGTTTCTAATTTTTAAACAATACAAAGAGCAACACAATGTGTGTTTGTGGGCACACATACACTTATACATATCTATGTCATTTATGCAATTCCTAGGAGTAGGATGCAGGGGTAACTTTACTTATGCATGTATTAGAATAAATGAACTCAACTTTTAAAGAAGTTTTGGGCCGCAGGTGCACATAATTGAGTCAATTTAAATATAATTCACATTCCCAAATTGTCCTTCAGACAGTTTATACCAATTATAATTGACATACTCATCAATATATTTTAAATTAAACATTAGCTTAGTTATGGAATAATTAGAGGGAGTCACTTGGGTAGCTCAAAGCTCTGCTTAGGAAAAATATTGTGCTGAAGAGCCATAATGCTGAGCTGGGTGTTCTTTTTTAAGACTATTAGCTCCTCCCACTGTCTTGGTTATTTCTGAAGCTCTCACATCAACTCACCTATACAGGGAGCTAATTTACTAAACTGCAATGAATACCAAAATAGAAAATTAAATTAGAAACAGAAAAAATCTACTAAGATCATACTAAATGTATCACTATTATAATTAGGAAAGCTGAGTGTGCTATGACATTATTTCAAAGGAGTTGTGAAAACAAACTACCTTAAAGACCCAAAGCTCTGGAATTATAAGAAGCAGAGCCGTGGGAAGGTTCTGGACATAAAGAATTCAAGGGAGAACTGAAAAAGGATCCAACTTCAGTACAGAGAAAATTAGGGAGGTGACTGATAGTAGCTAAGAACTGAAGAAATAGTAGTTAGAAATGAGTGAGTGAGGTACCTATCTAACTGAATCAAGGGTTTTTTAAAATGTAAGTCTGGCTTGGTCTGTCATCCATACAATTGTTTCTCCATTACCATGGAGGGAAAAAACAACTATTCATATTTTCTCCTTTCTCCCAGACTTCTAATGCTTCCTTCCCCAACTCTTAGCTATTAACTTCATGTCACTGAGAAAATAGAAGCAATTCAATAAACACTCATTTTCTTACCACCAAATCTGTTAACCTGTTGCATCTGTATCTCTCTCTTTTTCCTGTTTCGACGCATGATTTGTCCCTGCTCCTAATTAAGGCCAGACCTCCCTCCACAGCAGTGTTGGATGTTGCCCTCCTGCAGTTATCCTTTCTGTTGTGCATCACTGATTTTCTTATCTGCACTAGATCACTCCCATGAGCAGGCAAACAAGGTGCAGCATCTGCTATCTCATCAAATATCCTCCCCTCCATTTATGTTCCTTCCACTTACGGACACATTTCTCTTCTCCTTTCACAGCAAAACTCCTTGAGAGAGTCCATAATCACTGTCTCTGCTTCTTTGCCTTCCAGTATCTCTTGATTCCACTTCAGCCAGGCTTATCTCTCCATCACTGTACTGCAACTGCTTTTATCAAGGTCATCACTGATGTCTCCATCTTGCAAAATCCAATGGTCAATTGACTGTCCTCATCTTACTTGATCTCCAGCAGCATTTGACACAGTGCAATACTATCTCCTTGAGATACTTTCTACACTTGGCTTCTAGGCCATCACAATCTCCTGGTTTTCCTCCTGTCTCACTGGCTGCTCATGATCAATAAATGTTTCTTGAATAAATGAATATTCAATATGATTAGACATCTAATACTTAAGCACAGATGTGCTGAAAATAGATATAAACAGGGGAAATGAAGGGAAATGTAATCAAATAAAAAATTTTGACCATTCAGATTTCTCAGTATAAAATCTAGGTATTTCTAATATGCTGGAATAATAGATGGCCATGAAAACAAAATTTGGGTGATGGATAGTTTTTTTTTAAAGTCTGGGAGAATACATACCAAATTGCTAACTGGTTATTTTGTGGGATTAGGGGAATGGAAGTATTATAAATATTTTTCACTTTCTGGTATTTATATACTTACATATTGTTTCAATGTTTTATACTAAGCATGTATTACTATCACATTAAACAAGGTAACTTAGTTTCAGACAAAGTATCCAAAGAAATAAGCAACGCTTTGAGTACTAAAATTGTAAATCAAAATAATGACACAGCAAAGGTTACAAAATGAAAAATGACATGAAGAGAAAAAAGATCAGTGTGAGCTGGAATTACCAGAGAAGACTTAATTCAGGAGTTGATGCAGAACTATAGAAATGAAGAAAACCATGGGGGACGGGGTGGGGGGGAGATGAGAAGTCGTATGGAATGTCTCACATAAACTGTAGTGTAAAATCAGTAACTAATGCTTTAAAACCAGTGCAAAGGAGAGGACTTGACTAAAAAACACGTGGAAGTGATAGCAACATAGTGTCTATAAAAATGTCCCCTGCTTACCAGAAAGTAGACGTTTATAAATAAGTGTAATATCTGGCCTAAATGGTAAAATCACATATGGAAGAGAGTGAATCAGCCTATACACAAATGTTCATCTCAATATACAAAACAGCAGTTACAACCAAAAAATAAAAACAATATAAATGTCCAATAGTTGGAGAATGCCAAAGTTAAGTAGGGTACGACTACCTGATATTCTGCAGCTATTCAAGATCATAACTATGTAAAAAACTAGTAAATCTAAGCACAGAAAAAAGACTGGAAGAAAATTCCCTATGTTAATAGTAATTGTTTACATATAACCTAGAGGAACAATTAATGAATTTTCCTCCTTTTTCTCTCATTTCTAAATTTGTTAGTAGTAGTATTATGTTAATAGTATGTGTGGAGGAAAATTCTCATTCATGTTTTTTTTTAAAGGGGATGTGATGTACATCATGGTGACTATAGCTGATAATACTGTACCTATATCTGAAAGTTGCTAAGAGAGTAGATCTTCAAAGTTCTCATCACAGACACATAAAATTTGTAACTATGTGTGTGATGGATATTAACTAGACTTATCTTGGTGGTCATTTTGCAATATATACAAATATCGAATGCAAATATCAAACGCATAATTACATTGTATACCTGAAACTAACATAATGTTATGTGTCAATTACATCTCAATTTAAAAGAAGAGAAGTTTCCCCCCAAGTGGGAAAAAAAAGAACCCTCATAATAACAAGGTCCTGCCTCCCACCAAGCCTCAGTGTCCCCCTTCTTTAAAATGAGGGGGTTGGGGCTTCCCTGGTGGCGCAGTGGTTGAGAGTCCGCCTGCCGATGCAGGGGACACGGGTTCGTGCCCCGGTCCGGGAAGATCCCACATGCCGCGGAGCGGCTGGGCCCATGAGCCATGGCCACTGAGCCTGCGCGTCCGGAGCGTGTGCTCCACAACAGGAGAGGCCACAACACTGAGAGGCCCGCGTACCGCAAAAAAAAAAAAAGAGGGGGTTGGACTACGTGATCTCTAGGAGTTTCTCCAGCCCAGAGCCCCTATGAGTCTGTTTTAAAGTTGAAGCAATAAGAAACCAAGAAGCACCTTCCAGGAGAGAAGGCTCCTGCCATTCCTGGGCGGCCTCTGCCCCAATAGCAGTGGATTAAATGAAGTGCTGCTCTTAGGCAGCGATTTGAGGTCCAATGCAATTCTTCTTTACATCTGTTCAAAATCCTAAACAACCATCCAGGCATCCTTTCATTCCACAAATATTTATCAAGAGACCATTGTGTTCCAGGCACCCCTCCAGGGCAGGAGGTGTAACAAAGAACCAGACACAGACCTCATACTTGGGCAGCTCACAGTCTAGCGGGGAAGACAGTGTTAAGTACTAAGATTCAGTTCCACATTATGTGCACAAGAGGGTACCTAGTCCAGAATCGGAAGAATGGCAGGCCAGGATTCAGAAAGGATGTGATATCTAATCTGAGCCTGAAGGGTGAGGACCAATCTCCAGGACTAACAGGGAGAATGGGCATTTCAGGCAGATGGACTAGTAAGTCTCGAAGGGAAGGAAGCAGCAAGAAATGCCTTACAATAGGAACGTGGAATCTAAGAGGGCAGGGAGAGAGGCAGGAGATGAGCCGCAGAGTCCAGCAGGAGCCACATCACATCACAGAAGCTCACTGAGCCACAGGAAGAAGTCTATGGGTAATGGGAGGCTTGGGCAGCAGGAAAGTGACTGGTATGGGTTGACTTGTGTCCCTCAAAAAAGATATATCATAGTCCTAATCTCCAGTACCTCAGAGTGTTATCTTATTTGGAGATAGGGTCTTTACAGAGGTAATCAAGTTAAAATGAGGTCATTAGGGCACACCCTAATCCAACATGACTTGTGTCCTCATAAAAAGAGGAAATTTGGACACAGAAACATACATGGATAATGGAAGACGATGTGAAGAAACACAGGGAGAAGGACCACCATCTACAAGCCAAGGAGAGAGGCATGGGACAGACCCTTACTTCACAGCCCTCGGAAGGAACTAACCCTGCCAGCACCTTGATTTTGGACTTCTAGCTTCCAGAACTGTGAGGCAATAATACATTTCTGTCATTTAAGTCAAATAAGTAAATAAATAGAAATAAAAGAATCTGTAAATCCTGTGATAAAAAAACAGTAAAAATTGAGTATTAAATTTATAAGGCATTACTATAAAAGTCACTGTTATTTGCTTCCCACTAAGAGAATATAAATATAGCTATGTATTTTGACCATAAATTCTAAAAAATTATTTTTCATAATCTGGTCTCTGGACAGCCTGCATTGGCACCAACTACAGTGCTTAGGAAAAATTCAGATTTTTGATCTTTGCCTCAAACCAATGGTATCAACCTAGATACCAATCAGTTGTTCTCGATTTTCTAGATTAGTCACATATTAAAACTACTGAAGTGTCTGAGAAATTCCAATATTTCAAGATTTAGATTTTACCACCCAGAGTGTTTCTACCAACTGAAAGATGCAAAAAAAATTGTCAGCCTATATGTCTTCATTCTGTGGGTGAAATATCGACTGTGATAACATGCAAATACCACCTAGAAGTTTTTAAAAAGAGAAAGTGGACAAAAGGAGAGTATGAATACTAATAGCATTAATGTATAAACTACAGTGACAGAACAAAATGTTTATTTTATTTAATATCTAAAATGTAATTCACTTACGTTCTGAGGATAGAAGAATGAGGCAGTTTAAGTATCTTTCTTACATAATCATAGACTTTGCTACTGCACAAGTAGAGTGTACACGCAAATTGCTTCATTTCTGTGGAGTACTCAGCTGTTTCTCTCCAGTTATACAACTCCCACTTAAAATCTGTTAAAATAAATTTATTCTTTGTGATGAAAAATGTGTACAGTAACATTTTCAGGCATAGACCATAGCATTTGGATATAAAATGTGATAAGCACCAAAATTCAAATAGTTACATTTTAACTGAGTTTGTTCAGAGGTTACTATCCAATCTTAGAGACTGTTAACCAATTTATCCTGTTCATCTTGGATCATTTCACTACAAAGAGGGACGAAAAATGTGTCAACTTCAGTCGTTATGTTTTACTATTCACTGGCAGCCTGAGTGGAGATTTTTAGAGGAACAGGGAAGAAAATGAAATAAATGGATAAATTAAGTCTCTGGATTATGAGGACATTTATCAGTTTTAGTTTGTTCCCTGGTCATCATTTATCTGAGAGTGAAAATTAGACACAAGAAATATTTTGGGGGATAGGGAACTATTCAGAATGAACAATCTTCCCTACCACTGAGAGAAAAAAAAAAAACCTCTGTTCCTGGTGCAGACCCCTATTTATAACCTATATTCCCCTCTTGGAAAAACACAAAATACTCTCTTCCATTGGAGATACCTACTCTTGTCTAGAAAAGGACATGCTTCTTTTACCAGAATGCAAATCCAAAATCTCTGCTGCTTTCATCAGAGAGTAAGTTGGCAATTCTTACTTTGCCCCTCTTCAAATATCCTGGTTCACAAAGAAGACTAGGTAGTCTTTCAATGAACATATATATACTCTATAGAGTATTACAGAAAAAAATTTGGAGACTTAACACAATTTTCAAACTCAAAGGGATTTTGCAAATTATCTAGTTCAACTCACTGCAAAAAAAGACTTTAGTGATAAATTATCTAGCAGTTAAAATTGTTTACAAAGAATTTGCAGTGACAAGTGTGTGATTATAAAAAGTGAAAAGTAGGGACTTCCCTGGTAGTCCAGTGGTTAAGCATCCATCCTTCAATGCAGGGGATGCCGGTTTGATCCCTGGTTGGGGAACTAAGATCCCACATGCCACAGGGCAACTAAGCCCACGCACCACAATTAGAGAGCCCGCATGCCACAACTAGAGAAGCCTGAGTGCCACAACGAGGAGCCCATGTGCCGCAACTAAGACCCGAAGCAGCCCAAAAAAATAAATAATAAATAAATAAATTAAAAAAAAAATTTTTTAATATTTTTAGAAAGTGAAAAGTACAGGGCTTCCCTGGTGGCGCAGTGGTTGAGAATCTGCCTGCCAATGCAGGGGACACGGGTTCGAGCCCTGGTCTGGGAAGATCCCACATGCCGCAGAGCAACTAAGCCTGTGCGCCACAGCTACTGAGCCTGCGCGTCTGGAGCCTGGACTCTGCAACAAGAGAAGCCGCGACAGTGAGAGGCCTGCGCACCGCGATGAAGAGTGGCCCCCACTCGCTGCAACTAGAGAAAGCCCTCGCACAGAAACTAAGACCCAACACAGCCAAAAATAAATAAATTTATTAAAAAAAAAAAAAAAAGTGAAAAGTACAATATATGGTATAAACCATATGATCTCATTTCTGGGTAGTAGGATTATGTGTTATTTTTATTATTTATACATTTCTTTGCTTCTCCTGTAATAAACATATTACTTTTACCTTTTTTTTTTTTTTTTTTGTGGTACGCGGGCCTCTCACTGTTGCGGCCTCTCCCGTTGCGAAGCACAGGCTCCGGACGCGCAGACCCAACGGCCATGGCTCACGGGCCCAGCCACTCCACAGCATGTGGGATCTTCCCGGACCGGGGCACGAACCCGCGTCCCCTGCATCTGCAGGCGGACTCTCAACCACTGCGCCACCAGGGAAGCCCAAACATATTACTTTTAAAATTGTAAAATCATAAAAGGATTTTGGTGATTATTTTTCATTCTTCTTGCTTATGCTAGAGACTTTTCACTTCTCAGCTAAAAGCATATTTCCATTGGCAATACAAAATAAATATGTAATGATATTTCAGAAAAATTAAGAGCTACATTGTAAGTATTACAGGTCATTAGGGAGGATACCGGAAAATTGTGCTCGTAGCAGACACTCTGTTTCCTCTGAAAGTAGCTTCTCTTCTACAAGTGCATCAATTAATCTTAAGCCCTTTCTCTTCTTGATCATCCTGTAGTTTTTTGCGGAAGCAAGTCTTTTTCGGGACACTTGTAGCATCTGTTGCACCTCAGCCAATTTCTCTGCTCCTATTGTGAGAGGTCTCTTTAGACTGTAGTTATGGTCCTCAGTAGCAACCTCTTGAGAATTATCAGGAAGTGGCTGTTTTAGGATTTTCTGTCTTGCTTTACCTTTAAGGTGTACACCTTGGAGAACCTATGACACAAATAGAAAGTGAAGTTTATTTTAGAAATTATCACACAATGACTATCTATAAAAATACCACTGAATACAAAGCACTCACCTGGTTGCTGTGGAGAGTTAGTTATGAAAGAAAAGGTCATAATCTCTGACTTTTTAAAATATATGATCTCTGGGATAATGTAAACAAGTTTTGGGATTTTTGTTTTCGTTTTTGTTTTTTTTGGCTTCTATACAGAAATAGTAACATGATGCTGAAAGTTTCCGAAATGATTAAAGTAACTAGAGAAAGGTGGTGGTAATTTGGGAAGGTTTCACAGGAGTTTTGAGTTGTTCTTTTTCTTTTTTCTTTTGTTAAAGAAGATGTTGCAGGTAGGAGTTTATTAATTAATTAATTTATTTTTGCTGTGTTGGGTCTTCGTTTCTGTGTGAGGGCTTTCTCTAGTTGTGGCAAGTGTGGGCCACTCTTCATCGCGGTGTGCGAGCCTGTCACTATCACGGCCTCTCTTGTTGCGGAGCACAGGCTCCAGACACGCAGACGCAGCAGTTGTGGCTCACGGGCCCAGCTGCTCCGCGGCATGTGGGATCCTCCCAGACCAGGGCTCGAACCCGTGTCCCCTGCACTAGCAGGCAGATTCTCAACCACTGCGCCACCAGGGAAGCCCCTTGAGTTGTTCTTTGAAGGAGTAATAACATGGTTTAATGGAGGGGACAGGGAAGTTATTTGCACAAACAGGAAGGCACAGGACAGAGCATGGGCTTTGGAATTAACACTCCTGGCTCCCCTCACTTGTTAGCTGTGACTTAACATCTATAATCCTTTATCTTCTCACTTATAAAATGTGGATAATAATACAGAGTTGTTTTAAGGATACAATAAGATACTTTACGTAAATCGCCTAGTGCAGTGCCTGGACCACTGTAGGTCCCAATAAATTGTAACTATTATTGATTTTAAACGAAAGCATAAAAGCAAGTCAATTTATCATATATACAGAGGGTAAGTATATGTGGTTCAAAAAGAGAATTCAGGGCAGTTAGAGATGCACAAATCAATTAACAGAAAGCTCTTCGAACTTATGAGTTTGGATTTGATACCAACAATATTCTTTTGAAAGAGGGAATAAGGTAAAACAATACCGAAAGAAGGAGACTCCAATGAATAAGAGGAAGGTGAGGGTAGAGTAAGGATAGAACAGTTGGATGACTATTTGCAGACTGCAGACAGTGATTGAGTCATATATGAGCATGTGGCTAAGGGGTAAAAGGATAAAATAAAAATAATCAAAAGAAACATAAGAATGTAACGCCAATACTGGTGACTGGGATAAAATAAAAGCAATCAAAAGAAACATAAGACTGTAACACCAATACTGATGACTGACTCATAGAAAGTCTTCTATTTTCCGTATACCTCTTTCTGTATCAATGCTAACAATTAGGTATGTTTTTGGTCAAGATCAGTAACATTTTTGGGGACAGCCAAAAAAAGGAGGGGGTAGATAATTTCAAAGTATTGTGAAAACTGTCTCATACTTAAACAAAAGCCTGCATTCTAAAGCTGTTTATATCTACTAGTTGATTTTTGTGATCAGTTTAGTAACCTTTATGTATATCTAGACATATGGTTTACATTTATACATTTTATTTATTTACTTTTTTGGCTGCACCACATGGCATGCAGAATCTTAGTTCCCCGACCAGGGATGGAACCCACACCCACTGCATTGGAAGCGCAGTCTTAACAACTGGGCCGACAGGGAAGTCCCATATATGCTTTATTTTTATTTTTTAAAAAGCTCCAAAGCACAATTACTAATATTACATATATATTTTTTAAAAAAACTAATTTTCTAGGCATTTAAAGTGTATTATAGGATTTAAGTCCTAGGTTTTTGGTTTTGTGTTTATCTCTGTAAAATCTAGCTGTAATGTGAGCTGTCTTGATTTGTAAAGGCTCTGTAAAATTTAATTTTGTTTACACCTAGATTTAAATACCTTGTATAGAGAAACAGAAGGCACAGCTCCTTTTTTCAGCTTTCTTCTTATGCCATATGACTCAAAGTCACTTTCTTGAAAGTGTTTGGAACATAGCATAGCACCTGGTCCTGGAATCCAAATCTTTTTGCTTCTGGGGTCCATACGATTAACAGCCCTGATCCATTTTGAGCGCTGAATGGTATCAGTTGGAAATCTACAGCAATCATATTAAAATTCCATTAACATGAAAATATAGTAATACTACAGTAGTATTTATTATATAAACCGATTTATTATTTAACTGCTTTACATAAACATTAAGTCCAGTTAAAGTTTAATTCACTTGATCTGATTTCATTTTTCAAAGTTCTTTGACTTTTTAAATACAAAAGCTCCGGCTTCCCTGGTGGCACAGTGGTTAAGAATCTGCCTGCCAATGCGGGATACACAGTTTCAAGCCCTGGTCCAGGAAGATCTCACATGCCGTGGAGCAACTAAGCCCACGAGCCACAACTACTGAGCCCGCGCACGCCTGGAGCCGGTGCTCCGCAACGAGAAGCCTCCGCAACGAGAAGCCTCCGCAACGAGAAGCCTCCGCAACGAGAAGCCGCCGCAACGAGAAGCCGCCGCAACGAGAAGCCCACGCACTGCAACGAAAAGTAGACCCGCTCGCCGCAACTAGAGAAAGCCCACGTGCTTTTTTAAATTTACTGAAATAAAATAAATTTAAATCCAAAAGCTCAATATCTAAGTGATCTCATCTGTTTCAATTTGTATGTGGACAATTCTCCTATTAAACACCCTGCACATTCTATCTTCATAGCCTACACTTAACAGAATCTGCTCAAATTTAATATGTGTGTCTTTCCTTTCCTGTGTCAATTTCTTTTTTAATTAATTATTTATTTTTGGCTGCATGGGGTCTTTGTTTCTGCGCGCGGGCTTTCTCCAGTTGCGGTGAGCGGGGGCTACTCTTTGTGGCGGGGTGCGGACTTCTCATTGCAGTGGCTTCTCTTGTTGTGGAGCACAGGCTCTAGGCGCGCGGGCTTCAGTAGTTGTGGCTCGCGGGCTCTAGAGCGTAGGCTCAGAAGTTGTGGCGCACGGGCTTAGTTGTTTCGTGGCATGTGGGATCTTCCCGGCCCAGGGCTCAAACCCATGTCCCCTGCACTGGCAGGTGGATTCTTAACCACTGCACCACCAGGGAAGCTCTATGTCAATTTTAAACGATGTCCACAAATTCTTCAGTACTCCTCCTTTCAAGGAGTGGAACCTAATTCCCCTCCCCTTGAGTGTGGGCTGGGGTTAGTAATTTGCTTCTAAGGAATATAAAAAAGCAGACGTGATAGTGGGCATTAAACAAGATCATAAAAAGCACTGAGGATCTGTCCTTGCTCTCTCTGTTGAATGGTTTTTCTCTGGGGGAAGTTACCTGCCATGTCATAAGGAGCCCTAAGGAGAGTCCACTTGGCAAGAAACTTGAGTTCTCCGGCCAAAGGCCATGTGAGGGAGCCTTTCTGAAAGTAGATCCTTCAGTCTCCGTCAAGGCTTCAAATGACTGCAGTCTTGGCTAACATTTTGACTGCAATCTTATGAGATACTCCGTAACATCCACCTTATCCACTCCTCAATTCCTGACCCTCAGAAATTTGTCCCCTCTTCTCCTTCCTTTTTCTGGGCCACGCTGTGTGGCTTGTGGGATGTTAGTTCCCCAACCAGGGACTGAACCCGGCCCCTCAGCAGTGAAAGCACGGAGTCCTAACCACTGGACTACCAGGAATTCCCTGCACCCTCTTCTTTGATTTATTTTGGAGGTAGATCTATAGGTAGCCTATGACTTTTATATATTTTAACTCAGGCTTTAAAACACATAGTTGTTAGAAATGAAACTGGTGAAAATTTTAATTTCCTTAGCTACTTGTTAGGGAAATGATATGACAGTTATGATAAAACTTAATTCTGAGATACTCTCTCAATCACCTTGAGAAAGAACACTGAATTGGTAAACCTCTAAGTCTCAATTCCCTTTTACTAGCCATGTAGTATTAGATACATCTCTCAATCTGTCAGCCTCCTCCAGGGCGATAGTAAGAGTACCTGAGGATACAGATGCGTTCAAAAGCACTTTGTAAATGGTAAAGTACTATCCAAGGTTTGTTCTTTCTTAGGAACAACTAATTCCACTTTCGGAACTTTTTATTCTATTGTTCCAGGAAGATGATGCTACTTGATCAAGAGAGAATGTACAGAGAATTATTTTTCCAATAAAGATGAGGCACACCTTTCTGTTTTCACTGGACTCTTTTCTTAACTGATGGCACGTGTTTGTGAGGCCACATTTCTAGACTGGGTGTAGTCTCTAACCATGCAAGGGACCATCAAAAGTTGACTAGTCCACCAAGTTACATTACCAGCCTGATTCTCTGATGCAAAGCTTCCCAACTGGCATGCCTGCTCAGTACAGTTATCAATCCCCTTAGCCCATGGAGTGGACCTGGGCCACCTGGAGCCCTTGAAGTAGTTACATCAAGCTAGTCCCAAACTGCTTTGTAGGTGTGCCCCAAAGTATTAAACAAATATTTCCAATTTTCAAAAAGACATGAAAAGGGTTGGTAAATACTGCAGTCTAACCAGCATGACTGACTAATTTGCGTTCTGGACAAAATTAAATTGGTATTAACAATTGATACCACTTTTAAAGCATTTACCTTGTGCTATATATATATTTTAAAGACTTAGTTTTGGTCTTAAAAAACTCTGCAAGACAGGTTTTTATCCTTTTACAGAAGATGAAACCAAGACTGGAGCAGCCAAGTTTAGCTACCAGTAAATAGTCAATTAAAACTGGAATTCATGTCTCCCTAGTCTAAAACCACCTCTGGCAGAAGAAAAATCCCAAATCCATCACCATCTCATATACACAGTAATGAAATGGCTTACACTGTAATACAGAATCCATTTTCTTCCTCCTATCGACTATGTCTTTTTTATGCTATTAGCAGAGATTTACTTCTTGTATCCTGCACGTCAAATATTTTCCAGAAAAGTGGCTAACAAAACCAATTCTACTGTGGTTACATCTAGGGAGGGAGAGAAATGATTGAGGGGCAAGGCTTCAACTATACCTATAACTTAAGTCTCTTCTAAACAGAACAAAAGCAAACATGTTAACATCTGCTTATTCCTAGTGATGGGTAATAGGTGTTTGTTATGTATAAATAGAAGTTTAAAAATAGAAGTCATTACAACAATTAAGGCAAAAACTCTTCCAAATGATCATGCATAAATTCCTTGGTTATGAAATAAATTGAATTTCTTAATCTTTTTATACCTACAAAAAGGGAATGAATCAAAGGGACACTTTAAATTTTAACTTGCCAGTCCCACTTTGTATTTAGCCATTTATGTGTTTGACAGAGCACCAATATTCTCATAGTAACAGTTTCCACACTTGTGAGTCATTTTGATTCAGGCTTTTCAACCACAGCGCCTTGCTTATGTCCTTACAACCTCTTTCACGACTGTGGTGATGGTGCTGGGGATGCTGGGAAAGGCTTCAGAGGACATAGTATCTGAGCTAGAGCTGAAGAGTCAATAGGAGTTTGCCATGCAGAGTGGCCACTCCAAGCAGATGCAAAAGACACAGAGGTATGAAATGATTACTTGGAACTTTCTGGCTGATAAAGCTTGGAAAAGTAAACTAATTCGGAGGCTTGAAAGGAGAGTGCAGAGGTAGCTGGGAGTAGTTATAGATGGGAGGTAGCTAGAGGTCAGATCACAAAAGGTCTTGTATGCCTTACATAAGCCTTTGATCCATCCTTCAGGTCAATGGCCACCACAGAAGTCTACACTCATCTATTGAGAGTTGAAGAAATTATTAGAATTCATTTTTATAACTCTTTGCCTCATCTTCTAATTTTTGTGTTTCATAATATATATTAGTATATCACTTCATATATAAATTTATAAATTATTATAAATCACTATCCATATATCAGAGGCATGTATTCAGGTTCTTTGTTTTTGTTTTATTTTGTTTTTTATGGAAAGAGCTCCAGGATCACATAGCTTGAAGATGGAGGCTTCAGGCAACAGCAAGTTGACTAATTCTCTCCTTCTCAGATTACCTTTTTGCTGAGCCCTTACTTCAGATCAATATTACCTTGTCACCAGAACTAACACCATAGTATTCTAACTCCTTTTCCTGTCTCTATTCTTTCCTGCCTTGCTTACAACTTCCTAGGTGTCAAGAAGACAGACGATTCCGTGTGTTTAATTCCGCACATATGGATTATAAAATAATAGAAATATATTTCAGATTGGAAGAAAGGTGTATGAGGAAAGGATTCACAGAGGAGCCTGGACTCTACCTTGTAGGCACTGAAGAGCCCAAGGGATTAAAATCCTTCCTTCAGGGAACCAGCATGATAAAATTTGCATTTTTAGGAAAATCATTTCCAGAAATCTAGAAAATGGAATGAATGGGGAAGAAATCAGGCTGGAAGAATCATAGCAGACTACTGTAATAAATGCATCACTTTTTTTTTTAATTAAGCAGGTCTTACTGTGGTTCTCAACATATAAAACAAATAAAAGCAATAAGCCAGTTCTTCCCTATTTAAAGAAACTAAGAAAAAGGCACAGGAAAAACAGAGCAGCAAAAAGTTGCGAAAGAAATTAAAGAAAAGGGAGAGAACGAGGGAGAGAGTGTCAGTACAGCTATGGGAGATGAGAGTTTCAAGGAGGGGTCGATATGACTGAAGGTTAAAAGAGGTCAAGAGAAAGATTTACAAGCGCTTATTTAGATTTGGCAAGATTACCAATGACCCTCAGTTAGTGCTGTTTCATTATAGTGGTGATAGACATCTGGCTACAGTAGGGTGAAAAGGCAACAGGACTTAGGGAAATAGGTGTATGCTTCTGTTTTGAGGAACTTGGTTATAAATGGAAGGGGAGGGTAGTGTAGAGGTGCACAAAGGTTCAAGAGTCTGTGTGTCTGTGTTTAAAAGTGGAAGTCATGTGAACATGTTCAGTGTTTTTAGGCAAGTAACCAGTAGAGCAATTTACAATAAAAAGAGGACAGGAACTAATTGATGGAAACAAATCCCAGAGAAGAAAGGATACAATTATAACAGCTTAGGTGGAGGAAGCAGCCCTACTTAAACTAAGCAATACTACAAATGGCCTACCATATATAGTTGAAACTACTTAACTTGACATGTTAAATTTTTTTAGATAATTTGTCTCCAAGTTACTTTTCCCACTCTTCTACATTACATCTTCACTTTCCATCCCTTTATATTTTTCCATGTTATTCCTATTTAAATGCTATATTCCTTCCGCCCCACTCTCCAATCTAGGTAAGGTTCAAGGTCCAACTCAAATACCACTTGTCCCACACAGCTCTTTTTGATTTTTTCATAAAAGTCCTTTGTCAGGGGTTTGACTCTCTACCCCTCATATTGCCTTAATAGGCTACCACTTTAAAAAAACACTGTACATTTCTTTTTGTCTGTGAGTATCTATTCTATGCACTTTTCCACTTCTCATTGATCTCAATGACCTTTACTAGACTACACCACAGATGTGGGTTCAAATTAGATCGGTCTGAAAATAAACCCCACTCTTGTGCCAAATATAATTTCCTTGCATAACCAGTTACAGCCAGAGTCGGACCAGGCTTGCAGAGCTGGGCTAATGATACTGAACAACTGGTAATGACAGTACTGGTGAAAATCTGAAACTGAGCAGGTCCCTTCAGGGCCCTCCTGGGTACAAAAGCCCTCTGTGTCTCCCATTTTGTGTCAAAAAAACAAACAAACAAAACCCAAAAATATTCAGTCTCCTAGGCCTTCCCTGAGTTCCAAAGAGTGGACCCAAGCAACGACTAATTAGGGAAGTTAGGGGAGTTAGGGAATGGGTAGGGGGTAGGGGGGAAGCAGTTAAGCCAGATAGCCTGAACAATAGTTCAGTGATAAATAGAGTCCTAGTTCCTCCTCAAGGGATATACAAAACAATCTGATGGCATATCTTTGGGTAGTTCTGCAAAAACTAACCCCTCAACCTGGTGGAGGATGATGACTACCTGCTGACCACAAGTACTTAGACCTCAGACTGGCTAGAACCATAAGGCCAATGATTCACATCCTCTAAACACCAGACTGTTACCTTACCCCCCATTCAATCAGAATGTCATGCACCCTGCAGCCCTCACCCCAAATGCCTGCAGCCCTCACCCCAAATGTTGCTTTTAAAAGTCCTAAAAGCCATCAGGGAGTTCGGGACTTTTCGGCACCGGCTGCCCATTCTCCTTGCTTGGCACCCTGCAATCACCACTGGACTTTCCTTCACTACAACCTGGAGTCAGTAAAGTGGCTTTCCTGCGCGGTGGGAAAGGGGACTCCAGTTCAGTTCCATAACAAACTGATCTGTACTCATGCTCCTGAGCAAGCCACACACTCTAATGAAAGCGCACGCCTTCAGCAGTTCTTCTAAACTTCCTTCCCTTCCGGTCTCCCGAAAGGAAGCAAGACTCCTTTCGAGTAACCCCTGCTAAAAGCTAATGGAGAAAGCAAGCACTTTGGAAGCAAACACTGAGCAGGAAGACGAGGAAAAGCGTTAGCCCTCAAAGTTGCCCAATTCCCTCCTCCGCCCCCACGCTATGCACGTCACGTCACGCCACGCCACGCCGATGGCATGGCGCCCCACCCGCCCCGTCCCAGCCAGCCCTGCCTCCCGCCTCGCCGTGCTGGGAATTAGCGCGGAGGCTGCTCTCACGCACTGGTGGAAGGAGAGGCCGCGCTCCCGGCTCAGCACGGTATCCCGGGTGCTGCAGCCCACTGCCGAGCAACTTCGGGTCATCTTCTTGCTACGTGGGACTCCACCGTCGGTGTTCCCGCGACAGCATGAATCCTCATAAAGTTAGCTCCGCCTGCAGACACTGTGTCTATGACCTTTATTTGTCGAGAAAAGCGGGCTCTTAAGGCGCAGGGTTCCCAACCTTTCTCTCCGGGGGCCCTGCGGCAGTCTCTGTGGCCAATCACAGACCACGTCGTGTCACAGCAGCCAATCGGAAAGGCCAGGGGCATTAAGACGCGCATTGGGCCGCCCCTCCCCGCTTATTGGAGGGTGGTTACTGGATTTAGCTAGCGTGGGCTCCTTTTCGTCCGTGCTCTCTGGTTAAATCCAGTGCCATCGCGCTTCTTGTGAGTCCCAGCGAGAGAATGCGAAGGGGCGAGGCAGGACCAAAGTTGAGGCGAATCCAGTGGCATGCCGATGGGTCTCCAGGTGCGAGCTCTGAAAGTGACGGGAGGATGTGACGGGAGGGACAGGAGAGAGAGGGGTAAACGCAGCGCCTTAGAAATATTGAAGACAAAATTGGACCCCGAATAAATGATTTACTGGGAGGCATGTCATTTCCTTGCATTTTATTTTCTTATAAATTTATTTATTTATTTTTGGCTGCATTGGGTCTTAGTTGCTGCGCGCAGGCTTTCTCTAGTTGCAGAGGGTGGGGGGCTACTCTTCCTTGCAGAGCGCGGGCTCTAGGTGCGTGGGCTTCAGTAGCTGTGGCGCACGGGCTTAGCTGCTCCAGGGCATGTGGGATCTTCCCGGACCAGGGCTCAAACCCATGTCTCTTGTATTGGCAGGTGGATTCTTAACCACTGTGCCACCAGGGAAGCCCCTTGCCTTTTATTTTGTAGTTCTCTGATGCAGAGATAATGTAGGGGCTATTGATATGGTTGACTGTTAGGTATGTGACCTCAGAGGAGCTTGAATGAGAATGTAATACCAAGATAAGTCGACTTTCAGTTCAACTGACTCTTTCCTGCAAGATCCTTTGCCGCAATGGGGGAATTAAGAAGGGAATAAGGTAAGAAGGTCCTCAGGGTTTGGGGGTAAGCGCACGGTCTAGTTTGGACTCATCAATAGCAGTGCTAGGAGGGGCAGGAGAGAGGGCCAATGAAATGGTTTTGGTTGGGGTGTGGGGCATCCTGGATAGCTTTCAGGGTGAGAAGATCTTAGAACGATGTCTTCGTTAAGCTCTTTATGTTTACAGTATAAGATTTAAGTTTTCATAGAGGAAACAAAATGCGGCCAAGGTAGGACATAGTTTTTATTTTGTATCTTTGAAGAGGTCCTTAGTATATATTATGTGGCATCTTTCCTGCTTAACTGTAGAGGCCTATTTTAGGAAACAGAAATGTTCCTAACTTTTTTGTTTCTATCTCCAGCTGGCAAGAATGAGTCAGACATTTCCAAGCAAGATTGTTTTTTTTCCCTTTTTGTTTACTTTATCCAGACTCTAGCCAAAAAGATTCATCTCAAGGTATTACTTATTCACGATTGCTTTCCATTATAATATGCTTATATCTTATTTGAATGAAATTAACATAGCTTTTGCTTATGTAGTTTTGTTAAAAATCACAAGGTCTAAGGATAGTACATGAATGGGGGAAATTGGTTCATGGGGGATGTACTTAACTTGGCTGTAAGATGTGCAAAGGGTAGGACCTGGATTTAAATCACTGTCAGCTGGTTAGACTATTAGAAGCTTTTTTAGCACTCAACCAATTAAATCCTGAATAAGGGTAAATAGAAATAAATAAGTTTTCAATTAAAAATTGGTTGCCTTATTTTTTTTGGCAAGAGTTTTATTGAGATATAATGCATATGCCATACAATTAAGCCATTTAAAGTGCACAATTCGATGGGTCTTAGTGTATCATGAGTTGTGCCACCATCACCACAATCAATTTTAGAACATTTTCATCACCCCAAAAAGAGACTCCCTTTTCATTAGCAGTCACTGCTTACATCTTCCCTCCTCCAGTCCCTGGAAACCACTAATCTTCGTCTGTGTAGATTTGCCTATTCTGGATATTTCATATAAATGGAATCAGAAATTAGTCTTTTGTGACTGGCTTCTTTCACTTGGAATATTTTTAAGGTTTATTTATGTTGTAGTACCAGTACTTCATTTCTTTTTATTGCCAAAAAATATACCATTATATGAATATATACCACATTTTATGTGTCCATTCAGGTTGTTTTCCTTCGGGGGCTGTTACAAATAATGCTGCCATGAACAGTAGTGTACGAGTTTGTGTCGGGGCATGTGTTTTCATTCCTCTTGAGTATATGCCTAAGGGTGGAATTGCTGGGTCATATGCTAACTCATGTTTAACTTTTTGAGGAAATGCCAGACCTTTTCCAAAGTGGCTGCCATTTTACATTCCCACGAGCCATGGGCGAGGGTTCCAGTTTCTCCACATTCTCATGGGTGTGAAGTGGTATCATTGTGGTGGTTGCCCTTTTTTAAGGACTCAAAGTTTGTAAGAAACTTGCTAGAGGATGCTCCTTGAGTGCAGAGACAATGTCTGAGGTGAATTTGTGTTTTCAGTCCCTGGCGCGCAAATAGATACGTGTGTTTCTGCTGCATTGTTTCCTGATAATATGGCTCGCACATTATTCTGACAATATTCTTCTAATTATTAATTACAGATGAATTACAGAAAACTGCTATGTTGCAGAACTGATTTACTTAAATGTAGACCTGCTAAATGAAAATAACCCACTTACTTTACAGAAGCCACAAGGGGTCGCTGCTCTTGGTATTCTTAGTGTACTTTTGGATAGGGAAGTATGCAGTCCCTTATAAATGGAATCATTGATTTTGAGTTGTATTTATGTATTTTTACATTTGCTTATAAGTTTTACATGCTTTTTGTTGCTATTTTTTATTGTTTTACTGGTGACATTGAAGTTCTCGATTTAATCATTTGATTACATCTTTGCTTCCTTTGATAACTTCATATCCAATGATTAAACCTTTTTACTGCTGTTCACATAATGAACTGTTGTGATTACTGCATATGTAAATGAGGATATGTCAGCTGTATTAAAGATGTTATTTGTCAAAAGCATTGACCAGTGCAGAAAATAATTTAAAATAAAATATCTCTTTTCAGGAATTATATTCTTGGAGATGTTGGGAAAAGATTCCTGGGTCTTGGAAGATAATTACTAGAAATATGCAGGGGAGGTAGTATATCTTTCTTTTTTTAATGTATTAAGTATTCCTGGAACGAAAGCAGTGAATTGGAAGGGGAGGATTGTCCAAGTAAAAAATGGATTTATAAAGCCTTGAGTGAAATCTAATTTTCTGTTTTATGGTATAGAATCTCATTAATTGGTTACTTGGGGGAAAAAATAGTAACAGCTAATGCTTATTGAGTGGTTACATGTAAGACATTGTACTAAGTGTATTATACACACAGTTTTTTGTTTTTGTTTTAAACACTTATTTCTCTCAACAACCCTATGAAAGTAAATAGACTTTTTGCCTTCTAGGATTGGTATCATTCTTATTGAATACCTACCTTTTTGTCAGATTTTTAGCTAGTTTTACATTTATTTGTCATCTTGATATAATAAAATGTATTTCTAGTGACTGACATATTCTTGCTGAATTTTTCATCCTTTTAATTCTCTGGGGTTTTTTCTGCTTCAGAAAGCCTTGGGGTCTTGAAATTATTGGTGATTAAATATAAAGACAGTTCTGAACCTGGTCCTTTCCCAAGAATTTTAGACCTTTAGAGCTAATTTATAAGTTGTGCGTTTTAGTTTTTGGATATGGATTGTGACCTTCTGTGTTAGTTGTTTATTGCTGTGTAACAAATTACTCAATATTTGGCAGTTTAAAACAACAAACACTTACGGAACATTGGGGAGAGGAGGTAGAAGAGAGACAGCAGCTTCCAAACTGTCTCATTTGGCAAGCCTGTGTTCCCTGATGGCTGTTGGCTAAGGGCTTCAGTTCTTCTTCATCATGTGAACCTCTCCATGGGCTGCCTGAGTGTCTTTACCGCATGATAGCTGGCTTTCGGACACTCGTCCAAGAGAGAAAAGCCAAGATAGAAGGTTGTCTTTCAATAGTCTTGAAAGTGACAAAACACCAACAGGACCCTATCCTGTTGGTCCTGGTATGGTATAGATGGGCACTATACAAAGGTGTGACTGCCAAGAGGTGTAGGATCATTGGAGACCATCTTGGAGGTTGACTGCCACACTTTAGTTAAATACTTTTTTTAAAAAACTGTTTCAGTTTATTAAATCAAGAGATTTAATCTTTGACCCTCAAGTCAGATGAAGTATGAGAGCATATGATCCAAATGAGTGCTCTCTTTGCTATGGTGCATGGTTTCTTTCTCGCCTATGTATATATAAACTACTTAAGTGGTGCTACATTCATTTTGGAAAATTTCTAAGGAGTTTATAAGAAAGTTCAGGGCTTCCCTGGTGGTGCAGTGGTTGCGAGTCCGCCTGCCGATGCAGGGGACACGGGTTCATGCCCCGGTCCGGGAAGATCCCACGTGCCGCAGAGCGGCTAGGCCTGTGAGCCATGGCCTCTGAGCCTGCGTGTCCGGAGCCAAAGAAGAAAAGAAAGTTCAGTTTATAGTCAGAATCTTCTCTCTTCATTAAATATTGTTTTTCTCGGACCCATTTCCCCTCTCCCAATTCCTCCGAGGTGGAGGCGGTTAGAGAAGCTGGTGGCACTAGACTATAGATAGAAATTGTGTGTCCCCTTCCTCTATTATTTTGCTTGGGGTTCAGATTGACTTGGAGGAGTTGACATTTCTGTTTAGAGTTTTTCAAGGAATGTAGTCCAGTTACTTATAGGCAATTACACAAATATTTGACATAGAATGGAGTAAAGATACAAATATGCAGCAGCAGACTTAGAGCAGTTTGCCCTTTTCCCCAAAAGCTTGATTTTTATCCAATAGGGTGAGTATACTTTCTTTTCTTTCTGCTACTTTCTCCCCCACCATGGGCTCTGTCCCTCTTAATGAGCAAAACAGACCTTGTCAAGAAGTCAGAATGTTCCAAATTGGCAGAATTCTAATTAGTTCCTGAGATTTGTAATCTTTTGAGTCTTTTCCCATTATTACTGCTTAGAAGTTCTTTGTTAACAGAGACGACTTTGCCCCTTTTCCTTTAAAGCTTTAGTGCTTCTGATCATTGGAAACCTTGTCTGATAACAAAAACATTACATATAAAGCAAGGCATAACCAGTTTGGGAATGTATTAATGTATAGTTACCCTTCCCATATCAGGCTTGATCTTGAGAAGACGACACCTCCAAGTTAGCATAAGGTAACCTGTGCAAAGTAGTAAATGATATGCTTGAAATTATCTTTGTTATGGGTTTTTTCCAATCATAGTAAAATTGGAGGTCTTATCTGTTCTATGTGAGAGAATTTAAAACTATAGAAATGTGCATTTATTACGTATTTTTTAAAAGGAGCTAAGCAATAAAAACTTTAAGGCTAGAGCTTAAGTTGAAAATAAGAAGAAAGTATAAATGTCCAATGATTAAACTTTTCCACTGCTGTTCACATCATGATTTGTTGTGATTAATGTATGTGGATGAGGACATAATGAAAAAAAATCATGAGGCTTATAGATAAAATGTGGTTTTTGTACATTGACTTGCCTGTAAATGTTTTTCATTTTAGGAATAAAATTGAAGGGTGTTTTTCTTAGAGAACACCATTTGTCCGATTTATCAGGAATTCGAAGATTTATATAAGGTAAGAGGTTTATAAACTTTTCAGTTTTGACAAAAGAAGACAAAAAATCAAATCTGAGCAAAAAATTGGATATTGTATTCATTATATATTGAGCATAATGTGGATATCATATTCAATTAAAATTTTTCCTTATTTTTTCAGCTTTCAAAGAATACAAATACTATTTCAAAAATAATATAATTTTCCAAATCCATAGATTTAATACAGCATAGGCAGTTGGGTGGGTGGGGGGTAGGACTTTTAACCTTGACAGTCATCTTTTCTTAAAAATAATACAATTCTTTCAGGCCCTGAATTAGAGATCATATGTTCTGGGATTTAAATTTGCTGAATTATTGGATATTCTGTACATAATTGTTTGGTGTGCCAGTGGATGACCATCCTATAACTTCAGCTTTCTTCAAGAATAACAGATAGGCCAGTGGTCAGAAGCTAAGAATCTCAAATCTAATACCAGATTAATCTGTCATTAATCAGGCGTGTAATCTTGGGGTGTTTTTCAAATTGGAGGAATATAAAGCGGGAAAATTTTTGTGAATACTCAATGTTGATTTAAGTTAATTTTCTATTTCTTAAAGTTGATATAAACTTTGTTTATTGCCCTTAATGAAAAGATTTACAAAATAAATACATTCGAAAACAAAATTTAAACATTAACGGGGTGGATGCTACTGTTTTGCAGAAGTAAACATAGTACTGGCTGCTATCCAGTAAATTTTGTGCCTTGTGCCTTGTGATGATTGTAGAGTTTTACAATCTGGACAGCAGTATGGTTGTCCAGAACTTTACTCTTTTGCAGACCTAAAGATTATTGAAATGAGGGAAGGGGGCCTAAATTCACAAAAGGATGTCTTTGGACTGTCTGCAAATCCTTATTTGAAGAATTCTATATTATATTACTTCCAAACATTCTTCTAGCTCCAATGAGTAATTCAGAGTCTTGGAATTAACATTCTTTTGAGAAAAACTGAAGTTTTAATTTGATCTAGGATTTGGCTTGGCTAGTAGTTAACTAAATTGGGTTAAAAGTTGACTGTTTTGGGCTTCCCTGGTGGCGCAGTGGTTGAGAGTCCGCCTGCCGATGCAGGGGACACTGGTTCGTGCCCCGGTCCTGGAAGATCCCACATGCCGTGGAGCGGCTGGGCCCGTGAGCCAAGGTCACTGGGCCTGCGTGTCCGGAGCCTGTGCTCCACGGCGGGAGAGGCCACAACAGTGAGAGGCCCGCGTACCGCAAAAAAAAAAAAAAAAAAAAAAGTTGCCTGTTTTGTTAACTACCAATACAAGTTTTTCTTTTTAGATACAGGTAGTCCGTCCTTTGCACCATTTCACCATGCGTGAATATCAGTTTTCACAATGTAGTTAAACAACAGCTGTCCCACAACAACACAGCTGAACTTTTAGTTGTCACAGTATTAACTGAATTATTGCATAAACTTTGCTACTGGCTCTTTATTGCAAAATCATTATGCAAAGATGTGCATCATGAACAGTAGCAGTTACATGACTTCTTTCAAAGTCTTGGTGATTGGTCACTGAACATCTATTAGTTATACACAGATAGTAAAGCATATACTTGTGTTGCCTCCTTGTCTCCTAGGGATAAACCCATGTGAGATTTTGCAAAAATAGAAAATCAGAAGACGGAATTGGTCAACAAATATGACAGAATAGCAAAGAAATGAAAAGTGATAATACTGGAAGTGAAATTAGATGTGGTTAGATTTGAAAATGGCCACAGCAAAGCAAAGATAGGATGAGACCTAGGCCTACATGAAGCTACAGTACAAGCCACATTTTAAAAGTCTGATGAATACAAAAACAATGTAAAGTTGCTTCAACATCTTTTCGTTTAAATTGTACTAGGAACAGAAAGCCGCTGATGGTTGAAATGGAGCATTTACTTCTTTGGATTGAGGACTGTAATCAAAAACAAATCCCAGTCAGTTTGGCATTGAAGTTAGTTGCTGCATTGAAGGAAAATGGTAATTACAAGGACATCTATTTACTGCCAGTGAAGGCTGGTTTCATTGTTTCAGAAGTCAACATGAATTGATTAATGTTAAGCTACCTGGTGAAGCTACAAGCTCAGATAAGGATGCTACTGTGAAATTTGTACTCAAGATTCCAAGAATTACAGGCAGTCCTTGCTTTGCACAGTAGTGAGAGACTGTACTATGCAAAAAACTGCAGGATTTGGATGGGATGTAAATGGAGTTAGAAGATAAAGATGATCCTGGGAATGTTGACACTGGTGCCATTCAAGAAATAGTTCTAGATATGCAGGAGGCAGAACGTAGTGAAGGCAAATATAAAGTTTTACGTGAGTAAAGCAGTTGTAAAGGATGAACGTGTCTCAGAAGTCATGCTGTTGAAAAACTTCACATTGAAGGAACTTTCAGAGATGTTTCATGACATTGACGGCACAAAGGATAAAATTTTGGAAGCTGATTCAAACTTAGAAAGGAGTATGACAGTTTGCCAAGGCAGAGATAAGATGCACACTCCATGTTATAAGTCATATAATGTGAAGAAAGCAAGCACTTTTCAAACTACTTGATACATTTTTTATAAAGAAATAAAACATTATAATTTTCAGTGTTTCTAGTGGTTTGTTTTGGGGTTTTGTTTGTTTGGGGGGGTTGTTCGATTTTGGGGTTTTTGGGTTTTTTTGTTTTTTGGCTGCGCTGCGTGGCTTGTTGGACCTCAGTTCCCCTACCAGGGATTCAATCTGAGCTCCAGCAGTGAAAGCGCCAAGTCCTAACCACTGGACCGCCAGGGAATTCCCAATGTTTCTAGTGTTTTAAATATTAATTTTACTATATTACATTTATAACCAACACCAGAGGGTTTTTAATGTTTTGGCAAATTTTAAGGTTACAGAATAATCATAGATTGTTAATCCCATAGATTAAGACTTTGCAGAGTTTCAGCTTGCATAGTCAAAGCCAGAACCGCCTGCATTTAAAACAAGCTAAGGAGTCTTTGTATTCAACCAGATATAAATACATCAAGTTGAGAAACCACTATATTTTAGCCTTATAACCATATATATTATAATTGACATTTTTCACATTGTCTTTGTATGCTACTACATCAAGTCTTTGAAATAAAAATTTATAATACTAAATGTCTCATTTGGACTTTGAGCATTAATCCATTTGTAGGTAAAATCCTGTCTAATAGAATAGGGGTTGGCAAACTTTACTGTAAAGGGCCATATAGTAAATATTTTAGGCTTTGCGGGCCATATAGTCTCTAGCAAATACTCGTTTGCCCTTGTAGCACCAAAAACAGCCATAGACAATAACAAACCATTTAGCATGGCTCTGTTCTAATAAAACTTTGTGGATACAAAAATTTGAATTTCATGTAATTTTCTCATGAAACTTTTCTTTTGCCATTCTTAGCTCACAAGGGTCTACAAAAAGGGGGTTCCGGGGTGGAGAGGTTTGCAGTTTGATTTATGCAATAGGGACATGTAATTGAACTGTACGATTGTATACCAAAGAATGTAACCACTGCTTGCATCATTGAGTTTTGAGAAAGTTGTTCTTATGAATACTTTTCCATACCATTGCACACTTACAGGTAGTAGGGTGGGGGATCTTTGGGGAATGGGGCAGTAGGAAATTCAATGTTTCTTTTCACTTGACTCAAATGATGGTCCCACTTTTAAGTCAGGGATTTTTACTGACACCTTTTTAGGTAAACTAGTCCTTGCAGCGGTAAGTAAAAATGGAAGGCTTTTTAGAATTCTAGAAATTAGCAACTCTAGCCTAAGACTCTTGAGCAGGTCTACTTCAGCCCTACATAAATAAATTTGCTTTTTAAACGGAACCAGAAGTATAAAACGCTAAAAGGGTGTTGAAAGGAGTACAGTGAGTACAAATGTGCCTACTGTCTTAAATAAGAGTGTTTGCTATATTTTGCTTTGTGTGTGCAAAAAAGAGATACTACTTCCAGTGAAGGTGTTTAGAAAAGACCCTTGACTGGTGTAATGGGAAGAGAACTATACAAGTTCTGTACTTTAGCAAGTGATTTTCCTCTGGCTTTATTTGTTCGCTGTGAAATAATTCCTCCGTAAACTAGAAACAACATCCAGGCAACGCACTAATTAGATGCCAGGCTCTGGTGAAACTAGCAATAGTTACAGTGACTGAAGGCAAATGCTAACAGATCTCAAATAGTACCACAGGATACTAACTGGAATACCTTATTTACCCCAGTATGCCTCTTTAGAGTAACAAATCAAGTACGTCCACAACAGCCTTTGGGTATAAACAGATCCGTTTGGTTTTAAAGAAGTCTCAGTAAGCAATGCCGTAGAACCAAGTAAGCAATTTTAAGAGCCCAGTCACAGTTACAGTTGTTGCAATAAGGCCCTTGCAGCCCGATTTTCGGTGGCTGGTCGCGTTGGCAGTGTCGCGGGGGCTGCTGACGTTTCACAGGACCAGTGCTACGTGGCGTTCCTGCGGGCCGGGGCCCTTCTTCCGCTAGGCAGCTACGCCCAGCAGGATTTTTCTTTTTCGCGTCGTCCTGGTCGCCACCGCACGCCACCTCCGAGAACCGATCCTTAACCTCACGGGGGCGCGCGCGGCGCGGGAGCGAGCCGCCTCCTCCACCATCGCTCCCGGAAGTGCCGTGGCCGGCCGCGCGCCGGGGCGGGCGGGGCAAGGCGTCGCTCCCGGAAGCGTCGGACAGCCGGCTGGGCGGGGTTGCGACTGCCACGTTGGAGCGGAACGTGGAGGTGGCCCTGGGCAGGAGGAGGGGCGGCGGCGAATGCTGGGAGAGTCGGACGAGCGCGGCGCTACTGTAGGAACTGGTCGCCGGGGGTCCCCGCCAGGTGTGTCCGCCTGTCCCCTTCTTTCCTCTTTGAGGGCCCAGGCCCTTCAGGGAGAGCCTGGGCCAACGCTGGTATCCCGGCCTCGGTCTCCGCTGGTCGCTGCCAGCCTGCGGCCCGGCCTCTGGTGGAGGCGCGCCCGGGTCTTCGTTTCGGGCCCGGCGGGTCAACGCCTGGCGTCACGGCTGCTTTGGAGATCGCCCGGTCCGCATCCGCCGACGTTTCCACTGCTGAGCAGAGGCGCCCCTGAGACTTGCGACAGGGTGTCCTGCCGGCGCCCGTAGCTGGCGTCTGAGGTTAGGAGACCTTCAGATCCTTGTGCACAAAGAGGTGCGGTCCCCAAGGGCGAGGGAAGGAAACAAACCTCAGGATTACTTTGGTTGACTTTAGTTTGGTTGGGATTTTTTGTTGCTCTTTGAACTGTTGCCAGATTTAAAGGTTCGTAGGTTTTAACTATAGGCTGTTGTCATTTAACCAGGATTGGATTATTTTAAGGGCAGTAGTCGCCGGTCGCAGCCTATACCTCGAAGGAAGTATCATTGAGTGTTGTATGTTTTTGCTAATAAGTTACTATTATACGAGGTTAAATTACGGGGCAGGTGTAAAATAAATCAAAATATTGCCTGGGCTTACGAGCATTATAAACTTTTCCGTGAGCGCAAGGAACTAATTTTACCTAGGTCATTCTGAAGTTGCATTGATGGTGACAAATCCTTCTTCCTAAACTGTCTTTCTAACCACAGAAAACTGAAATTTGATTGTCTTTGTGGGCAACTGTAACTCTATTTAATCAATAATTATGAGCCTCGTCCTTGTTTCATGCTGTCTTAAGTTTTCTGAACATAACGATTGTTCTAGAGTTGGCTAAAGTTTACTTACCTTTTCTTAGTGGTTCTTCTGTGCTCCTGGTTTCTCATTGTCCCTTAATTACAGCTCTGGGAAAGTTTCGTAGACTCTAAGAACTTTTGGATAAGTTGAACTGTTTTTGTTGTTGTGAATTTCTGTTACACACATCTAAGTTTACTTAGGAAATGTGAGATTTTGAGTGGATTTACAATTATATTCCTTAATTGTATATAAGCAAGTTCTTTTCTGAAACTGATAGCATAAGAACGGAAAGAAATTTTTGTAGACTGTAAAGAGCAATGATTCTCAACCTTTTGGGATTCCACTCTTTTAAGGATCTGATGAAACCATTGGATCATCTTCCTAAACAAATGCACATATACACACGGATAGGATTTTCTGTATATTTTCATGAGGTTTACAAATCCCAAATTAAAGATTCTTGTAAGTTGATATTATTAAATTGATTTTTCAGTTGTCTTTAGAAGTGTTGTCATTCTTAAATAAGTTAATTTCAGCTCAGAAAGTTTTGTTTATTAAGACTGCAGATAAGCGTGACACCATTTAGTTCAGTTTTGTTTATTAAGACTGCAGATAAGTGTGACTCCATTTAGTTCACCAATGCACAGTTACTTCTTTGATTTGGTTTTTGTTGAGTGAGATGACCCTAGAACATCAATAACATTAAACAAATTCTCTAGAACAAATGTGCCCATCCATAATGAGATATTTTGCCCACACAAGATGGATTTTTACTAAAGACAGTGGCAGCTAGGGATTGTATTCCTGGTTTGGGAGTCAGAGTTTCCAGTTCTGTTACCTCTTGCACTTTTTACTTTCTGGTTTAGGTCAGCTCTATATGTAGCCTTGTAAGGTTGGTGTTTTTTTAGAGAATAGTACTGTTGGGTTTTAGTGTTGCTTCACAAAATTAGCGTTTAGAAAATGCAGAAAGAAAAAAAGTTTTCACTTAACTGCACACAATTGCTGTGGAGACAAACTTGGATGAATAAATAAAAGTTTTCTGGATCATATATTTTCTTCAGTAGATGTATTCTTTTGAAGATTCACTGGGGTAAACATTTTAAATTGTGACTTTTGTATTAGCTGCCGTTTACAAGCATTGATTGACCAGGTGCCAGGGACTGTTCTCTGTGAATTCTCACAACAAACCTATGGTGTACTTTTATTACAGTTATTTTACCAAATGGTTAGCCATGACACACATAGATAAAGTTACATGCTTAAGGTCAGAGCTAGGACATGGTGAAGCTGGGATTTAAACCAAGGATGTCGGCTCCAGTCTCCATACTTTTAACTGCTGTGCTATAGATGTTGTCTTACAGGGGGTATATGTAAACAAACCATTGTCCTCACAATTTTCTTTTAATATTTTCACAACTATGTTCTGTGTAAAATAGTCTTGAATGAAACAAATCTACATAGCATGAATTCTAATCACATACAATATTGAAAAAAATTACACAAAGTTTTTAAAGCAAGTCTCACTTGGGAAATACGCGTTTTAATCTAAGACTTCTTTCTTCATATTTTCAAGAAAACTAGTTACAACTAAGTGGTCATTTTTAAGAGGAAATACACATGTATCTAGATGAAGCTGTATTTCCATAGTATTCTTAATAGTTTTGAGAATGATATGTAGTTTATGGTATTCTTGTCTAATTAGATTCAGACTGCTTAATGTAGTTCTAGGCTATTTGTAGTAGAGTGATTTGATGTTTTTTTAAACAATGGTATTTAAGCCTTATGTTCAGTACAGGTTCATAAGTGGAACTGCTTCTGGTGGAACATTGAGTACTAAGGCCAAGAAATAGACTTTATAAATGCTTTGAATTCCTACTTAACCATTTTATGTTCTTGTGAATTTGTCTCTCTCTCTCTCAGTAAGTGTTACACATTAACTAAGTGTTCATGAATTCAGTAGCCCTTGTTGTATCTTTACTCCTAAAGATACTGTAATTATATTCAATTTGGTTTTTAAAAAACTTTATATATATGTAGCTATTTTGTTTTCACTTTTAGAAATTATTCTAAAGGCACTTTAGTACTTTCCCCTATTTTTTAAATAAGTTAAGTTTTAAACAGTGAAGAATTTAAAAATTAAATATTTTACTTGAAATTGGTCTTTCTAGCTCATCAGTCTTTTTGTATTCCCATAAATACAGACATTCAAAATCAATCAAGCAAAACTGTGTATCTCAGTCTGTGCTAAGCAATTTTGAGTCCAAAAAGGGTAAAAGCTGTAACACTTGATTGAAAAAATGACAGTATTTGTCGATTTGGTGAGACAAGATGACATATAAAACAGTTGGTAAAACAGGCGATGGGAAAATATGTACTAATAGAATGTTAAAAAGTTTTATTAAGGTAAATAAGACACTTTATTGTAAGATGCTTGAAGTGTGGTACAGACTAATGTAAAGAGTTAAGAGACTATTTAGATCAGTGTGGATTGGACCAGTAGGGCAGATTTCATGAAGGACCTGGGATTTGAACTTATTATTAAAGACAATTGGCTGAGAAGAAAAAGAGGGCATTTCATATAAAGAAAATAGGCCTCTTTTTCACTTCTTAGAAAATTGGGATTTTTTTTTCCTTTTTTTCTTCACAATAATCTTAGGAAACTAGATGTGCAGTTTTCTTGATTAATCTCATGATAGTAATAATCTTTAAAGTAGTTAGCATATTAAAACACATTTTAGGGCTTCCCTGGTGGCGCAGTGGTTGAGAGTCCGCCTGCCGATGCAGGGCACACGGGTTCGTGCCCCAGTCCGGGAAGATCCCACATGCCGCGGAGCGGCTGGGCCTGTGAGCCATGGCTGCTGAGCCTGCGCGTCCGGAGCCTGTGCTCTGCAACGGCAGAGGCCACAACAGTGAGAGGCCCGCGTACCGCAAAAAACAAAACAAAACAAAAACACATTTTAATTTGTGTTTGGACCTCTGTAAAATACATTATCTCATTTCAACCTCACAATATCCCCTAAGGTAATCATTCTTAACCCCATCTTACAAAGGTAAGTAGGAATTGGGGCTCAGAGAGGTCAAATGATGTGTCGACGGTGTCAAAAGTAACAGACCCAGTATTCAAGTTGAGGATTAACTCCAGAGGCCCTGCCTCTAAGCTATGTAGTTCAACCTTCTATCCACTTTTGCCTAAACTAGGCTGTTTCTAAAATACATGTCTTCTTCCCTTAATTTCATCATGCATTGTAGTTTCTTTGCCATTCATTATTTCTCTTAAATGTTAATATTTCTTCTATAATTAAAATTGAATACTTGAGCTTGTTGTAATAACAAGTAAGAGCTTGGACTCTGGAGCTAAACTTCTGAGTTCAAATCTTGGCTCTGCCCCTTGCTAGTGTGTTCAAATTATTTAATCTTTCTGTGCCTTCATTTTATTATCTGTAAAATGTTCATCAAGTATAAACAATTTGGACATGTAAGACTCAGGGCATGTTTTTAGTCTAAGGCCCTCTTAAGGAAACTGTTAGAGGATGAACTTCATCCTCCAGAGATGAGTAAGAAAACTGCCAAGAGTACTGTTGGAGAACATTGAGTATATTTAACTACAATAGACCTGAGGCTAAAACAAAAGTAGGAATAAGGAAGAAAGAATAAAATGTACATGTTAAATATCTGATGATGTAGGAATTGGTCGTAAAAGTAAAAAATTAAGAGAACTGGCAAGTAAGAAGAAAATTGGGTGTAGAATAAGTTTGTGGATTGCCTAATCTATAATGGCTAGGAGTCAAAGAACATCATTTAAAGCTGACAAATCAGTTAGTAGAAGTATAAGCATATTTAACAGTACAAAGGTAAACACTGAGAAAGATAATACTGTGATTATAACTGTGTGATGCAAGAGAGGCAGTAAGATTATATAAGCTAATTTTGTTAGTGCTCATAGTAGTTAACTGTGTAAAGAAATAGAGGATTAATAGTACTAAGTGAAATTATTTAAAATTATAGTAACAAAGATGGAACCAGAAACATACACTAGAACAAAAATACAAATCACTCTAATTATCAAAAAAATTAAAAATACACACACAAAAATAGATAACAGTGAAAGACATTTTTTAACATATAAAACCAAACATAGCAGACTATGATAGAAATGAGAGTAACCATTTCTGTCATATCAGTAAGTTTTAAATACATTTATTAGCTAATCTATTAAAATTTTTTCAAATTGGATCACTAAGCAAAACCTGATTTTTTTTTCACTGTATTCAAGATAGCCAGGGAAAACAAAATGGTTCAGAAGTTGAAAAGGCCAAAGAGCACACATAAAGGCAAATAAAAAGAAAGCTAGGCTATTGATCTCAATATGAGACAAAGTGAAATTCAGGCCCAAAGGCATTATTTAAGATGAAAAATATCCTGTAAAGCTAAAATATGTATTTGACAGTGAACATTTAGCATTGTGAATTTCTGTCTACCTATGTATTCAATATGTAAATATGTAACTATGTACTGAATAACAAAGTAACTTTCATAAAGCAAGTTTTAGGAGATACCAGGAGAAATAGGCACAAATGCACTAGTAGCAGGATACTTTTAATTTGCTGTTCTTGATCCAGGACAGATCAAGTGGGGAAAAAAATAATAATAAGGATATAGAAGACTTAAACAATTAAGTCAGTAGGATAGACTTGATTAACATATATTGAACTCTGAAAACAGAGCACCCCTTCCTTTTAGGTCTTCTGGAACATTCACAAAAACTTGCATAGGCCCCAAAGAAAACTTACATAAATTTCATAAAGAAGAAATAGTACAGAAAAATCACAATGCAGTAAAAATAAAGGCCCCTCCACTTGGATATTAAATTCAAACTGTTGTATCAATGGAGAATACAAATGGAAATTGTAAAATGGGTGATCATAATGATGAAAACACTAGTAATGTATAGGATCCAGTTAAAGCAGTGTGCAGAGAAAATTCAAAGCCTAAAGAAATAATAAAAATGGGTAAGTGAAGCATTTAACTAAAAAGTTAGAAAAAGAACAAAGTAAACCAAAAGAAGGTACAAGGAAGGAATTAATAAAAATAAATGCAGAAATTAATGAATTCAAAAACAAGAAAAGTAGAATAAGTAAATCCAAAATTTGGCTGTTTGTAAATACTCAGTAAGCAAGTCAGTAGCTAAGTTAATTTTTAAAAGGAGGGTAGGGGAAAACAAAACACATATTCTTAATAAATAAGAACTAATCACCATACACAGCACAAATTAAAAGAATTATGGGGAACTTCTCTGGTGGTCCAGTGGTTAAGACTCTGAGCTCCCAATGCAGGGGGCCCGGGTTTCATCCCTGGTCAGGGAACTAGATCCCACATGCCACAACTAAAAAAAGATTCTGCGTGCCGCAACTACAGATCCCCCATGCTGCAACAAAGATCCCACATGCTGCAACTAAGACCCAGCCAAATAAATAAATATTAAAAAATAATAACATTGGATAAAAGAATCATGAGTCTATGAGTCTAAACAAATAAATTAGAAAATTGTAAAAAAAATAAAGGAATATCATAGGAAAATGTAATTTACAAAAAATGACCTTGAATAAAGAGAATTCAGGACTTCCCTGGTGGCGTAGAGTTTAAGAATCCGCCTGCCAATGCAGGGGACACGGGTTTGAGCCCTGGTCCGGGAAGATCCCACATGCCACAGAGCAGCTAAGCCTGTGTGCCACAACTACTGAGCCTGCATGCCACAGCTACTGAAGCCTGCATGCCTAGAGCCCGTTCTCTGCAACAAGAGAAGCCACCGCAGTGAGAAGCTTGCGCACCACAACGAAGAGTACCCCCCACTCGCCACAACTAGAGAAAGCCTGCACACAGCACTGAAGACCCAATGCAGCCTAATTAATTAATTAATTAATTTTTTAAAATTTCAAATAGATCAATTATCCATAGAAGAAATAGAGAAAATTACCAAAGGAGTACTTTCCCCCAAAAAGCACCAGACCCAGATGTTTCACAGGAGAATTCTGTTAAATCTTTAAAGACCCAGTAATTCCAATGCTGTTTTTGAAAGTGTTCCAGAACATAGAAAAACTCCCACATTTGTTATGAAGCAAGTATAACATTGATACCAAAACCTGACAAAGACTGTACAAAAGGAGAAAACTATCGATTGAATCTCACTTAAGGCTCTAGGAGTGAAACTTTTAAACAAACAAAATCTAGCAGCACAGTAGTAGAACAATACATCATGGTCAAGAGAAGTTTATTCAGCATATGAAAAGATGGTTCAATATTAGGAAATCTGTTAGTGTAATTTGTTTTATTGGTAGACCTAGGGAGAAAAATCATATGATCATCTCCAATTACCTAATGAAAAAGCATTTGACAAAATTCAACACCCAGTCTTTATGAATAACATTCAGTAAAACAGTAATCATTGGCCATTTCCATATATATATTTGTGTATATATATATATATATAGTACAGATATAAACGTGTGTATATATGTATATATACACACAAAAATATATGTATGTATATCTCAAATTCCAAAACCATGCTCAGTGGTGATACAATAGGCTTTCTCACTGAAGAACAAAACAAGACAAAAATACCGCTGTTATCACTACTCTTGAATATGGTACTATTAGTACTGGCTAGCTCACACAAGAGAAAGATATCAGAAGAATGACAATTTGAAATGAGGAAATAACTGTCACTGTTGGCACATGGTATGAGTGTATATGTGGAAGACCCAACAGAATCTACTGAAGCACTACTTCAAGAAGAGAATTCAATAAGATAGCAGAATTAAAAATGAATGTAAAGAAATCATTAGCCTTCGTATAACAATAAGAACATAGACATTGTAATGGAAGGGAAAAAAGCCACATTTACAAACAAACCAAAAGAAAATACTTAGGAGTAAGCAAACCCAATATATCAAAAAAATTTCAAACGATACTGAAAGATAAAAAAGAAGGCTTAAATCAAAAGACACCAAGTTCTTGATAGGAAGATTCAGCATTGTGTCAGTTCTCCATAAATTAATTTACTAATTTGGGTACAGGTTCAATAAAAAACACTAACGTTCTTTTTTTCTTCTAAAAACTAAACTAAAAAAAATAGTTTTTCTTCAAAAACTATTCTGAAGTTTAGTTTTAAAAAAAAAGTAGGGTTTCCCTGGTGGCGCAGTGGTTGAGAGTCTGCCTGCCGATGCAGGGGACACGGGTTCGTGCCCCGGTCCGGGAAGATCCCACATGCCGCGGAGCGGCTGGGCCTGTGAGCCATGGCCGCTGAGCCTGCGTGTCCGGAGCCTGTGCTCCGCAAGGGGAGAGGCCACAACAGTGAGAGGCCTGCGTACCGCAAAAAAAAAAAAAAAAGAAGCAGCAGCCATAAATGAATTTGCTAGAAGAAAACTGTTGATGAATGTCTTCATAACTGTAGCATGCAGAAAGCCTTTTCTAACTAATCAAAATTCAGAAACCAGTTTTTTTAAAGTGAGAAATTTGACTGTAAAAAAATTAAAATGGTACACTGATACATTGGAATATTTTTTCAGTGCTAAAAAGAAATGAGCTATCAAGTCACAGAAAGACGTTGAGGAACCTTAAATGCCTATTGCTAAGTGAAATAAACCAATCTGAAAAGGCTACATGTTGTATGATTATAACTAAATGATGTTCGGGGAAAAGGCAAAACTATGGAGACAGTAAAAAAGATCAGTGGTTACCAGGGAGGGAGGGAAGAGGAGGGACAGAGGAAGAGAGGGATGAATAGGTGGAGCACAAGAGGGCAGGGAAGCTTCTGAATGATACTAAAACGGTGGATTATACATTTGTCAAAACCCATAGAATGTACAACACAGAGTGAATCCTAGTGGAAGCGATGGACATTGGTTGATAATGATGTGTCAGTGTTGATTCATTGATTGTAACAAATATACCACTGCGCTGTACAAGATGTTGATGAGTGGGGAGGCTGCGTTTGGGAGGCAAGAAGGCAAGCGAGGGAGGTATGTGGGAACTCTCTATACTTCTCACTCAAATTTTCTGTGAACCTGAAACTGCTCTAATAAATAAAATCTATTTTAAAAAAATGGAAATTTTGTGAAAGGTAAAAAAAAATAAGCAAAATCAAAGATAAAGTCTGATAGCTTAATAGAAAAATGGGCAAATGATATAGACAAGAATAGACAGAAAAGGTGACAGAGAAGGAAATATGGATGACCCATAACCATATAAAAAAAGATGTTCAACGTTATTTATAGTATGAGAAATGCAAATTACAACTATCCAGAGCTAACATTTTTCACCTATCATGCTGGTTACCCTGGAAGGTCTGTAGGGCAGCAGCTACTTATGGATTACTCTTGGGAGTATGAAAAGGTACAGTTGCCATGGAGGGCAACTTGGGAGTATCCATCAAAATTAAAATTACTTTTATCCTTTAACGCATCAGTTTTACCTCTGGAAATCTACAGCTTTCCTTGCCCATGAGTGAAATAACCTGTATATATGGCCATTCATTTCAGCATTGTCTGTAAAAATAGCAAAAGATTAGAAACAGCTCAGGTGTTCATCAGTAGCAGGCTAAGTAATTAAATTATGGTACATCTTACAGTGGAATAGTATGCCATGTGAATGCATTTATGTAAAATAACAAATTTTTTTTTTTATGCTATAGCACAGTACCTCCTGAATTTTTCTACCAGAGTAACTTTAACAGAGAATATATAAAATAATGGCATGTGGGTTTGTAACTTGGAGTGACCATTCAAAAAAAATTTTCTGCTTTATCTTTATCAAATCTGTGGGTTTGCTTTATTCTCCTCTGTGTTAGTCTGTTTTAATTTAAATTAATTTTTCAAACTGCTCTTATTGTTGAGTAATTCTGCTCCAGGAAGATGCACTTTGTTTATTATGTGCCGTCTCTTACCTCTGATATACTGCCACCCATATTGTCTTGTCTGAGAAACATATTGTGTACCAAGATTAATTAACCAAATACTGTCCCTGTTTTTGTAGGTTTCTTTCCAGACTGATTTTTCAACTGAAGAGCTATAATCTGTAAACAGTTAGAATAGCCCTATATTTGTCTCAAAATAATTTAACAAGTTTCTCTTCTTTCTAATATTGAACATTTCCCAACAAATGATACGTAGACCAATTTGACTTACTGGCATTCCAGCACTACTAATGATGTATTGGTTTGTCTAGTATATTTCTATGTAAAAAAATGTTTCTTTGTTCCATATTACATGTTTATTATATTTCTGTGTGAAATATTCTCTTTAGCAGGATGAAGTTAAAGGAAATAGATCGTACAGCCATGCAGGCATGGAGCCCTGCCCAGAATCATCCCATTTACCTAGCTACAGGTAAGTTCAACAGAGAGAAGATAGTATGAGTCACCTAATTCCTTCTCTTCCGCATCTGACTTATTTACACTTGTCCTTTAAAATTCAGTTCAAGCTTCATCTCCTCTAGAAAGTCTCTCCTTCCCTGGCGAGATAATGTCCAACCTTTGGATCAGCTGAGTTCTGTGCTTGTACATCATAGCATTAATCATGGTCTGTTACATTTAGAGTGTCTTCCCCACTTCATAGAATTGTGCTTTATCTTTATTCCTCCAGTATTAAGCACAATAGATAACATGTAAAAAAGTTAATAAAATATCAGTTTGAATGAATGAAGAACAGTTTTGATGCTAGCATTTTTATATAAAAAGAGTTGGAGTTATATCATATGTAACTATAAGCATGGGGCTGTTTATACAGAGAGGTTTTAAAATATCTATAGGCTTAAAAAATTATCTTCACTACCCACTCGTACAAACATCATCTCTGAGCCTTGCATCAGAATCTTATTGCTATAGTAATTTAAGCATCTGCTCAGTGGTATATGTGCTGAGATTTCAACCACTAGTGCAGCATTCATGAGTGAGATAATTGAAAAGTGTGCATTATTTTGTATGGTTTTCTCTGAGTCTTCTATTTTTGCATGTGTAGTTACCATGAATGTATTTTCTGTAGGAACATCTGCTCAACAATTGGATGCAACATTTAGTACCAGTGCTTCTCTTGAGATATTTGAATTAGACCTTTCTGATCCATCCTTGGATATGAAATCTTGTGCCACTTTCTCTTCTTCTCACAGGTATGAGATTCAACCTTAAATTCACATGATTATTCAGTTATATATTGTGGTTGATGCCTAGTGTGTCTACAAATGTTCCATTATTAGAAACTGTAAGGAATACTATCAATGACGTGAAATACTTTGTGAAAAAATATGAGTGCATTTCTACGGAAGTAAAAGAAGTGTCTATCTGTTTTATTGAATTTTTTACTACTGACTGTTATGTGTAGGATAGGAAGGAGAGGCTCTAGTTTCTAGTATTTTTTTCTTATGATACAGTAGAGTTACTTTCTTTTATCTCCTTTTACCTGTTTACAAAAAAAGGTAGGTACGACTAGAAAAAGGAGTAGTTAGATGAATATTAAGATGTTAATAGTGATTTTCCCTGAATGGAGGTTGGTTTTTTTTTTTCCCCTTGTACTTATCTATATTTAAAAATACATTTCACAGAGAATTTTATTGACATGATTTCTGATACAATAGGTGTTTAGATCACCTTTCCAAGTACTTAAGCTGTATTATAATGCAGAGAAGGACACTTTTCTTTGAGTAGTAAAATATGCTTTATTGCCTTAATAGCTTGGCAAGTTTTGGGGAAGAGTTTTACCTTAGCTAACAATACAGTTCAGATGATGGAGTCTCATGGGACCTCCCATAGTCTTCCAAGCCCTCCCACTGTGATGGGAACCCCAGATACCTTTTGTCTAGCAGTTTTTCTCCTCACCACCATTTGTCTTGTATATCTCCACGCTGCCACCTTGCCAAACCATAATCTTTTATTCTCCACCAATGGGGTACTTGTCATAATAGACATAATTTTGATGTCACTTTTCTATTCTCAGAATACATTATTTTTCTTAGAAAATTTCAGATGACTCCCTTAACTCCTTTACTATTTAACAAGTAATTTGTTAGTGACTACTTCTGTAGTCAAGTAAAATCAGGGAGGTGGTTGATTAGCTCTGTTTTATAAATGAACCAAAGTAACTGGCTTAGGGTCTCACAGATTCTAAATGGTAAAACCATTCTTAAGCTCATATCTTTTGACACACAAATCAAGTGTACTTTGTCATATTAGCTCTACAAAAGAGTTTTTATACTCTTTAAGATTACAAAATGAAACATGTATGTATGAGTATAAATAAAAACTAAAATGCCATTTCACCAAGTTATGCAGTTACCAGAAATAGAGGAGAAGCAGTGTTTTTGAAGTATTTATGAAAACAATTAAATGTATAATTTCAGATTCTTTTCTACATTTATTTGACTTCAAAAAAGAGTTATTTTGCTCATTTTCTCTTAAAGGTACCACAAGTTGATTTGGGGGCCTCATAAGATGGATTCCAAAGGAGATGTCTCTGGAGTTCTGATTGCAGGTGGTGAAAATGGAAATATTATTCTTTATGATCCTTCTAAAATTATAGCTGGTGATAAGGAAGTTGTGATTGCCCAGAATGACAAACATACTGGCCCAGTGAGAGCCTTGGATGTGAACATTTTCCAGGTTAGACTTTTGACATTTATTCTTAATTCTTGAGATAATGTGCTGCTTATTTTATATAAGTATATGAATCTGCTGTGCCTCAGTCTTGAAATTGAAAGCTAAAACTGTGCCTGTGCAGATTGATGAGTGAGTGTATTTGTTTGAAGAATGGAGGGTTCAAGGGCTTCCCTGGTAGTGCAGCAGTTGAACATCTGCCTGCCAATGCAGGGGTCACGGGTTCGATCCCTGGTCCGGGAAGATCCCACGTGCCGCGGAGCAGCTCAGCCCGTGCGCCACAACTACTGAGCCCATGTGCCTAGATCCCGTGCTCTGCAACAAAGAGAAGCAACTGCAGTGAGCAGCCTGCGCACCACAACGAAGAGTAGCCCCCACTCGCTGCAACTAGAGAAAGCCAGCATGCAGCAATGAAGACCCAACACGGCCAAAAATAAATAAATTTTAAAAATAAATAAATAAAGATCTTGAATTATTAGGATACTTGAGTATAACCAGAAAATGAATATTATCTTTTTTTTATTTTTATTTCTTTTATTTTTTTGCGGTACGTGGGCCTCTCACTGTTGTGGCCTCTCCCGTTGCGGAGCACAGGCTCTGGACGCGTAGGCTCAGCGGCCATGGCTCACGGGCCCAGCCGCTCCACGGCATGTGGGATCTTCCCGGACCGGGGCACGAACCCGTGTCCCCTGCATCGGCAGGCGGACTGTCAACCACTGCGCCACCAGGGAAGCCTGAATATTATCTTAAGAAAGTTTAAAATAGTTATTTTTCTTGTATTATAAATAGATACTTTGGGTATAGAAATATAGAAACCCTAACTTCTTCATTTCTGCATCTACTCTTTAGATTAGATAGCTAATTCCTTTGTTAATTGGATTAAACAGCTGCTGATTTTTGGTTAGTGTCTTGTATCATAGGTGGCTACTACCAGAATTCCTCTGTTTTCATAGTTATATGTCAGTTGTTTATAGAAGTATTAATGAGAGTGAACAGTAAAGGATGAAAGTCAGTATATGAACCTCATTATCTTCCTGTACTTCATATCACAATTTTAGGGTCTTTTTGACCCTAAAATTGTGCCACCAGGAACTAGATTGAACATAAATGAAATGTAACAAGATTGAGTATAAATGAAATATAAATACGTGAGGACAAACATAGAAAACAAATTTATAGTTACCGAAGGAGAAAGGGCTAGGGGAGGGCTAAATTAGGAGTTTGGGATTAGCAGATACAAACTACTTTATATAGAATAGATAAACAATAAGGTCCTACTGTATAGCACAGGGAACTATATTCAATATCCTGTAATAAACCATAATGGAAAAGAATATGATAATATATATATATAACTGAATCACTTTGCTGTACACCAGAAACTAAAACAACTATTTTTTTTAATTGAAGTAAATCAACTATACTTCAATAAAAGAAATTTTTTAATAAATAAATATGTGAGGATTTAAGACAAGAGATTTTACTAGCCCTATCTTGGTCCAGCTCCAGAGGCTGGCTTTGAGGTATCCTGAGATAGATGCCATTATTTTAGGATTTGGCTATTTGTCTGAAGCAATAATTGGTGACTTATTTTTGTCTCCCACAACAGGTCCCCTTCCAGAGATGCAAACCACAAGCAGTAATGCCCATATAGTTGCATAATTAAGAATTTATCCATGCAATTACTTTTTAATGTCTTATATTAAAATGTCAGTAGATGTATTGTCTTTTTAGTTTAATAGAATTTTATAATGTTTCTTTAAAAAACTATATATATTTCAGATTGTTATGCATAGTTTTTAGGAATTCATGCATTTTGCTTTTTTAATTAGAAAAATTATATGCCTTAAAACAGGTCTTTCCAGCCCTGAATTGGATTATTCTGAGTTCTCTTAATTATTTGTAAGTGCTATTTAGTTGTTAATTGTTTCTTATTACAGACTAATCTGGTGGCCTCTGGTGCTAATGAATCTGAAATCTACATTTGGGATTTAAACAATTTTGCAACTCCAATGACACCAGGAGCCAAAACGCAGGTATTACATTGATTTCAACGTAATCAAAAGAACCAAAATCAGTTTTTCTACACTTTGTTTTTTTCACACAGAATATATTTGTTTAAAATCAGTTTTTAAATGTCACTGATTTTCCTTCAACATAGTAAAGTATTAATAAATATGTTTCTTTAGAGTATCAGTGAATCCTTCAATAGTAAATATTTATTTAGCACTTACCATGTGCCAGACACTGTTTGATATACTAGACTTATGGTAGTAAATAAAATAGACAAGTCTTTAATAATTTTCTTAGGTATAATATTTTATATAGTTTAGTATTTTATATAATATGGTATCTTAACAATATCCAACCTTATAATAAAAATCATAGACTAGAGAGGAAACTTATTTTTAAAAAAAACACTCAACCTGTTTCTTATGTAATTCTAATAAGTTGAGAAAGAACAGTCCTCCCCCTGCCTCCTTGAGTTTCTTTATGTTGTATAGACCAGTGGTCCCCAACCTTTTTGGCACCAGGGACTGGTTTCACAGAAGACAGTTTTTCCACGGACTGGGGTGGGGGGGTGGTTTTGGGATGATTCAAGTGCCTTATATTTATTGTGCATTTTATTTCTGTTATTATTACATTGTAATATATAATGAAATAATTACACAACTCACCATAATACTGACAGGAGGTGGAGCTCAGGCAGTAATGTGAGCAATGGGGAGCAGCTGTAGATACAGATCAGAGGAAGCTTCGCTCATTCACCCGCCGCTCACCTCCTGCTGTGTGGCCTGGTTCCTAGCAGGCCGTAGACTGGTACCGGTCCGGGGGTTGGGGACCCCTGGTATGGACTACTCAATATGAGTGGCCATTATAACGGGCCCTAACATTTTGGCGATCTGAAAGGTAGCATAATAATAGTGTGTGGCCTACCATTTATTAAAGATAGTTTTCTAGGTCTAGATTGTAACTTTTGCTCTGCTTAGATGTCTGTCATATTGACCAGCATCTACTTTGTGGTCTGTTATCTACCTTGGAGCAGTTGCAAAGTAAAGAAACAGTGCTTGGTTTGTAACAGGAGCTTAATAAATGCCTGGTGATAAACAAGGTAAAATACTTGAATTGGCATATACCTGAGCCTTAAACTCTATTGCATGATGTTGAGAACTTAAAAATATAAAAATAAATTTTTGGAATGAATAGATCCGATTTTTAAGTAATCCAGTTTTTAAAAAGAATTAGATTTTGTAGTTAAATTTGATTATTATTGAGAAATGGCTTTTAGTAGTTTATTCCTTATAGCCTCCAGAAGATATCAGCTGCATTGCATGGAACAGACAAGTTCAGCATATTTTGGCATCAGCCAATCCCAGTGGCCGGGCCACTGTGTGGGATCTTAGAAAAAATGAACCCATCATCAAAGTCAGTGATCATAGTAACAGGGTAAGTTTGTGATTGATTTGTGACAAACATGTTTTATTCCTGCTGTAGCTATTCCTATATAGTTTGTCAGAGTAGGCAACAAATCAAATTTCTATAAAGTCAAATCCTGTCTTTTTATGGACCAATCATGTTGGAATGAGAGGTTTCTTCCTTTGGGGAAAATAATAAAATTCCTACTAAACCACACTGGATATATTAATGATGAAGAAAAAGATTGGTTAATCAAGGGGGTTATTCCGTGATATACTGGTTGTTTTGCTTTGCTAGCTGTTACAAAGCATTATAGCAACTTTTTAATTCATCTTTAGCTTTCTCAAGAATGTAAAAATTTTCCCTGCTAGTAATTTTATGACTATGAAGCTGTAGTTTCCAGACTCCTGGCTTCATCTTTTCTGATTAGGCACTGCTAAAGTGAGCTGATGTTCTCCCACTTAACACAGTATATGCTGTTGTATAACACATTACATTTTCAGCTTTATAGATACATTAATATTATGTCATCATGTGCTATAAAGTAATTTAGACACAGTTTAGGCCTTGTCTTGTTAATTTGTTTTTAATTACATTGTTTAGTTGGACATTTAAAAAAAAAACGAGTTTGCCTAAATCAGAGAATACATATATAACTTAAAAACAACAATAATAACAACAAAAAAAAAATTTTACAAGAATGTTTCTTCAGGGTATTATTTGTCAGTGAGTCAAAAATTTTAAAACAAGTTTCAGTGGAATAAAGTATACAATAAACATTTCAGTCATCTTTTGGAATACTTAATAGGATCTGAACTTCCAGGTAGTTCTCAATAATAATGTTAATTTATCCCATGTGAAAATTGAAATAGTAGTTGTTGCTTTAGACACTTTATCTTGATTTTTATGGTGAAATAGAGGAAAGATATGAATTTTTTTGTCATTTAAATCTTATCTCTTTTAATTTTTCTGAAAGTATTAAATTTTAAATTTATATAAAACTTTTCCCCTAGTTACAATTTTGACAGGAGATCTCATTTTTGGTATAGAATTATTCTGGCCCAGAATGATTTTATGTATCAAAGGGTTGGCTTAATTGAAAACCTTTAAACTTTTTATGTTTAATACTACTGTTTAAGATTGTTTAATAGAATTTAATAGCTGTATGGAGCTTTTTAATAAACTGAAATTTTAAATAAATAGAAATAGATTAAAATAATGATTAAATAAATAAGAATTCTTTTTTTTAATAAGCCTGAGCTGATGTTTGGTACTGTTTGCTTTAACAAAAGCATATTCCTCATGTTCATTTTGGCTTTTCATAAAATAGTATGACTAAAAATAAATAAATAAATAAAATAGTATGACTGATAAAAATGTGAGCCTTAACTATGTACAGATGCATTGCTCTGGGTTGGCGTGGCATCCTGATGTTGCTACTCAGATGGTCCTTGCCTCTGAGGATGACAGGTTACCAGTGATCCAGATGTGGGATCTTCGCTTTGCCTCCTCTCCACTCCGTGTCCTGGAAAACCATGCCAGGTATCTTGCTGCTCTTACAAAAACACTTAATTTGTGTATTTTAAAAAATGTATTTACTTACTACTTTGAATTATCAGATAATTTTTTTTATTTACTTATATAGTTAGTTATTTTTGGTTGGGTCTTCTTTGCTGTGCACGGGCTTTCTCTCTAGTTGTGGTGAGCAGGGGCTACTCTTCATTGCAGTGCACGGGCTTCTCATTGCGGTGACTTCTCTTGTTGTGGAGCACAGGCTCTAGGTGCGCGGGCTTCAGTAGTTGTGGCACACAGGCTCAGTAGTTGTGGCACACAGGCTCAGTAGTTGTGGCTCGCGGGCTCTAGAGCACAGACTCAGCAGTTGTGATGCACGGGCTTACTTGTTCCGTGGCATGTGGGATCTTCCCGGACCAGGGCTTGAACCTGTGTCCCCTGCATTGGCAGGTGGATTCTTAACCACTGCACCACCAGGGAAGTCCCAGATAATTTTTTTAAATTAGGGAATCTACTTTGTCTCTGTCTTGTAAAAGTCAATGTAAATGGTTTATTTTTATTTTAAGCAATAGTCATCTGATATTCTATACCAAAAAATGGTAATCAAATCATATCACAAAAACATGAAAATGTGTTAATGGATTTTCCACTACTTATTTCAAATAACAGTTAATAGATCAAAATTCTAGTATATCACAACATTTTGGGACAACTCATGACCTTATACAGTTTGATCTTTATTTGGTTCATCATACTTATCAAGAGTCTTCCGTAACATTAAATGTCAAGCAACAATTGAAAAGTTTGTTTTATTTCTGAGTGTTTATCTTTTTTTTTTTAACATCTTTATTGGAGTATAATTGCTTTACAATGGTGTGTTAGTTTCTGCTTTATAACAAAGTGAATCAGTTATACATATACATATGTTCCCATATCTCTTCCCTGAGTGTTTATCTTAATTTAAAAAGCAAACATTTTTGAGAAATTAGGTGGTTCATTCTGTCTTTAATTTTAATAAATGTGTGGATGCTCTAAAAAAGGTATGAGAATTGCCTTGTGTTAGTTTTAGTAACATTAAATTTAGTTTGTGGGAACTCGCTGCTGGTCCAGTGGTTAGGGGTCTGTGCTTTCACTGCAGGGGACACGGGTTCCATCCCTGGTTGGAGAACTAAGATCCTGCAATCCTCGCGGCGTGGCCAAAAAAAAAAAAAAATTTAGTTTGTAATTACGCACATTTCCTATCATTAATATTCAGGTACCCGGGGAGTTCATGCACATTTGTTCAATGTTTTTAAATGAGAAACAAATCCCTTTTAATGTTATAGTACTTTCTAAGTACTTTGGGCTTTTTTCTTCTTTCCTGTTTGGGGATATGTAAACTAAAATTTTAAATCCCTTCACGCCCCACCCCCCCACCCCCACCCCCGCCCCCACCCCATAGTGGAATTACACACTTTGAGAAGTCTTAAGGTTTGTGACCTCTCCTTGAGCTTCTTATAAAGGAGAAAAGAGTGGTCAGAATGTAATCCTGTTTAGATATTATGCTTCAATAAGCTCTTTGTAAAGAAAGGATGATTCTGAGGTGTTTTAATATTTTTCTCACACCGGGTAAGGTTTTATTTATTCATTCAACACTTGCTTATTGAACACGTACTCTGTACCAAGCACTGTGCTAGGATTCAGTAATATAACAGACAAAAATCCCTGCCCTTTTATTACAGAGTATTGAGCAGAGTTCCCTGTGCTATACAGTAGGTCCTTGTTGGGAATCTGTTTTAAATATAGCAGTGTGTATATGTTAATCCCAAACTTGCAAATGTTAGCTTGATTTAGGCTCATAACAAACCTATGGTGTAAATACTATTATCCCATTTTACACATTGGAAATTGAAGCTTGGCAAGGCTAATAAGCTTGGCTTAGGTCTCAAAACTAGTCAAGTGCTGACTTCCAACCCATACATACTGATCCTAGTATCTATGGTCTTAACATTACATTCTGCTGCCAATTTTAGGAGTGGTCATAATTTAGCAAGATAGAATACCATACAGGGTGCCAGGAGCAAATCAACCTCACTAGTTCTCAATTTTCTCCCTCTAGTAAATGCAAGAGTTGGAGTATATTATGATTATAATATGATCTTTAAGGTCCCTTCCAGTTCTACAATTCAGTGATTTTAATACTTAGTAAGAACCTAAATGTTCCTTAACATGTGATATTAAATATGATATTTATTTCTTTAAAAGGCATTCTTGACATACCTTGAAATTTTTGACATGCATGATTAGATTCTAAAGAGCGGAGACAATAAAAGTTCATTATTGCTACAATTGGGGAAAGTTGAATATGGACTCTAAAGTATTGCATATAAATGATAAATATTTTCAGTATGTAATTGTATTGTGATTATATAGGAGAATGTTCTTATCCCCAGAGATAAGTGTAGAAGTGACATGTCATAATAGCTGCATTTAACTCTCAAATGGTTAATATATAGAGAGAGAGAAAGAGAAAGACATAAAGTAAATGTGGCCAAATCAGTGAATCTAGGTGAGGAGTATAAGGGTGTATATCACACTATCCTTATAATTTTTACAAAGATTTTAATGCTTAAAAAATAAAATGTTGAAAAAAAATAATAAAATAAAACGTTGGAAACAAAAGGCATTCTTAAATAATTTGGGTCCTTTTCCTATAGCGTATTTTCCTGATTCTGAGAGGACTTAGATTGTAAGAAATATCAAATTAAAAACAACTTTTGGGGAAAATAAAAACAATATATACTTTGATGATAAAATTTATCTGTATTTTGGAAATTGAAAAACTGTATCTTAGAATTACTGTAATGTTTTCAGGAAAATTTAAGATTATTAATTTGTATGTTTTTGTTTTAAGAAATACACAAACGTAATTCTAGTTTCTAGTGTTTTTCTAGTCCCTGTTATCTACTAGCTGTATTTCTACTATTTTCTAGTATCCAGTATTTAAATTGTAGTTTCTAGTATTTTTCTTCATGGTCTGGTAATGTTAACTTTCCTTCTTTCATCTCTAAACAGCAGAGGCATGAATGTAGAAAAAACAAACTATTATATAGCACTTTTTTCTGGATGGTGGGATAGAGGGGTTTTTTTATTTTTACAGGGGATGCTAATCTGAATTTTCAAAATATCTACCAAAAATACTACTCTGTTTATACTTAGTATAAAAAATCCAAAGGATATTAAAACAAAAAAAGAATTATAAAATCAAATCTTTAGTATTTAGATCTGTAATATTTCTTTGTGAGGCAAATTTAAAATGTTTCCTTTTAGTTAAAAAAAAACTCATGTAATAGAACTACTCCAGTAACGAAAAGTAGAAAGTTAGTAAACAAAGAGTAGAAAACATGAAATAGATTTCCTACCCATCCATAGGTAAAACTTTTATTGTACATATCCTTATATATACATAACCCCATTTATGCAAGTATTTAATGTAATTATATGTTTTATACAAATTTATGTACAGAGTTAACCTTTTTTCATTGGTGAACAGTGTATAATAATAAGAAACAGATTTCTACAGCATAATTTTTTTAACATCTTTATTGGAGTATAATTGCTTTACAATGGTGTGTTAGGTTCTGCTTTATAACAAAGTGAATCAGTTATACATATACATATGTTCCCATATCTCTTCCCTCTTGCATCTCCCTCCCTCCCACCGTCCCTATCCCACCCCTCTAGGTGGTCACAAACCACGGAGCTGATGTCCCTGTGCTATGCAGCTGCTTCCCACTAGCTATCTATTTTACGTTTGGTAGTGTATATATGTCCATGCCACTCTCTCACTTTGTCACAGCTTACCCTTCCCCCTCCCCATATCCTCAAATCCATTCTCTAGTAGGTTACAGCATAATTTTTAACTACATATTTTCTCCTTAAAAGATGATCTGCAATTTATTATTACGCTGTCCGTGTTATTGGGCATTTGTTTTCATTTTTTGCTGTCATACACTGCATACTGTATTGAGTATCTTTGTAATGATCAAAGAGCATACACATTGCTAAGTTGCTTTCCAGAAAGATTATATGAAATTATACTTCTCTTAGCAGTGTGTGTCTCCAAAACCTAGAGAAAAATAATTTGGTTTTCTCAAGATTAAAAATTTCTTCATTTGTGTTTCTTATAGGGGGATTTTGGCAATTGCTTGGAGCATGGCGGATCCTGAATTGTTGCTGAGCTGTGGAAAAGATGCTAAGATTCTCTGTTCCAACCCAAACACAGGAGAGGTATGGGGAGGAAATGTTTCTCAAACTTACAGCTATTATAATATTTTATCTCTGGTTGAATAAGAAAATTTCCATATGAATTCTTTAGTACATGATTAAAATTAAGAACGTGAAAGTAGACGGAGGTGTATGTGAAATGTAACTCTAGCAGAGATTTTATTATGAGCATTATCTAAGCTCAGCTGTTTCATCTGGGGATATCAATCATTGAAATAGTGTCTTTGAACCTAGTAATCACCCCCCGCCTGCCATTTCCAATCAAAGGTGTTTAACTAGACTCAGAAATACTTGGTTTGATTTATTTAATGTGTTTTCTGGAAATAAGTGTCCTCAAAGTAGGAGTGTTCAAGGTTTGGGTCTTTTTCTTGCTTTACCTTTCCTGAAGATCCTCTTTGATTTTTGGAAATCAGTGGATGCAGGTTTTTAATCTCTCTTCTGAACTCTACAGCAAGAATATAATACTTTATAATAAAATATTTGTCATATGTTCTACGCATGGAAACTTAGATGGGGAATTTTACCTTATTAAATATAAATATTATATAAATATAATTTCATTTGCTTTGGGTTGTGGGCTAAAAATCTCTTTTACCTAATATTTTTCTTCTTCTTAATGGTTGAATGGTTTCCCTCTCTTTCACTAGTGGGCAAGGCACCACAGATTCTAATTACAGCTTTTAAACTTTTATTGCAAGTGCCTTCCTAGTTGCCCTGATGGTATGCTAGTAAAAATAAGTATCTTTGATGGGTATTTTTTTTGTTTTTAATTAATTAATTTATGTATTTATTTATTTTTGGCTGCATTGGGTCTTTGTTGCTGTACCAGGCTTTTCTCTAATTGTGGCGAGCGGGGCTACTCTTCGATGCGGTGTGCGGGCTTCTCATTGCTGTGGCTTCTCTTGTTGCGGAGCACAGGCTCTAGGCACGCGGGCTCAGGAGTTGTGGCTCGCGGGCTCTAGACCGCAGGCTCAGTAGTTGTGGTGCACGGGCTTAGTTGCTCCGCGCTATGTGGGATCTTCCCGGACCAGGGCTGGAACCCGTGTCTTCTGCATTGGCAGGCAGATTCTTAATCACTGCGCCACCAGGGAAGCCCTGTTCGATAGGTTTTAATTTGTAACATTAAAATTAAAGCAAGCACTTTTGTTATTTGATTTGTGGTTTAAAGTTTTCAGTTGCAGTGATGTCTGTAAGAATATAGAAACATTAATGTTAGAGGAGACAAGAGAAAAAATAATAATTTTTGCTTCATAAGATTTGTAGACCAAATAATGAAAGTGTTTCATTTTACACTGTGCTTTCCCAAGTGAGTTCAAAATTCATGGAAATTACTGTTCTTTTTCAACTATGTAATTTGATAAAATGATTTTTTGCATATACTTAGTTGTGTGTGCTTGTACTTTGAAGGAATAAACTTTTAGTGCATGCTGCAACTAAAAATTATAATAGATTTTTATTCAAATGCAAATTAGGAATAGACAAGTGATTCAGATATCAAGAAGCTAATAGTCTTATAAATCAGTTTAAGCATCAAAGAGGAGCAGGCTAAATGCCTTTTCACTTTATTTTGTTTTCTTATAAAATAAAACATTATTTTAAATGTCAAGGAAGCCAAAGTTAAGTAAATTTGATTCATTTCTTAAAGCCATAAAACCTGTGCTCCTAAGAGCATCAGTTACCATCACACTGAGTTAGCAACAATTATTACATTATTACATTGTAAAGTTAGTAAACAATTATTACATTATTTATTTATATCAGCCATTTTTAATAGTTTTTCTATATTCTTTTCCTTCTAAAGAAAACTGGTAATGCCAAATTCTCCTTTGATTCTGCAGTAATAAGAATGATGTGTACATGTTTTCTCACTTGACAAGAAGCCAAACTTCTCGGTGAATTTTTCCTTCTCAAGAATTTTTTTTGAAATTTGATCTTCAAATAATCTAAATGTGGTTCGTGGATCTTGGCAGGCAAAGTCGGTTGGCTAGGACCCCACTGATCTTTTAGAGTTCAGCAAGTTGACCCTAATAGAGTATTCTGGTCTTTCGGGTGCATCCTCTAGTACCATTTCAGTAAAAACAGGAAAACCTCATTTTTTAAGACGTACTTATTCCAAATCTGGTCAAAATTTTGAGCAGCATTTCTTTTTTTTTTTATCATAATGAACTTTTCTTGTACTTTAAAGAAATTTTTACAATTGTTGTTTTTCCTGGCTGGATACTTTGTAAAAGTAAATGTTTAATAAAGTTGTATTTGTTGATCATATTAATTCAGCTGTTTTGGCTATAAAGTGGCTATACTTTTTTCTGACTTTTTTTTTTTTTTGCGGTCTAGGTGTTATATGAACTTCCCACCAACACACAGTGGTGCTTTGATATTCAGTGGTGTCCCAGAAATCCTGCTGTCTTATCAGCTGCTTCCTTTGATGGGCGTATCAGTGTTTATTCTATCATGGGAGGGAGTGCAGATGGTTTAAGGCAGAAACAAGTTGACAAGGTAATAAGAAGTGTTAAGGTTTTTTATTATAACACCTGAAAAAAATCATCTTACTGTGTAATTATTTTGAAAATAACTTTACTGATCAATGATACCAATTAATTGGATAATTGTGATAAAAAAATTTCTTGGATATGACTTGAAAACATGTAATATAGTCTTGCATAAGTTTCAAAAATCTCACTTTATTTTATTTTTTAGCTTTCATCGTCTTTTGGGAATCTTGATCCGTTTGGCACAGGACAGCCCCTTCCCCCGTTACAAATTCCTCAGCAGACTGCTCAGCATCGTATAGTGTTGCCTCTGAAGAAGCCACCCAAGTGGGTCCGAAGACCTGTTGGGGCTTCCTTTTCAGTAGGTGGATTTGCTTTTATGGTCCATAAACACAAAGGACTTACAGTAAAGTGTTATTATTATAGGATCACTCAGATGGAGGAGGGCTGAGTTTGAGATATGTTTGTGAGTTTTCATCACTCAGAAAGGTTTCTCGGGAAAAGTGAAACCTACTCCCTTTTTTTCTTTTTTCTTTTAAATTGTAATAAAATATACATAACAAAATTTACAATTTTAACCATTTTAAAACTTACAGTTCAGCAGTATTGAGTACATTCACCTTGTTGTGCAACCTTTGCACTATTCTCCCTACCCCACTTTATTAAACTTGTCTTCCTTCTCTATCTCTCCTTCCTTCATTCCTTCTTTTCTTTTTGAGAGGGTCTACATTCTAATTGTTACAAGGTCCACTATGGTTGGACATCTAAACTATAGCCTCTAACCTAGCAGCACTTAAGACAGCACTAAAGCTGATATTTTGATTCTCCATCTCTCGTACTGGGTTCCAGACTCACGTGGGGAAGAAAAGAGTGTTATTTGTTGTCTTTATAATACTTCAGTATTAGTGAGTGGACATGCGCTTTTCATTCCAAAGATAAATATATAGTGAACATCCTCTGTTTGTCAGGTACCACTTTAGGCACTGGAAACATACCTGTGAACTAGATAGAGTCTCTGTCCTCAAGTAGCTTATATTGGGGGACAGGGAGGCTTTTCTGTACAGTTTGATTTTTCTTTTAAACCTTGTCCATACATAATTTTATAATAAGTGTTTTAATTACTTAGGGAAGGAAGGAACTAACTAGATGGATGGTTAGGATTCAGTAAGTAAAGTGGAAAGTGATAAAAGCAAAGATTCAAAGGCAGGAGAGCAGATAGTGGAGAAGACCAGACAAGAGGGATGAGAGATTAATTAAATCCCAAAGTGACGTAATCAAAGGTCTATTATTTAGGAAGATGAGAGTATGTAGTATGGTTTGGAAGGGGGAAAGACAAGAGTAGATGTGCAGTCATAGAGCAGTTCAGTGCAAAAAGAATTAGGCAGAAAAATAGCAATGTAAAAGAAAGAAATCAAGAGATTTCAGAAGAGATCAATACCTAGACCTGAGGAATGAATTTGAGAGGCCAAAGGAAGAGTTCTGAGCCTGCTTAATAGGAGAATGACAGCAAACATGTACCTGGGAGCCCCCCCATAGAGAAATGAAGACCCCAATGAGTGGCAAAACCTAAGTGCTTATATGCTAGGTTGAACAAAGAATGGCAGTTGTGGAACAGTAACTAAAATATGTAGAGACTGATGGAGATAATTTTTATTTAACAAGGTCTGTCTGTATAGAGTTCTCCCATCCTGGACTCCCATATCTGGTGATAAGGATGTATCTTTCCTCCTGGTGTAGGGAGAGCAGCTCTCACATGTGAGTTTCATCTCCTGCTTTCAGAAAGAAAAGAGGAGGTCAGGGTGCCTTTCTTGCTCCTGTTGTTTTTCAGTATTCTTCAGCTCAAAATAATCCTTAGGTCAAATGGCATATTTTGTAGCAGCGTAATCCACCACCTTTTAAAACGTGGAGCCTAGAGTAGAAAGGCAAATACGTACAGCTAATAGTTGAATCAAAAGAGAGAGATAGGGCTTCCCTGGTGGCGCAGTGGTTGAGAGTCTGCCTGCCGATGCAGGGGACACGCGTTCGTGCCCCGGTCCGGGAAGATCCCACATGCCGCGGAGCGGCTGGGCCCGTGAGCCATGGCCGCTGAGCCTGCGCGTCCGGAGCCTGTGCCCCGCAACGGGAGAGGCCACAACAGCGAGAGGCCCGCGTAACACACACACACACACACACACACACACACACAAAATACACACACACACACACACACACACACACACACACACACACACACAAAATATATATATATAATATACTGAGGGTGTCTGGGATGGCAGAGGTGACATTTGCCCAGGCTTTGAAGAGGAGTAGCATTTAGTATGTGGAAGTTAGTAAAAGCAAGTAGGTGAGAAATTGTGGGGCACAGCAACTGGGACCTCTTACGTAGAAGGTGGGTGGTGTGAAGAGGAAAAATAATTGAAGGCTGGAGTAGGGGAGTGTATCACCAATTGCATCCAGAGCCAGAGTTCTTTTCCTTTAGCCGGTTTACTGTCAGTACGTTTGAGGGCCACATCCTTGTCGTTGGAACTGATTTTGTTTACTTGTTCTATTCTAGTTTGGAGGCAAACTGGTTACCTTTGCGAGTGTCAGAACACAGCCTCAGCAGGGAGCTGAGCAGCAGCTGCAGCAGCACCACGTGCGCATCAGTCAGGTCGTAACAGAAGAGGAATTCCTTAGCCGGTCAGCCCAACTTCAGCAGGTCGTGCAGTCACAAGGATTTGTCAGTTATTGTCAGAAGAAGATTGATGCTTCTCAGACTGAGTTTGAGAAAAATGTGTGGTCCTTTTTGAAGGTAAAGTTGGTGTTAAGCAATTTTATTTCATTATCTGCAAATTCAGCTATTTCCATCATATTCTAAATCTGTCTTCCTGTTGAAGAAACAATCGAGAGAATGTGATTTGGGGATCTCCTGATGAAATTAAACCATATGGAGAGTACATGACCTAACACTTTATGTCAAGAGTTCTTCCTTCTCTGCTGTGAAAAGCCTAATATGAAATACTTTTTTAATAAGTAAAAAATAATATAATAACTATTTTTAAGTGAGAGAGACATAACATTCAACAGACCTATTTTAAAATTAGAACATAGAGCTTAGTATAATAAAAACACAGTATTTAATTTTTGTAGTAGGTCTAATTAAGGAAAATGGGGAAAGAGGGAATAGGTATAGGGGAGAGAGGTTGGAGGCATTTCTCATTCCTTTTACTGAGTTGCATTTACGACAGTAGAATAATAAATAGAATTTTCCGGTTTGTCATTTTGTCTCCATGGGAATATCTATTTCTCAATTCTGTTTTCCAAAGGAAAAAAATCTTGAATGCAATCAGGTTAAATTTATTTTTATATTTTGTGATTAAGTATTAGTTTTAAGAAAGAGTTTTAGGACATCACATGTTTCACATAATGTGAGTTTTGCACTCATGTAACCTTTGGACATGACTTTGTTTTTACAAAAATTAGTTTAAAAGTAAGTTTTATTCAAACTGGGTAATTAATTACTAGTAGGCTTACTATTTTAAAAAATAACTTCTATAGAAAAACTTCTTTGGATTCTCTTATAAACAACCTTTTGGTTGATATAGTAAACTTCAGGTAATTTTAATAATTCTGCTTGGAATTTGAGCAGTTAATTAAAAATTAGGCCTTTAAATGCAATTCTTTGTTTCAAGAATATGTCTTTTTTTAAAGGTAAACTTTGAGGATGATTCTCGTGGAAAATACCTTGAACTTCTAGGATATAGAAAAGAAGACCTAGGAAAGAAGGTAAACTTTTGGAAAAGTTTAAAGGCTGTGCTTACACAAATAAAATATTTATGTAGCATAGGTGTTTTTATTTTTTAAAAAGTTCAACACAGATTGTTTCAAATCATTCAATAAACATTTAATAAGAATTTATGCTTGGTTGCCAAAGTTTTTCATACACGTTGTTAAAGGTGAAACTCCTCATTGTACCTGAATTTAGAAGCTGCTAGAACCACCTTTAATTCAAACTCGATTTAAAGAGCTGTGTCAGGGAGAATTGGGCCTTGAAAGAAAAGAGGCTGTGAACCTCAAACACTGGAATGACATTTAGTTTTTTAAGAGGAGGTGTAGCCAGCGGCCCTGGAGGAAAGAGAGGGGGAAACTTAAGAGATCACCCTGCATTCACTACAGCTTAAGTGATGAAAAAGAGGGTACTGTTTTGCACCCCCGCTGTTTATGCCTTCAGCCCACAATTCCCAAACTGTTTATTAAGTTGGTCCAGCTCACAAGTAACTAGTAAATATTTTGGAACAAGGGTGTTTTATTCTACTAAACCTGAATAAACAAAAAGCCCAAGTGATTTGCTTAACATTTTAATGTAAAAAAAAAAGATTACTTTTTTAAAAAGGAGGTCATATTCCAGTTTTATAGTTTTCTTCTCAGAGCGGCTTAATAATTATTCCACAATGTTGACATAAACAGCAGTTAAAACACTCTGACTTTGGAAACCTTGAAGGATATATTTAGAATTCTTTGTATAATTTGTATTAACCCTTTGTCATTCTTTGAAAATGACTGAAGTCTTCTATAGCATTGCAGAGTTACCGCATATGCGGAACAGGTTGGATACTGTGCACTCTGGGCAGTCAGTGCTGAGCACATTGAAGATTAGTCCCCTTTAATGTCAGATAGACCTGAGCTCACATCACAGCTCCGCTGCTTACTGGTCATGTGTCTTTCCTCACTCCTTTAGATTTTTTATATTTAACTTTATTATTAGTCTAAACTTCTTGATGCTATAACTTGGTTTGCAAGAGATTAATATGAAAGTTTTACTGCAAACCTGTTAGCAAAAAATGAGGAAATAAAATTTGATTGTCAAAATACGTCTAGTAACAGTTCTTTCCATAGTAAGTCTCTGAAGAAATATTTTTTTAAATTATAGTTATTTTATTTAAAACAAAGTAGAAGAAAACATGCTTGTTTTGAGGTTAGTTTTACAATTTGAATAGCAGAGTAAGATGACGTGTGAGCAATAAAATAGATCCATGTAACTGAAACTAGCACCATTGAGAATCAGTTCTGCAAAAATTTTATTCTTTTCTTAAACATGCTACCCCTGATCTGAATTTTGGATTTTTGCCAATGACAATGGAGTAAGAGGTGAACATTTGCTATATGCCTTGAAATAGAATTCCATTTGGTAGCTGAGTTGTTGTCTTTATTTCAGATTGCTTCGGCCTTGAACAAAGTGGATGGACCTGATGTGGTAAGAGAAGGCCTTTAAAAATAGCTACCTTCTAAAATTTTGGTTTAGGTCATAAAGAAGAAAATATAATTTAGGAAATTTGTTTTATTGCTTTACAGTTTAAAAACAAATGCTTATTGTAGGCATTTTAATACATGAATAATTCTCTTTAATATAGTATAAGTTATAGCTAGTAGAGCTAGTTATAGCTAGTAGAAATTCCTATGTTTGAATTTCACAACAGAGGTAAAATGAAATCAGTGACTGCTCAGATACTTAACGTTAAGCTCTTTGTTGCTGAGGGACGTTTGGCAGGAAAGAAGTGTTAGGTCTTAGCAGTAATGGCTCCCTGCTTTTCCTCTAATGTTGTTCCTCAAATAAATTTACTTAGTGTTGCTTCTTATGATTAAACTAGCTCTGAATGTTGTTGGTTGGGTCTTTTGTCTTCCTTGTTCACTAATAACCTTTTAATGCTACATTCTTCACTTTCCTCTGTCATTGTTTTGTGTACCAAAGGCTCTTAAAGACTCTGACCAAGTAGCACAGAGTGATGGGGAGGAGAGCCCTGCTGCTGAAGAGCAGCTCTTGGGAGAGGTACTTATTTTTCTCATTTTTAAGTACATTGGGAAAATATGTGATATTTGTTCATCTCACATTGAAATATGGAAAATTTTCTTGACTACTTGTTCCAAAATAAAGCTGGAGTTTTCTTAGAGATGTTTAAGGTAGAAGTCTGTTGACTAATTTGATAGAAGTATCATCTCTAAAATTTTTAGTTCTCTGACCTAGCTTCTGGATTATATGGTTTAAAATTAACAGCTGATGTGAGATTGACTTAGTTTGGTCAGATGCATATCAAGATGTCAAATTGAAAAGATACTTTATTCAGAAATCCACATAGCATTGCATGTAAAGGTAATGTTTTTTCTTGACACATTAATATTTACAACTATCAGTGGCATAAGCTTCTGAATTAATCTTGAACTTTGAGTCCAAGTAAAGAATATTTCACTAAATAATCTGATCATCCTGATTCACTATAAATGCATCCTGAGTTGTAGTGACAATTTTTATAACTAGGTAAAAAGAGTCCTTGAAAACAGAGTTGTATCATTAATTTTTTTCCTTTTAATTTTCTGAGTTTTTTTAAGCCACTAATATATAATTCTATAATTTACTTTTCTTGCTTTCTAATTATATTTCATCTTAGAAAATTAATCAACAAGTTCTTGTTTCTCATCTCATATTTGACTTTTTCATTGTTCTTTGTGATATGGGGATATTCTGATTATATAAAGTTTCTTACAACCTTTTACTAAGTTATAATTCCTCAGTAAACAGACTATTACAAGATGATTATTAAAAAATACTTTCCTTAGAAGTGGATCATCTAACATTTATTTAACTCAGGAATACAGGATATGGGTAAAATCTTGCTGAAAATTTGAACTAATTTTGGGAATACATAGAATTGTAGGATACATTAAAGAAACATACTTTCATTTATATACAACTGGACTAACTATGTATTATCAAAGAGAGGGCCATTTGTAAATACACTCGTGAATTAATAGGTAAATATATATTTAACAAAACAGTAGTCATCAATGTGTGCTTTCAGAATATTTGAAAAAATGTTGTTTAAGGTGGTAATATCTTCCCCTTTATCTTGATGATGCTATTATTATGTAAAATAAAACATAGTAGCTTACACACTAAAGATAACCAGCACATAATAAGTTGTGCATTTTTTCACTTTATGTATATTTCAGAAGTCCATATATAAAAGTTTATTAGTTGCTCTTTGAAAGCAAATTTGAAAAATTGTTGAAAGATTTTTTTGATAAGTTTGTTAGTGAATATAATCAGATCAGTATCTGATTTATTCCTCAGTATGAATAACAAGTTTTACAATTTTTTTTTTTTTTTTTTTTTTTTTTTTTTGGTGGTACGTGGGACTCTCACTGTTGTGGCCTCTCCTGTTGCGGAGCACAGGCTCCGGACGTGTGGGCTCAGTGACCATGGCTCACGGGTCCAGCCGCTCCGCAGCATGTGGGACCTTCCCGGACCGGGGCACGAACCCGTGTCCCCTGCATCGGCAGGCAGACTCTCAACCACTGCGCCACCAAGGAAGCCCAGTTTTACAATTTTTTAATTTCAGTTTTTAAATTCTAAAATGTTTCTCTTTTGTTGGGGAGAGAATTAAGGTTATAGTTATTCTCCTGTAATAGTATTAACTAATTAAGCATTATTAACAGATGATGCTCTACTGTGCTCTACACTAAAATTATCCAATTCAAAAATGCTCCTGACTTTGAATTCTAGGCACTAACATTGAGATGTATAGGTAACACGAGCACAGAAGATAGATATTTTATCTCATGTAAGACAGATGTGTTTTTTCTTTTAATTTCTCTATAATCTCTGCACATTTTATTTTTTGTCATCTTTTGAATTTTTATGCATAGAAGAGAAAGCATTTAAAGTATTTTCCAGCAGTATGCCTCCATTATATTTCTTTTCTTCTAAAGAAAGAAAATATTGAATTTATTTTTACTCAGTCTTACAAGTAGTTTCAGAAATTTGTAACAGAACTGTATATATTTTTACCAGACCAACCTGCTGTTCCAGGTGTGACTAATTTAAGAGAACACAAAATCTCTAATTGAATTTTAGTATATTTATAAATAATCTGTTTATATTGCATTTATATAAGGACGCCAGGTGGTTTTCTTTTTTTCACGACTGAGTCAGTTAAAACCGAAAGACTCTTATAACTATACCTATTAGACAGAATTTTTAGATGTGTTGAAACCTTAAAACAAGGTTGTTTTAAGATCTAAATTAGAAAAATGTAAAAAAAGAAAAAAAGATCTAAATATAGTATAATTTAAAACATCTTGTGGGACTTCCCACAAGTGGGAAGTGGCTAAGACTTTGTGCTCCCAATGCAGGGGGCCTGGGTTCAATCTCTGGTCAGGGAACTAGATCCCGCATGCTGCAGCTAAGAGTTCGCATGCCTCAACTAAAGATCCCTAACGCAGTAATGAAGATCCTGTGAGCCGCAACTAAGACCTGGTGCAGCCAAATAAATAAATAAATATTTAAAAATAAATAAATAAAACATTTTGTGTGTTTCAAGCTGCTGTTAGTTGAGGTATCTAAGAAAACAAAAATTCTTCAGCTTCAGTATCTTCTGAGCTCCCAATATGGATATGTACACTTAAGTTTGTTTAACGTTATTTCTGAGGACTTTGGATTTTATTTATAATTGTATAATGAGAGTTAATACTTAAGGAAATCATAGTTCTTAGTTTAAACTTGGATCTGAGAAATTTTCTGGGATAACTTGGCATGTCATCTAGTCAGTAAGTGAATTATCATATTTAAATTTTGTTTTGCTGGTAAATTATTCCAGTTTCATCTGGCTAAATTGCTGCCCTTTTCATCTCCTTAGCGCATTAAAGAGGAAAAACAAGAATCTGAATTTCTACCATCAGCTGGAGGAACATTTAACATCTCCATCAGTGGGGGTAAGAATCTGTTGGTTTTGATTTCTAATTTCTTTTAACCATTTGAAAGCAAATAGTCCCTGAGTTTAAGTTAGAAACATTTTGCCACAGGTGGTAGAGGGTTGAAAAGAACTCAGTTATCATTTAGTACATGTAATCACTACCTTAAAAATGATGGTATGATCTGAAACCTATGTGATAGAAACTGTAAATGATCTTTATTATTACATTTTAGGCAATCTGGAAAATATGTTATTTTACCTGATTTTACTTATATGTATCTCAGTATATTTCCATAGATATCAACAGTTTGTGTTAGAAATTAATCCACCAGTAATATTCAGAAATCAGCATTGTGTTCTCCATTGTGTGTGTATGTAAAAATTCATAGGTGTAGTGTTTTTTTCTTGTAACAAAAAACTTTAACTTGGATGTGTTATTTCTTTATTGCAGATATTGATGGTTTAATTACTCAGGCTTTGCTGACGGGTAACTTTGAGAGTGCTGTTGACCTTTGTTTACATGATAACCGCATGGCTGATGCCATTATATTGGCCATAGCAGGTGGACAAGAACTCTTGGCTCGAACCCAGAAAAAGTACTTTGCAAAATCCCAAAGCAAAATTACCAGGGTATGTTATTTTAAAAATAAACAAACAGCAGCATTTGTTTATAAAAGCAAAGCACTCTTATAGATAATTGAGATTCAGATAACAGTAAAGAACAAAAAAACCCACCCATAATTCCTTGACCCAGAAATAGTTATTGTTGATAGCTTGGCATGATTATCCCAGTTTTTGTTGTTTACATATATAATATTTTAAATGAAATATTTTTATTGTAGAAAAGTTAGAACATAGAAAATGTTAAAGATAATAATTTTAATACCCCCTAATTCTTCCATCAGATTGGTACATATCCTTTTGTATCTCTTTCTATGTATTTGTAGAATTTTTAAAAACAATCAATTATACAGGTATATATGTGTGTGGTTTTACGTATAAATATTGTCACTTACATTGTAATCATTTTCCTGTGTCATTTAAAGATTCTTACAAAAATTTTTAAATTGCTCTATAATATTCTATAGTAGGGATTTATTATTTCTCTTATTTGGGGATGTTTAGGTAGTTTCTAATATTTTCCTAATGTAGTTGAGATAGCAGTAAACATCCTTGTTATGCCTGAAGATTTGTGTGAATTTCTAATTGTTTAATGAGGCTGTAGTCCTAGGAATGGAATTTCTGGTGCAGAGGGTCTGTACATTTTTAAGCCCCTGCTTGTTGATATTAAATTTCTTTCCATGAAAGTTGTCCCAGTGTTCAGTCCCAGCAGCTTTGGTTGCTGTCGGTGTCCCCAGCCTTGTCTTGTGTCACTCCCTCCCCTGTTATCTTTTAGCCACACTGGCTGCCTTTCAGTTCCTTACACACTCCACGTGCCTTTCTCTCCCAGGACTTTGCCCTTAGTGTTCCATTGGTCGACAGTGTTTTTTCCTTCTCGATGAAATTAATTCTGACTTCATATCTTAAATGTCTATATGCTCAGAAAGCTTTTCCTGATCCATCAGACTAAAAGTCATGTCCTCCTGTTAAATGTTTTGGTAACACCCTATAGTTCTCCTTCTCAGCATTTTATAAAACATGTTAGTGTGATTTTGTTGTTGTTGAGGAAAATATCTTTTATGTCAGTTGGTTTAAGGATATACTTCGCTTTGCTGCTACTTTATTTTTCATGAAATACTGTGAGTAGTAGTTTTGAAAGATTGATTGATTAGCCAGAGTTAATTTTTATCAATATACCAAAAGCTTTTAATTCTCCTTTTGTTTTCCTTTCCTAAGCTAATTACTGCAGTAGTGATGAAGAACTGGAAAGAGATTGTCGAGTCTTGTGATCTTAAAAATTGGAGAGAGGCTTTAGCTGCAGTATTGACTTATGCTAAACCAGATGAATTTTCTGCCCTTTGTGGTAAGAAAATGAGCTTTATATTTATATTATGTATATGGTGTGGTATATTGTAAATAAAATTAATGGCAGATTTTATTTAGAAATTTTTGTAAACCTACTAATAACAGATAAGAAAACGAAGCTCTCATTTGAATGCTTTTCTCAGTTATTATTAACTGCGTTGCTTCTCCATACCTACTAGTCATTTTTTAAAATAATATTATTTAATGATATTGGTTTCAGACAGACCAAACTGAGACTCTTGCTTCTGCCACTAACTAGCTATATGACGTAGGAAAAATTAATTTCTAAGTCTTAGTCTTTTCATATGTAAAATGGCACATAATCAGCTCTCACTTAATAAATGTTAGCTTGATAAAATTAATAACATTTGAGTAGAAATTACCATTAAAGGCCATGACTGAACTGATGACTAAGGAATAATATTCATTATGTACAAGAACAGAAGCTTTAGGCGGCTAGTATAAAAATGAACAACCTTGAAAGTTTTATGAGAATGTAAAACTTACAAGATATTAACTTTCTATCATAAATAATTTAGAGTAGTCTAGCTATCATTGATGTTTATTCCAAATGTGCCATATTTTAGTCCACTGCTTACAAAAGCACCAGACATGATGAAATGCAGTTAAATGTTCATTAGGATTTTTCTGTTCAAATATTTTTCCCACTTTTAATTTTTTTCTAATATAATAAATATAAACCCATTCTACAGCTAGGTATAGAATCTTGTGAAATTGTTTATTATATAAAATTTGTCACTCATTTTCCACTCATTTAACAAATAAATATTTACTGAACATTTACATGACAGTGATTTTATTTCTGCCTGCTACTCATTGGTTATGAAGTTTGATCCATACCTCTGAAAATATTATTGGGCTGCTCATGACCTCATACACAGATTGCCTTGTATATAATCTTATTTGTTTTCCTCTTGATCTATAGATCTTTTGGGAACCAGGCTTGAAAGTGAAGGTGATAGCCTCCTGCAGACTCAGGCATGTCTCTGCTATATTTGTGCAGGGAATGTAGAGAAACTAGTTGCATGTTGGACTAAAGCTCAAGATGGAAGCAATCCTTTGTCCCTTCAGGTTAGTATCTTTGAAACAAAAGGTGCTTCCTTTCTAGTACTGTCTTTCACCCTATTTATATTCTAGAGATTGATTTGTTCCAGAAGTTCATTGCTTTCACCCTACTTAATTATGTTTTAGAATCTCTTTTGCTGGATAATTATGTGTATTTATTGCTATGTTTGGAGAGGCAGAGTTTGAGATGATGGGATGGTAAAATGGGAATGCAACTGTTTGTGAGAAGCAAGTTGTGATATGGTAGTTACTGAGGGAAGTAGGTGGCAAGAGCATGAAAACAGCCATAGAGTTTACCTCTTTTCCTCCTGCTCCTTCCTCTGCCTCCAGTGATCCTGTGTGCCTTGGGCAAAGAAATGGTGTGAGGTAAGGAATGGGAGGGGTCCCCAGTACCAATGGGCAGTCTTCATGGTTCGGGGAAAATGAAAGTAAGAGGTAAATGGGATCCCGTGCAGCACTAATACATGGGCAAGAGAGGAAGTGAAAAACGTGGGGACTATTCTCTGGCGCTGAGTAACTATATATTTAGATTTTTTTATTCCTAAGCAGTTAGTCAGCAGTCTCAAGAAATTTCAGTCGAATGTTTCTTTTTGCCTCTGCAGAGAGATTTTCTCAGTATGGTTGTTGCTTTAAAGATCACTATTGAAACCAAAAGTCTTGTAGGAATCAAGGTTTTTCCTTCTAAGTGCTTCTGAGAGAAAACACACTTGTTTTCACACTTCTGGATTGGTGTACTTATGAAGGGCAGATGGGATACTCTGTACTTTATACCTGAAGCATAGCTCTCTAGTGTTGAAAGAATAGGTATTGAAGAGCATTATGAGAAACTTCGGGTTGAAATGCTAAGCCTGTTTGGAGGCTTAGTAGTACTATTTTTATAGTATACATAGTATAATAGTATAATATTTCCTCTTATATATTCTGGTAACCCAGTTTCTGCCTTCAGACATCAGCCTGTCACTTTCACTTTGGATATTTGCCTGTTTTAGCTCAGGAGACAAGTCTCTGGCAATTTAAGGATGTTTGGGAGAAGATGGTAACCTATTCCTTAACCATGAGTAGGAGACCTTCCTCCTCGCTTTTTCAGTTACCTAGATGGTGGTCAGCTCTTGCAGACCTTCTTATATTGGTGATAATAGGTACCGTACTTTTGGTAGGCTTTGGAAATCTTAGTAACTCCTTCTCTTTTCCTGCTTCCTCTCAGTATACATCTTGGTATCATTGTCTGTTTCTCCTTCACTCTCCTTTCTTTTTCTTATTTAGGATCTGATTGAGAAAGTTGTCATCCTGCGAAAAGCTGTACAACTCACCCAAGCCATGGACACTAATACTGTAGGAGTTCTTTTGGCTGAGAAGATGAGTCAGTATGCCAATTTGTTGGCAGCCCAGGGCAGTATTGCTGCAGCCCTGGCTTTTCTTCCTGATAACACCAACCAGGTAATTAGAACTGGCCATTTTTCTTCTTTGAATATGTGAGTAAGGTGAGTTCAGTAGATAGCACTCAGTATGAAACATAAATGTACTGGTAGGTGGAATGATTTGGAGCAATATTCACCTAATAGGTGAATATTATTGACACGTCTTCAAGGGTAATTTCAGGTGTATTCAAGTATTCAAGGCAGAGAAAACTACATCACATTCCTAATTTAGTGTCCTTATTTGGTGTGCAGTAAAACTTGGGCTTTTTCATGATACTTGTTTCAATTCAATAAGTGACTGAATATGTAGTGATGAATAGGATTGCCAAGATCCTTTCCCTGAGGGAGTTTCCAAACTCAAAATGATAACAAGTATACATGGGATTCCAAAGTGATAAGGACAATGATAGAGGTAGTGGGAGCACAGAAGAGGGAAATCTAAACCCAATAGTGCAGCATGGGTGGAAGCTGGGGTGGGGAGTGAGGAAGATTTTCCACAAGTAGGATATTTCTGCATTGTGTATCTGCTAGAGCTTAATTCGGAGGCTTTTCTTATTTCTGTACTTTTTGTTCTAAACTTTATTCTGTTTTTGACGAAATTTTTTAGTTAATTGTTTTCAGTATTTTGTCTGTTCTAGGGAATTGTCAGTAAATTTCATTGAGTAATTTCATTGAGTAAAAATACTTTTATCTGTGTTCCAGGACTGTGGAGGTATGACTCTCTAGTTGGTTTTGTATACACTTATATGTAGGATCCAGCTCACGTCTTTCCGAATTGTTAATGAGAATATTAAGTAGAATAGAAACAAAGTCTTTATCTTTATAATGACTTTGGTATAATAGTTTTATAGGATTTTTTACTTAATAAGGTCTTATTATTATATTGAAGTATAAGACCCTTTATCTTAAGACTAACTTACTCTAAGACCTTTAGACCTTCTGGCCTGAGAATTAAACTCTTTATTTTTAATACTGTTTATAATCACATACATTTTCTATACATTATTCTTCATGCTTTTCTTTGGACTTTTAAAGAACAGTCTTTATGCAAAACTTGTAATTTTGACGTTACTTCCACCTATATATCTCAGTATACCCTTAGTATTTTCTGGGGAATATTTCCTGAGACTTTGTAATATCATTATAGTATATAGTTCCCCTCCATAAAAGGCAGGTTTACCTAAGTATACCTACAAAATTTAAATGGTGTGTTTAAACCTTTAATGAATTTATAGAAATGTATAATTTTTCTAGATATTAAATGAATTCTTGCTGAAACATTTTAACACATTGCTTTTTTGTTGTTGTTTGGTAATAACTAGAACATGTATATGGTAAACTCATACTTACTATAGATCTATATAATTATAGATCTGTGTGAGCTACCCTGAGTTTGACATCTTAACTCTTTTATTTCAAGCATCTCTTTTTTTTATTAATTTTCATGTCTTTCATAGATCACCATTTTCTTCCATCACCATCTTTAGCAGTTGATTCTCTTTTGGAGCCTTTTTTCCCTGCAGAGAAACAAAGTTGTATTTTTTCAGCTGCTTTTGTGATTTGTGAGCATTACTCAACTGCAAGAGAAACAGCAAAAGAGCAGTGATGATAAGTGACATTGATCTTGCATACTACCATGTGGTAGGCATAATTCAAATCCCTGCCTCAGTTAAATTACAAGTTACACTGTATATAATGGACCTTTGGTGTCAGTCTTGAGTATTAGAAACCATGATGTCGGACCCTAATGTGCCAGGGTTTATTGCATAATATCCAGCATATGAACAAAAATCATATGAGTGATCAAGCTTACTTTAAGAAGATCAACATGCTGTCATATATAGTTGGGTGAACTCTTAACAATTTGCTTTGCTTTCTTCCATTGCTTCTTATAGCCAAATATTGTGCAGCTTCGTGACAGACTTTGTAGAGCACAAGGAAATCCAGCAGGACAACAGGAGTCACCTAAAATTCCTTATGAGAGGCAGCAGCTGCCCAAGGGCAGGCCTGGACCAGTTGCTGGCCACACACAGATGCCAAGAGTTCCAGCTCAACAATATTATCCCCATGTGAGTGATATGGTCCAGATTAAGTAGGAACATTTATATATTTCAAATTGGTGGTTTTAGTTTCTTGAGTAAGAGACCAGTGATAAAACTAGACAATGTATTATTTTAATGGTTATAGTTTTTCTGATCTTGAAAATAGCACTTATGATGTTTTTAAAAATTATCCCTTTGATCTAATCAAATAATTTACAAACTAAGTAAAATTAATTTAAGCTCTCTGGGGAGATTTCTTCTTATTTCTCCATCACTCAAACTTAAATTACACATGTACATGTGTTCTTGAAATTTTTACAATTTGATTCATCTAACAAACTATGAGTAAAGTAATGGGAACAATTTTGTGGGTAATTTGGTCAATTTTTTTAAACGTTTTTAGAAAATAGTCTCTTTTTAAGTATTATTTTCTGAGTCATTAGTGTGGTTTTACTACGTCTTCTGTATCAGCACAGTAAAGAGTATCCAGAATACAAACATTTTTTTGGACAACTTGATATTAGAGAAAAGTGAGTGACCAAAGGTATATGAAGTTGTAGGTCATGGGGAATGTAAAGATGATTAATTTTTATTAATTAACTAATTTATTTATTAAATTAAAATTGCCAAATGGTTAGTGGCATAAAATGTGACCTCTTATTGTCTTTTACTATTTCATGTAGAAACTTATATTTCCAGACCAGCAGATAACCTTCATGTTCTTAAATAAAAAGTATATTTTCGTAAGTAATAAATGGTCTTGATCGATAACAAAGTTAGTAGGTACTCTGCCCATTTTATTTATTTATTTATTTTTGAGATGAAACCACCTCGATGGCAGTCTCTCTTATTTATTTATTTATTCATTCATTCATTCATTTTTGGCTGCGTTGGGTCTTTGCTGCTGCGTGCAGGCTCTCTCCAGCTGTGGCGAGCAGGGGCCATTCCTCGCTGTGGTTCCTGGACTTCTCACTGTGGTGGCCTCTCCCAACGCGGAGCAGGGGCTCCAGGCACGCGGGCTCAGCAGCCGTGGCACCCAGGCTCAGCCGCTCCGCGGCACACGGGATCCTTCTGGACCAGGGCTTGAACCCGTGTCCCCTGCAGTGGCAGGCGGGTTCCCAACCACTGCACCACCAGGGAAGTCCCTCTGCCCATTTTAAAATAGAACAAATTGCTGATAGAATTGATGGGGTCATTTTTACATTTTGTAGCAAAAGTAATCATAAAACCATGAAAAACTAAATTAAAAAAAATTCATGCTCTTTTGTCTATTATGCTTTTGATTGCTACTTAATCAGGATAGATTACATTTGAATATAATTATAACTGTACTACTCTCTGTTTTATTTTTTGGTTCATTTGACAAATATGAATTTAAGGGCCTGTCTTTATTCTCCCTGTTGAGGGTATATTGGTAAACAAAACTAAATTCCCCACTCTTGTTGCTAGACTTAGAAAGTGTATGACATGGATAGGGCAAATCAGGTGATGGCTGGGAAACTGAGAGGTGGAGAAGTCTAGCGACTAACCAGAGTTTTAAGACATAGAGCTTGAATTTGTCAGCATGGCTAGTTAATGGTTAACAGGATTGGAACTCCTAAACTAAGCACCTTGAGTTTGACCTCACTGTGTCAGAGCACTGAAGTAAGGCATTCTCTACATTGGGAGAAGAGAATATTTACTTCTTATGTCCTTGGGTTTAATCTGTCTTTCTGGGAAAATGTAAAAACCTTGAAAGACTTTTATTATACTGTGACTTAGCAGTCTCATACTTTAAGAAGAGGAAAACAAATTCAGTCATAAATTACACAGTGATTTTTCTTGATTAAAGCTTATGATATGTTGAATGAGGACAGTGGCTTGTGGTTTTAAAGACATGCTTATAGGCAGGAGTAAAGGGATTTCTGAAAGGGAAGCCAACTGAGTAGGAGTTCTCCTACTACAACAGCACATCTTTGCTATTAATTGTTTATATGATAGAGTTTCTTCTACAAAGATTTACTTGACAAAAAATATTCTGATGGCTTAAAAACATTTTTTTTGAAAACCTCTGGACTCCAGGGTAAGCAACATGGTGTAGTGTAGCAAACACTGGCCTGGGAATCAGGAGACCTAGAATCCGTCCTAGCTCCATCATCAACAAGTTGTATGGACTTCAGCCAGCCCCTTCATTTCTCTGGGCCTTGGTTTTCTCAATGGTAAAGGGTGGGGATTAGATTGGATGATCTTTAATATGCTCTGATTGTATGATTCTAAGCCTCATATGGAACTAACATAATTTTTGTGGCTCTAATGAAATCCGGAAAAGGGAGCTTATAGCAATATGTTTACGGATCTAATAGTAGCATGAATACAATTAGTGCTTCAAAAATCACTTTTTTACTCAATTACCTTTTTTTTTTTTTCCAGAATGTCTTCTTTCCTTCCCTACTTACAGAACTTACCTTTTCCCACTTACTCTTGACACTTGAACGGCATTGTTCTTTCTGCTTTGATTTAGTTTTCATATTGATTTTTCTACTACCTCCCTTCCCCTGTTCTGTTATGAAAGGTGTTTTTTTCTTTTGGAATCCCAGCTACCTTGAAAGCAATTGCCTGGCTAATGTGTGCTATCTTGCTGTTCTTATTTTTTGCTTTGCATCTGGCTATTAATGCCTGTTGGGTTTTTTTTTTCTTCTTTTAACATTTTCATGTTTTATGTTCTGTGATTGGTATTTCTTTGTTCAATTCAGGTTAGAATTGCCCCCACTGTCACTACCTGGAGTAACAAAACTCCTACCGCCCTTCCCAGCCATCCACCTGCAGCCTCTCCCTCTGATACACAGGTATATCCTTCATTATTCCTCTTTGAGCAGAATTCTGCTCACCTAAATATATAGTTATATATTTTCTACCCACCTCCCTTAAGTTCCCCTCCCCCCATCTGTCTATCTGCTTATTGCATTTTAGTGCCTTTAGGATGCAAGAAGCAGTTTTTAGCACAATTAATTTATTTTCTTATCACTCTCATCTTCTTTTGCAGTTCTAAATTGACTTGAACTAGAAAAACATCAACCAAGGTTCTATCAATGGTTTAAATCTGATTTCACTGAATATTTTTTCCTTTCTTCTTCTTCCTCCTCCTCCTCTTCTTCTTCTTTTTTTTTTAGCATCGTAGAGAAGATACTATCTCCTTGTAGCATTTATACTTAATATTTTCAAAGCATTAGTCGTGGATGGACTTCAGTAGAGATGGAAAATCCTAGTGACTTACTATAAATATCATAGATCCTATTTTATGAGGCTGTTAGCATCTCTTGCCATTCATTGTTATTATTACTTTGGACCTGTCTAATCTTTAAATCACACAAAATGTGTTGCTCAGAAAATGTGTCTTGAAGAAGATAGTATGCACAAAATGCAATTTTTTTACACAAAGTTTTTTTTTTTTTTAATTACATTTCAAAGATTATAAATCCATCTGGTAAGAGTCTTGGTTCCAAATGTAATCCTCCTTTTTACCATATTCTCATTTCCTAGGGAGAAAATCCTCCACCTCCAGGCTTCATAATGCATGGGAATGTTAATCCAAATGTTGCCACAGCTCAGCTTCCCACATCTCCCGGTCATATGCACACCCAGGTACCACCTTATCCACAGCCACAGCGTAAGTAGTGTGACCCTGAAGTCCTGTCACAGCAGCATGTCTTGTCTTATCTAGTGTAGTAAACTGTTTACTTTGAAGCTCCAAAGCCATGATCAAATCAGTTTTAACAAGTAAAGAAAGAACCATTCTGTGTAGGACTTGAGTCCTTGCTATAGCAAAGCATGGTTTCCCTGGGAGGCATCCTGAATCAACATGCTAGGAAACAGCTCCTGTGTCAGTCCATTCAGAACAGTTGGCTCTTATTCCTGAGCCTGTTAAAGCGAGTCAATTGTCCCATGATTTTGGTATAAAAAAATAGAATTTTAGAAATTATTTAGTACATATTCCTAAATTCCTAGAAATTATTTAGTACATATTCCTAATTCCTAGAAATTATTTAGTACATATTCCTAAAGGAAAACCTTTAGGCAAGATGATGCAAACCATTTTTGGAAAATTGGTTCCAAGGGGCATTTGTTGTCGTCTTCCATTTATTTAACTTTTTTAGGAAACAGACTATTTTTTAGAGCAGTTTTAGGCTCACAGCAAAGTTGAGTGGAAAGTACAGGAAGTCTCGGTATACCACCTGCCTCCGTGCACAGCCTCCCCACCACAGACATCGTGCACCACGGTGGTCTGTTTGTTACAGTCAGTGAGCCTACACTGACTCAGCATTTTCGCTCGGAGTAGTTTATCTTAGGGTTCCCTCTTGGTGTCAGACACTCTGTGAATTTTGACAAATGTATAATAATGACCTTTCCCCTATTGGCTTTCATTTTTTTTAAGAAACTACACTTGCAAAGTAAAACATCACCTCTATTTTAAAATTTAAAATAAGCAAAAATGCAAACCTCAGAGTGGACAATTATATGACTGAACAACTACTATAAAACACGAGGATGTTACCTAGCAAGATCTAATCTTAACGAGCGTGTTCTGTGCTCCTAAGATGTGTGTTCTTACTTAACATGAGTACAAATTTGATACAGCTTTTCACTCAGTGCTCAGCGTGAAAGTGCTGTCTTCAGAGTAGGATGAGCACAGTTCTGTTAGATTCCCTCTGTAGAGGTTCATATTCTACCCTTGGTCACACAAAAGGTAATGGTATCTGGGTTCAGGTCTTTGCATTAAAACATTAGTTGGCTGTCTGATTGCTTATTAACCAACTTTGTACAGTGTAAGAAATATAATAATTGTCTTGCCAGGGATCATACAGAGTTGCTTATTAATCTGGAACTGTGCTCAAACCCAGAATTTGAGTAGCTGATGATTTTACTAGATGTTGGAGAAGGTATCTGATTCATAACAATAGTGCTCACCCTACAGTTGTTATGGTGGAAGAGGTCTTGAGCTGCCACCAAGCTCCCTTAACTTTTACTGTAGAGGGGACTGCTTTGGATGTGTAATTCCTGCATGGCTCCATCTGATGGCTAGTAGGTGTCACTGCAGTCTTCACAGGAACAGGATGTCTCAGAAAAGGGTCAGTCTTCTGGTTCTTGGGTCTGATGACTCAAAGATTTTCATAGCCAGCAGCAGTCTGGAGATGTCAGGGTTCAAAGACTGGATCCAGTGACTTTTGGTATAGTTAGGGCATCCAGACTATCAAAAGCATAACCTGTTTTAAGTGGGTAATGTTTGGTTGTAGCTTATTATTAGAAGAATTGAAAATAATTTCCATAGAATGAGATAACTTTGGGTTTCTGTTGCTGTCTGAATAAATTAGTAACTAATTAAAATTTCTGTTTCTTCTCCTTGGTATAGCTTATCAACCAGCCCAGCAGTATTCCTTCGGAACAGGGGGGTCAGCAGTGTATCGACCTCAGCAACCTGTTGCTCCTTCTGCTTCAAACGCTTACCCTAACACCCCGTACATATCTTCTGCTTCTTCCTATTCTGGGCAGTCTCAACTATACACAGCACAGCACCAGGCCTCTCCACCTACCTCCAGCTCCACTGCCTCTTTCCCTCCTCCTCCTTCCTCTGGAGCATCCTTCCAGCATGGCGGACCAGGAGCTCCACCGTCATCTTCAGCTTATGCGCTGGCTCCTGGAGCAACAGGTACACTGCCTGCTGCCGGCGAGCTGCCTGCATCCCAGAGAACAGGTCTGCGCTTGAAAGGGACTTGGTTTGGCTCCGTCTTTCATTTTTTCATGATCACGTGGGTGGATGGAGGGGAATTATTTCTAACTGTAAACTGGGCAATGTGAGGTATTGATTTAATTGTATAACAAATTCTAAAACTATTTCTAAAAGTGTGATTTTCCCATAATGAACTTTAGTTGCTAAATGAGGAAAGCTTTAGAGCTTTAAAAGGGTAAGAGCATATAATCTGCCATTGAATTTAAAATAAGCGGTAAGAAATTAGTTGGCCAGATAAGTGGGGGTTGGAACTAGATTTAATTGACACTAATTTCTTTGCCAGAGTAAAACGATGCTCTGTGTTCTTCCTGAATTTTCAGATTTTAAGAAATGAGGCTGTACAAATTTTGTAATTATGTTTGTTTGTAAAGGTGAGCAAGGATCTCGACATGTGTATTGAAAGGAAAAAAGTGAAAGAATGCAACTCTGACAGAATCTCTAAGACAGCAGAAAGTATACAGTAGTGCAGGGATTCTCTCCATTAGGACAATTCTACCCTCACAAACATTTTGGAAATTTCTAGGCATTTTTGTTGTTGTTGGCAGTATAGTTCTGCCTGAAATTTTCTAATTAAAATCATAATTTAAAATTATTTTTATAGTAAACACACATTTTATAAATTCTTTTTATCTTTCATGTTACAATTAAAGCATTCTATTAATTTTTTATAAGTAGGTAATATTATCTGATTTTCATGTTAGGATTGTAAAAGGGACCTCAGAAGTATTACAAAAAGAGATCAGTGAATCAGGGCAAGAACCACTAACATAGTAAAGAATTCAGACTTTCGAATCAGACTTCCTGTGTTTGTATGACAGCTTCACTCCTTTCTAGTTATGTGACCTTGAGTAAGTTACTTAACTTTAAGCCTCAGTTTCCTCATAATAATAATAGTATGTACTGATAAGCTTATGAAGAGATTGAATGCATTAGTACATTGAGAGCATTTGGGGACAGTGACTGCAAAGTTAGCTGTGATAACACATCGCTCAAAATTAGAGCTCTGTTCCTTTTTTTTGGTCCCTGGTTTAGTGTATACTTGTTACTAAGGGTATTTGAAAATAGTTTCCCTTTCAGATTATAAGTGATGGTTTTAAACTAGAGGGGCAAAACAGGAGTGAGTCTTGCTTTCTAATACTGAAGTTATTCCTGGAAGTCCAGTATATGTTGTTCTCTTTTTATCTGCTAAGTAGTAGCTTTAATAACTGAAAACACTGAACATATAATAGGATTTATTGAGGAAGTATTTTTTTTCTTGGAAGTCTTATGGATCCAGAATTATACACATATCTCCTTCTCTCTTCTTTGATATATAATATTAAAGTCCAAAGTACCAAAAATCATACACACAATATGTATCAGCCTTTACTGCACAAATAAAATTTGTATAATTTTCAATACAGATATTTCAGTAGGTTGATATTTAGAGAGGAGTGTTAATTCAATTTTAGAGTTCAAAAAATTACCTTTTAAAACCTGGATGAGTGAAAACAGTGTATATTCTGAATAGTTGGGTAATAGCTTGAGTGAAAGATGGATTCAAGTAAATCCCCACATACGAAAGTGGTACAGTGAAGTAGGAAAGTGAATTATCATTTATTGAACATACATTGGACATGTACCAGCACTGCCATATATTTTCTTTTTTCTCATAACCATGAGAAATAGGAATAATTATTTTTTTAAAAATTGCCATGAGGAAGCTTGAGTTTCCTAGGGTTATGTATAATGTTTTCATGATTGCACATTGATAGTCTCCAAGTTGAGATACAACTGAGATACCCCAGTCTCTCAGTCTTCAGAGCCCATGTTCATTATTCTTTACCAGATAGTCTAGTCCTGATGAAAGGGGTAGAAATAGCTATCAGTGTTGGAATTACAGAAACATTTAGCATCACTATTTTAAGCATTTGTTACTTCATCATCTAAGTTAGATATTTGCATGGGTATTTTTTTCCTCCTTAAGCTAAAGGGCATTTGGCCATATAATAAAGTCTTTGCTTATGTACAAAGTAACAGTGTTCTAACCTGGCTGAGAAGCAGAGTAACTAATAGGAAGATGAAGCCATACATTTTTCAATACTCAGCATGCACTAAGCTAGCTGCTTTGTTACCTCTTGCATGTTAGTAGTCCCTGTATTTTAATTAACAGTTAGAGCTTTACCTTATTTTTATTTTTTGATTTCCTAAAAAGTTTGCTTAGGTTATACAGATAACTGTGACTAAAAGTTTTATCTTTGTCCTAATATGTCTTAGATTATTATATCATGGTTTTCTACGGGACTTGGAAATTCCACTTATCCGGTGGATTCTTCTTGATAGACACTAGGATTTTCAAGCCCTGTAACTATTAGTGAAACAAAAAATTATGTGCCCACTGCTCAGAGAAACTCATGTTGCAATCATCAAAACATTCATTCAGTAAATTCTTAATGAGAACCTGTTCAGTCTATAATCAGAATTATTCTAGGCACAGGTAGGAAGGCAGAAAAGTACAGTACATTTCTAGTGAACAGCACATAGCTTTGTTGTAAGTTGGAACATAAAATTTGTATTGGGGCCAAATTTTGGAAAACATTAAATGTCAGGGCAAGAAATTTACACTTCATACAGTAAGAAGAAAAATTCTAGTGGAGGAGTTTGAACTACTGAGAGGCATGGTCAAAGTGGTACTTTAGGGAGGTTAATCCGGAGCTGGTTCTGCAAAACAGATTGTGAGCAGCATGGCAGAATCAGAGGCAAGGAAAAGAGGCTGTCTCCAAGTTCTATGTATAAAGTGCTAACAGCCTAAGTTAGTATAGTGCAACATGTTTCAGTGGTGGCAGCACAAAAAGCAGGAAGTTTTCCTAGCTCTACTGTCCAGGATAAGTAAGATACTGCTGGTATCCCCCCACCTTTTTTTTTTTGTCCCTGGTTTAATGTATACTAGTTACTAAGGAAGAGCACTTTCAAATGTGAAGGCCCAAGAAGTTTACTTAGAAAAATTTTCTGATAAAATGACAAGCTCTCATGAAGCTGTTTTTGAGTAAACAGTATTGATTTCGTTAAACAATGGAAAATTTAATTTGGGTCTATATATATATATATATATATATATATATATATATATATATATATATATATAGTCTTGTGCTCCTTCACATAGAAGAGTCTTGAAGGGGCATAATATTGCATATTTTTGTGAAACAGTGTGCTGAAAAAAAAATTTTTTTTTTTAATTTTCATAAACACTCCATAGTCAAACTATAAGTACCTGGTTTTTAACCCTTTAAACAAAGGAAAGGAGCATGATAGCCTTCCTTATTTTTCTTTGGATAAATCTGTTTTATCTCATGTCATTGGAAAATGACCTTAAGGATTCATTCTTTCTAAATTTAAATTTTTAATTTTGTGATGCCTTTTTTAAAATGTGACGTGTGAGGCTAACGGGGAAGGGGGAGGTATATGATTAACAAGGATGCTGTATTCTCTCCGTCTCAAATTATCTTTTAGCCAAAAGTCTCCATACCATTGGCACTGATATTTTTCTGTGAATCCACTGAAAGTATCTTAGCCAGTGCCTAGATCCTACCGTTATGCAAGGACACCTTGAGAAGGTTCCCAGTGAGAAGTGAGATTGAAGTAAAGATGGTAGCAACTCCACTTCTGTATGTGAGACCAAGCGCTTCTCTCTTCCTTCCCTAAAGACCATGTGGAGGACTAATCCCTACACTAAGGTGGATAAGGGTCTCCAGAATCCAGTGACATGCCATATTCAGTTTTTAAGTTAATGTTCCCTTGATTTTTATTAATTTTTTATTGTAGGATTTTGAAAGACCTCAAATAGTATAGAGAATAAAATTAAAATTATCTGTAATTCTGCCACCCATATATAACCACTAATAATTTAGGTGTATTTATTCCCTTCATACACATATATGCACACATATATGTATGTATGCATGTATTAAAGTTCTTTTAATGTTGAATATAACATAAAATTTACCATTTTAATCATTTTTAAGTGACATCAAGTGCATTTACATTATTGTACAATCATCACCGCTAACTACAGAACTTTTTTGTCATCCCATACTGAAATTATGTAGCCATTAAAAACCTCCTGTTTTCCCCAGCCCCTGGTAACCACCGTTTTACTTTGTTTCTATGTATGTATTCTAGGTACCTCATATAAGTAGTCATACAGTTTTTTCTTCTTGTAACTGGCTGTTTCACTGTCTTTAAGATTCATCCATGTTATAGCATGTATCAGAATTTCATTTTTAAAGCTGAGTAATATTCCACTCTAAGTATGTACCACATTTTGTTTATCCATTAACCTGCACATGGGCATTTTGGCTGTCGTGAATAATGCTGCTGTGAACATGAGTATACAAATATCTATTCAAGTCCCTGGTTTCAGTTCTTTTGGGTATATACCCAGAAATGGAATTACTGGATCAAATAGTAATTCAGTGTTTAATTTTTTGAAGTGGTGGCACTATTTTACATTTTCACCAGCAATGCGTAAGGGTCCAATTTCTCCACATCCACACCAACACTTGTTGTTTTCTGTTTTTTTGTTCTTGTTTTTAATTCTCGCCATTCTAATGGGTGTGAAGATAGTAGTATCTTATTGTGTGCATGCATTTTTAAAGAATTGAGATCATAACTTGCACATACACTCATAATTTACATCTTACTACTTTCCTTAATATTACACCATGAACCATTTTTCAATGTTCTTTAAAGTTATTGTCATGTTTAAAAAGAGTAAGAAAGAGATTTATGCCCATTTTTAAGGTTTTTTGAAAAGGTAAAAAAGATTATCTTCCCTTACTAGTTTTATGAGAGAATTATGTCCAAGATTAGTCTCTGCTATGTTTTTTTAAAAATATTGACCAAGAGTATCATTTTGCACATCTGTAATGAACCCCCACAATACTGTCTCCTGTAGATATTCATGTTCTTCATTTAGTTTGCTTTACCTAGTGTTGCTATTAAAGTGTGTCTCAATAAAGTAGAGGTCAATTTAATTGTGTTTTTAAAAAGTCATATTTAAACAATTTAAAGATATAAAAGCAAAACTATTGAGGGGTTAGAATCATAGCTAAGATAAAACTGTTAAATTGATCAGAGATTTGAACAAGGATTTTTCTGGGCTGAAATAAAACATATTGCTAAATATATTGCATGGTTTGAGGTTAGGAGGGGCCAGTTAGGCATATATTTTGGTGGGAACTTTGATTATTGTACAATCGTTATTTTCAATTCAACAGGCAGCCTACCCTCAAGTTATGAGGGATAGCCAACTGGCTATATGTTCCTGTTGAAAATCTTTTTGTTTCTTATTTCATTCAGTTTTACTCGTAACTTTCAATTTAATTTGATTTCATTATAACTTTGGTGTCATTCTACCAAAGGGTCATATGAAATTGTTCCACATACTTTTTTGTGCTGCTAATAGTTGGTGAAATCAGGATACCCCCTCAGGCTTTAATATCCAAGGCTAAGATCACTGCCATGAGAGGTTAGAGGAAAAACTGGTCTCACCTTCTGCTCCCACGTTTCATAGGGCTAGAGAGGAGGCATGTTGTTGAGACTGCTCCCTGAAAAAACTGATCAAGGCCAGGGTACCTCCAGTACTTTTAGGTTTTTCACACCGTCGACTCCCCCCTGCCCTGCCCCAATACCAAAATCCAAGGATGCTCAAGTCCTTTATATAATGTGGCGTAGTATTTGCATATAACCTACGCACATATACTTTTATGTCTAGATTGCTAATAATACCCAATACAGTGTAAATGCTTGCAGCAAATTCAAGCTTTGCTTTTGGGAACTTTTTGGATTTTTTTCCTTCCTGAATGGTTCTACACCCCCCCCCCCCCCCCCGGTACGTGGGCTTCTCACTGTTGTGGCCTCTCCCGTTGCGGAGCACAGGCTCCAGACGCGCAGGCTCAGCGGCCATGGCTCACGGGCCCAGCCGCTCCGTGGCATGTGGGATCTTCCCGGACCAGGGCACGAACCCGCGTCTCCTGCATCGGCAGGCGGACTCGCAACCACTGCACCACCAGGGAAGCCCCCTGATTGTTTTTGATCCTCAGTTGGTTGCATCTGCAGATGTAGATCTTGGGGATGCACTGTATATTGTCCCCCTCAGCCCAGAAGCTGAAGTCTGGTGCTAGAGAGTACATCAGTAGTTGCAAATCAGGTCTGTCCTCTGTCATAATGCACACACAGTGACTCCCAGGGATTTATTAACTGTAGTGCTATGAGGTCATATCTTGCATGGGGAGTTAAATTGTAAAGTCATCATTTAAGACAAAAATAAATCACTTAGAGTCAGTTATCCGTGATCACCCCTTTCTTCAGTTAAGCCCTCATGAAGAAGTTGCTTGTGGTTAGAAGCCATATTGTATGAACAACATCTATCCTTAGCTCCATACAGTGAAATTTCAAACTGTGGGATTAGTTCTCCCACCTCACAGTTCCTCTGGGGCATGTGCTTCTTGAGTAGAGCTCAAACTGAATTGAACTCACTAGTTAATGCTACATTCTCTTGATTCCTCTCTCCCCAAGTGAAGATAGTTGAATTCCCCTAAGTTGTGTGTTCATATGATGTATCTACACTGCATGCTTTTGATTAGAGGCTGGACCTGGACCAATCCTGAATATCCGACAATTTTGGAATTGCTGTATTAGTTCTCAGCCTTCTTTCCTCTTGTCCACTGCCAGAGACTTCAGTTCTTTTAAGAGAAGTAGTGATTTCTGGAAGATTTGTGCTAAACAATCTGCAAATCTGTATATTCTTATAGAAAAGACCATATGGGATGGTTACATATTTACTGGGCCTGTTCCCATTTATGCTCATACTCATGGTGTGACCCCAGAAATTAGTTCCTCCAGAATGCAGATCCTTGGGGCCTCCCAAATCCAGCAATAAAGTAGCACCTCCTTGTTAAGATTGTCTAACATGCTTATTATCTTTAACAATGTAGTGTTGAAGTCCGCACGACAATGTAGAAATCCTCCCATTTCTCTTTAAAACCCTACTACTTAAAGAGGATTTGGACCAGCAGCATTGGCATTACCTGGGAGCTGGCTGAAGCAATAGAATCTCAGGCCCTACGCTATACCTAGTGAATTAGAATCTGCATTTTTACAAGATCTTCACCTGATTTGGATTCACAGATTTAAAAAATACTAAAATGGACACAGTTATAATATGTTAGGAAGTGCTCTCAGCCCTCCCCACACCATGATATTACTGAGCTTCATTGATCAAATAGTAGAAAAATCATCTGTGCAAACAATTAGGGAAATAATGTTGTTTTAAATAGGAAGGAACAAAATTTTCTCTTAAAAGAGACAGCTGGCACAGTGAGAGAAAAAAATAGTGTTTAAGAGTTAATTGGATCTGACACATTTAAATGAATTATCTTTGCCCACAAACTGATTACTCTCTTAATTAGATAGAAACCATTTCACGTGACTTGATTAAAAAGTAAGTTTTATTCCCTTATAAAATTAGTTCTTTCTTGGGGTTGATGGAGGGAGGAGAAACAATTATAAAATGAGTAGAGTTTACAGTTTGCAGGGCAGAAATAGAGACACAGATGTAGAGAACGAACGTATGGACACCAAGTGGGGGAAAGTGGTGGGGTAGGGGGTGGTGGTGGTGGGATGAATTGGGAGATTGGGATTGACATATATACACTAATATGTATAAAATGGATAGCTAATAAGAAACTGCTATATAAAAAATAAAATTCAGAAATTCAAAAAAAAGTGAGTAGAGTTTAGAATGTCTTTGATGATAATACTGTTTAAGTCACTTTTACATTTTGTCTACAGAAAATCAGTCTATGCAAGACCAGGCATCTATGTTGGAAGGTGAATTAGTTACAAAATATATCTTTGGAAATCTTTGAATCACTGACTCTAATTAATAATTCACAATTACGCATGTGAACTTTAAAGCCGATAATATTCCTAAATCTGATCAAATCTTAGAACTGATTGAATTAACATAGTGACACAAATGATCTTGAATCATAAAAGTTGTCTGTTATACAGACTGAAAGACAAGGCTATACCAAGATTATCTTAGATATAAGAAAGATTAGAAGGTGATGGGAGAGATTTGAATGATTAGTCTGTGTTTAATGAGAACTTTAAGAATTTGTTAAGCAAATAGCATCATGTGGTTTAATATTTTGTGATTAGTTCTTGAGTGTTTTGAGGCTCATTTGGTGCTCTGTCTCCTAGTCACGTTGTAGAAAATTAATTCTACTTTTAAAATCAAGGCAAATGAGTGCATGCTGGTTAGGAGAAGATCTTGTTTTTAAAAAATTTCTATGACATTATGTTCTTTGGTTTGCTAAGCAATTTTGTTGTGATTTAATATCGTGGATATCAATAAAACAAGCAAAAGTATAATACTGAAAGAATGTTTAATTTATTGAAAGAAGAAGAAGTTTTTGCTTTTACATATACACATACACAAAACCTAATAAGATGTAAAATGATTATATTTTGATTTAGTAATTATCCTATCTCTGGCATGTTTTATTCCTTTTTTCTTTAAAGATACAGGCATTTAATAAAGATGTTTAAAAAATTTTTTTTTTAAGATATAGGCATTAAGTACCTTAATGAGTTCTGCTACCTATGTTCATTTCTCACTTTGAGATGACAGGTTTTGGGAGATTTGCGGGGGGGGAGGAAATTTCCTAAAGGTGACAGCCTGGAAATTTTTTGTGTGTGTGTGGTATTAAAAAAAAAAAATCTTACCACAGATATTTGATGCCTTTTTCTACTTTATAGGTTGTTCTTAATGCAAAGGTGATAAAACATACTGGTGTTGCGTAGTTGGGCTCTGTTTTTTTAACAGTGTTTCTACCATGTGGATGATTTGGGTATGCTGAATTGCTCTCTGGGAAAATAGGAGATTGCTACTTTTTTTCTTTTTTTGTGTGTGCAATATATCAGAAGCCTTTTTTTTTTTTAGCAGACTCAGGTGATTTATTTTTTCTTTATTAGGAGAGAATTGTTTGAAGCTTATATACCAATATAGACATTAAAAACTTCACTATCCTTAAATTTAGTAGAACTCTTTCACTTTAAAAGGAAATAATGTCAAGATACGCTGCTTTCTAAGCCAAGGCCCTGTGATTATTAGAGGTAATGAGTTTGAGAGTCCAGGGCTACATAGTGATCCCAGCAGCTCAGCTGGTAAAACTTTTGTGACAGTTATCTCAGGGTGAAAGTAAAGTTTGAAGGTATTATATGATGGATACAGTTTAGTTTTCTTTTTTTCAGGATTCTAAAGGAAAATGCCTTCTATTATCTGTTATAGGTTCTCAGAATGGTTGGAATGATCCTCCAGCTTTGAACAGAGTACCCAAGAAGAAGAAGGTACTAGAAAAAGATGTCTATTCAGTTGCCTACAGGTGTCCTGTCAATCATGTAGCCACCTGAAGCACACCACACTTCACTGTTCCTTTAAAGGCAAAGCTGACTGACTGATATACTTAATATGTGTATTTCAACTTACATCTTCTAATCCATGAAGGGAAGGAAAGAAAGTACAAAATAGTATGGTGATATGAATTAAACCCTTTTTAAAAAACAAGATGTAAATTCCCAGCACATCTTTTTCAAAGAGTAGGAAACAAAATTTCATGCTTCTCAAGTGGTTTTTTTTTAGGAGTTACTTTGGTTTTGGGTTCTAACAGTAATCATGAATTTGTAATTATATTTTGGACTATTTTTGTCTATCACATATAATATGAAACGAAATAGCCTTGTAGTTGAGCATCATTTAGATGTTAGTAACTGTTGAGAGCTTGTTAGAGCATAACTTAAGATTCTTCTTTTACCCCAAGCCTTTTTTTTTTTTTTTTACTCCTAGTGATTTCTGTCCCCCAAGTATAGTAATGAGAGGCCCGAATATAAAATTGGGAGATACTAAATGAGCAAACCCCCCCCCCAAAATTAGGTCAATGATAATCAGAAATTTAATCTACTACTTTGAGTGTGATGGATCACTAAGTAGGTATCACTTAATGATCTAGGAAAAAGGTATTACATCTGATCACATTAAACAAACATATTTGGCATATCTGATCCCAGTATGGCTAGATATAATTCTCCAGACTTTGACATCCTCTTTCAAAAACACCATGGTTTTGGCCCATTATGGGATAAGTGTGGAAGGTAAAGGGGAAACAAAGGTCCAGGTTTGAGCTCTCAGCCCTCTTAGCCAGATTAGCTTTACTTTTTATGTTTTTCTCTAAAATTCTGCATAAAATTTCATTTTAAAAAGTGTTCTCCTGTTGTTTAAAAAAAAATTTTTTAACCATGGAATAGTCTAACTCCCTTATTTATTTTTTTAAATTTTTTTATTGAAGTATAGTTGATTTACAGTGTTGTTAATTACTGCTGTACAGCAGAGTGATTCAGTTATACATGTATGTGTATATACATTCTTTTTTAAATATGTTCTTTTCCATATGGTTTATCATAGGATATAGAATATAGTTCTCTGTGCTGTACAGTAGGACCTTGTTATTTATCCATTCTATATATAAAAGCTTACATTTGCTAACCCCACCCTCCCATTCCAACTCTCCCCCAACCCCCTTGGCAACCACCAGTCTGTTCTCTATATCCCTGATTCTGTTTCTGTTTCATAGATAGGTTCATCTGTGTCATATTTTAGATTCCACATATAAGTGATACCATATGGTATTTGTCTTTCTCTTTCTGACTTACTTCACTTAGTGTGATAATCTCTAGGTCCATCCATGTTGCTCCAAATGGCTAACTCCCTTATTTAAAGCTGAGGAAATGTTGTCATCATACCATTTTTTTCCTTACTCTTGGTGCCTTTTATTTCTTTTAAAAGATGCCTGAGAACTTTACGCCTCCTGTTCCCATCACATCACCAATCATGAACCCCTTGGGTGACCACCAGTCACAGATGCTGCAGCAACAACCTTCAGCTCCGGTACCACTATCAAGCCAAGCTTCATTCCCACAGCCACACCTTCCAGGTGGCCAGCCCTTCCATGGCATACAGCAACCCCTCAGTCAACCAGGCATGCCTCCGTCTTTTTCAAAGCCCAATATTGAAGGTGCCCCTGGAGCTCCTATTGGAAATACCATGCAGGTAACAGTAAATCTGTGGAAGTGGGAGATGGCTTTATTTCGGTATGTTTTCTTAATGTTTTAACTTTTATGGTTATACCTTTATTATTATCTCAATTTGATTTCAATTTAGGCAACTTAAAAATAATAACTTTTTTTTAAGATTGTTCATGTATGTATATTATTTTTCAATGACAAGGCCACATACAAACTTTCCAGAAGGAGCTTATGTATTTACTAGTATATGTTAACAGTAACTTGGCAATTACAGTATTTCATTTGATCTAATCAGTAGCCACAATTTAAGATCAGTTGAATCCATATTTGCATCCAAGGTTGCTAAGCAGAAGCTGTTTCCAAAGGTTTTTTCCTTTAAAATATAAAATAAAAATGTAATGAGTTATATATTTTCTTGTGTATGTGTAAGAGCTAATAAGAGAGCCATATCTTTAGTTGGAGATATAAATTTGTGGTTGCTTTTCACATACAAACAGCTAGTTGGCAAGGCTCTAGATGATGAAAAGTCTACCATATTTCCATATAACTGACTTAGACATACAAAGATAAACATTTTGATCTATTCATGAAAAGTAAAGAGGTTGGGTCACAGTTCAACATAAGATGAAATAAATTCCTGCCCAATTATAAAACTAGCTCTTCTGTCTGTTATTGTCTTTGACTCTCTAAAGTCAAATTTGTAAAGATTATATCTCTACCACAAGAGTATGTTTTGCTGTTAAGAGATTTCTGCCTAAGGAACTTCTAAACATTAACAGTTGCATTATAAAAACAAGTGTTTTGATGGAGGTGGGAGGACCTTCTTCTTTCCACAAGAATATATAAAATTATAAAGATGCACTGTTAATTTTTATAATTACAAGTCTGTGGTGTTTGTGAAGCCATTCACTTTTGTTTAGACCTGGGTGCTCATGCTATACTCATCTGACCAGAACCTCAGTTGCCACTGAAAGGGAGAGCTTCATGGATGTGTGTGTTCAGCCAGGCCATAATATCCACCTTCCTGTCCACTTAGATGTCTCTGAGACACCTCACACTTAACATATCCAGAATCTAATTCATAGTCTTCCTTCCAAACCTAGTCGTCTTTTGGTGTGTCCTGTTTGAATTAATGGCACCATAATCCTTCCTATTTAATCCAGCCAAAAACCTGGGCATCATCTTTATATTCTTCTTCCTTTAACCTGTTTTTCAGAGCTATCCCTAAATCTTGCTATATTACTTCAAAATCTCTCTCAAATCCCTTCTCTACATTTCCAGTCTAGTCCATGCTACCTTCATCTCCAGTCTCAAGCAGTGCAGGAGCCTCTAGTTGGTCGGCCAGCATCTACTTTCACCCATCTCTTATCTGGTCTCATCTCCTCATTGCTTAAAACGTTACAGCTTCCCATTGTTTGCAGGATAAAGACCAAAATATTTCACATTGTCTGGATTCTCTCAGCTCATACTCCTCCTTGCTGTCTCTCTCTGCTCCAGTTACAGTGACCTCCTTTCAGTCCCTTGTATCATGATCCTTCCTGTGTACACGTTCTTCTGTCTGGAATGCATTTCCTTCCCCATTTAACTGGTTAACTCCTACTTATCCTTCTGATATAACTTCCTTAAAGAACCTTCCCCTCAGTTAAATCCCAATTCTAGTGATGTTAACTTAACCACAGTTGCTATTTTACATACATTTATGACATTTTAAAACTTTCTCTTCCATCAGCCTGTAAACTCCCTGAGGGATGAGATCATTTCCGTATTGGCTCACCAATACTTAGCCAATACCTAATACATAATTGCTTAATGTTTTCTATGAATGAACTAATCAGTCAAAACTTTAAACACTTATACATTCCTTCTTTGTTTTCCCATCTGTACATTCAGTAAGATCATGGGCTCTTCTATCCTAACCTTTGATTTAATCTTGCAGTTTGATAATAGCCCAGTTAACACCCTCCAAGAGTAAACCAAAGAATAGAAGAATGTCAGGATAAACATGTCATGAGGAACCTAGGGGTAAGACAGGAATAAAGACACAGACCTACTAGAGCATGGACTTGAGGATATGGGGAGGGGGAAGGGTAAGCTGTGACAAAGCAAGAGAGAGGCATGGACATATATACACTACCAAACGTAAGGTAGATAGCTAGTGGGAAGCAGCCGCATAGCACAGAGAGATCAGCTCGGTGCTTTGTGACTGCCTGGAGGGGTGAGATAGGGAGGGTGCGAGGGAGGGAGACGCAAGAGGGAAGAGATATGGGAACATATGTATATGTATAACTGATTCACTTTGTTATAAAGCAGAAACTAACAACAACAACAAAAATGTTACCATAAAATGCTTTTAAAAATAAAAAGGGCTTCCCTGGTGGCGCAGTGGTTGAGAGTCCGCCTGCCGATGCAGGGGACACTGGTTCATGTCCCGGTCCGGGAAGATCCCACATGCCACGGAGCGGCTGGGCCCGTGAGCCATGGCCGCTGAGCCTGCGTGTCCGGAGCCTGTGCTCTGCAACGGGAGAGGCCACAACAGTGAGAGGCCCGCGTACAGCAAAAAAAAAAAAAATGAGCCAACAAGCAAAGCAAGCAGCCACTCCAACCAGCCAACTTTGTAATTGCCTTGTTCTTTTTATTTTCTACTGGCACAGGTCTCCTTCCTATCAGTTATATAAAATAGTGATCAACATATGTTCCATAATTAATCAAATACTTTATATCCAATCCTATTTTTGAAAATAGAAGCTGTAGAAGGAGTACCTGTATCTTCTAGTGAATATCTGATTTTTATGTTTGCTTATCCCAAGTGATTTCACATGTTAATTTTTCATTTGATTTTGAATAGCCTATCTACAAGGTTGTTGGTTTCTCTTTATCACATATTCAGGGCTTTGTGTATAGGTAGCTTCTGGTCATTTCTAGTCACTTTATGGTTATTATTTATTCCAGCATGTGCAGTCTTTGCCAACAGAAAAAATTACCAAGAAACCTATTCCAGATGAACACCTCATTCTAAAGACCACATTTGAGGATCTTATTCAGCGCTGCCTCTCTTCAGCCACAGATCCTGTATGTATTTTTTATTTTGCTTAATTAAAAGAATCCCTTATGGAGCGCTTCTATAATGATTGCTTAAAGTCTTACAAGATGTATTTTGAAAGTTTATGCAAAAATTGTAAAGCTAGCACTTATATATAGTTTGCTGTACATATAAAAACACATTCAACTGCTTTTTACATATAACTTTAATCCTTAAAACAACCTCATGGTAGGTAGGTTTGTCATATTTATTAACAGAGGAGGAAATTAAGGCAAAAAGCATTTACATAATAATTAAGGCAGAGCCAGCATTCGAACCTAGTCTGGCTCCAGAATTCATGCTTTCAACCACTATGCTGCACTGAGTCTCATCGGCAAACCTTATGTGTAGCACAAAAATACAACAGAATGGTGAAACTCAGATTTGGGGGTTCTTTCTGAGCTTACATCAAAGCTTTTAAAAGTAGATAGACAGTCTTTAACTTTGCAAAGACCTTAAAAATAGTTAAGTGCTTTAGATATTGGAGTCATATTCATAGTCAAAGTAACTGATTTTACTCAGTTTGTTAGAGGATGACTATATTGGCAACAACAAAAATTCCACAAAGCCAGTTTTGTTTTAGGTGAAATGTCACTTTCTGCCAACAAACATTGAATATGTTTATTTAGTCACTGGCCAGTTGTCTGCTTGAAAAACAGCTTCTAGAATTTGTTGTTTCATCAAACATTGAGTAGTAATATGTACAGCCTTCTGCTAGTCTTTTGGAAAGCAATTCCCTGTACTGAAAGTGTCAGGAAAGCAGAGGCAGGGGAAAGTTAACATAAACCTTAGCACCTGGCATTCTGGGAGTGATGGAAGGACGAAGCTAGGAACAGAGAACAGGTGAAGCTGTTAAACAGGTAAGTGTACAGTGTCTCCTAGGCAGAGAGGTCCTCATCATACAAAATGGAGGAATCATAATAAAAATGTGGGAAAACTCCAGTCTTCCTTCAGGCATGAGTTAACATAAACAGAGGTTGGGAGGACACCTCGTACATGGCCTAGCTTAATAAATTTTTGTTGAGCTTCACCTCCTCTGGGTCACCATATCACCTCCCTTCTGGTTACCCAGGACCCCTGGGCAGAAGAGAAAGACAAACTGTTCCTGTCACTAGTTGGGGAGGCAGTTCAAATACTGCCCAGGACTCTTGCTGGTAGCTAGGTGGGATTAACTTTGAACCCTCCACAGAAGTCCATTTTAATCAATACTTGAAATCATTTTTATAGTATGACTTTATTCTTATTTCCACTTCGGTTATGTCCAAACAGCACAAAGTAATTTTGCAGCACAACTTAGTTTGTAAGGTTATCCTCGTTGGCTTCACCTCTTCTGCACTCCTCTTCAGACACACTGACATGCCCTCCTCAAACATACCAAGAATGTGTCAGCGTCAGAGACTTTGTACCTGTTGCTTCTTCTGCCTGGAATTCTTCCTCACAGAACTGCAGAGCTCTTGCTCACTTGTTCCTGGTGTCTGCTCAGACGTCCCATTAGCCATCAGGACTTTCTTACCACGTCATACTGCCAACACTGCTGACCCCCTTACCCTGTTAACTTTTCTTCATGGCACACATCACCATCTGACATACAATATATTGTTTATTTAGTATCTTTTTCCCACCCAATAGAATATGAGATCCATGAGACACAACACTGTCCCAGCATGGCACGTAGTAGTCCCTCAATAAATATTGAAAAGCAGTGTCACTTTTAAGGCTGTTGCATAATGTAGATATTAAGTTAATCACAGTATAATTTTAAACCTTTATGTTTAGGATAGTTTTCTCTCACTACACTTACAGTACTAGGATGAGGGTAGGAGGACTCCTTAATTTAAGAACTCATTTTAACACTTCCCTCTTAATAATCTTAAGTCACCAAAAGATAATTTTCTCCTTTTTTTGGTGTTTTAAAGGCCCAGAATAAGACACGATTAAATGTACCAAATGTGACTGAGTGTATAAGTAGTACTTTTGAGATTCCACAGTTCACCTGTATGTTTGCCTTCTAGCTCCCATAATGTTCATTTTATTTAATTTACAGTAACTGTTAGACCTTCTTTTCTGTAGTACACTGACCCATTGCTGCCTCCAGATGGCCCTTCCTGTTGCTTGTGGATATAGTGTAGATGGACACTTACACACCTCAAGTGAGTTGCAGTCCCCGTGGAATCCAGCCAGTGCTCCATTTTGCATACTAGTAGGAAGGGTCTCAGTTTCTTGCCCTCCCTGCCTTAATAGATTACTGATCTCTGTTCTAATAATCTGTCCAAGTTCATCGGTCTTAGCTATCTCCATTTCTTTATAAAATGAAGCTCTCCAACATCATGACGGTAAGGTTTAGTGAAATGAGATAAGGCAAGTTCTTGGGATAAAAGTTATTGTTCATACATAACATACCTGTTTTTTCTCTCCTGCAGCAAACCAAGAGGAAGCTAGATGATGCCAGCAAACGTTTGGAGTTTCTATATGATAAACTTAGGGAACAGACAGTAAGTTTGTGGGGAAAAGAAGGATTTATGATAATCATTTATTCCTGGTTGCTAGTAAAATAAGTGTCTCATCAGCACTTGCATGTAATATAGTACGCGTGGGGACAAAATGATCATGACAGTTCATAGAATGGGCTTTTCTCTGTCTAAATCTTACATTTCAGTCACCGGGGATAAGGGGATAGGGCTGTGTGTGTGTGTGTGTGTGTGTGTGTGTGTGTGTGTGAGTTTAAGAGGGAGAGAATTTTTAGCCTTTTTTTATAACAAAGGGCAGATATACAAACTGGCCTGTACTGGTCCTACGGTAACTGGCCTTCTATTCATTTTTATATGTCCCTTGAATTAAGAAATCAGAGAGTGGGCAGCTACTCTGTTTTCCAGAGACCAAATCTGTAATCTCTCTCATAGTCTAAGACTCTGAACCTTTTCTTTTAGAATAGCTATTACACAAAGGCAAAGCCAAAGGTAACCACAAATTGAGCAGATAAATGTGTATAACTATGAAGATGGTTGGCAGTAAGGAGTAAATGCCCTGTGTGTTCTGTTCTCTTGTCCCTCCCAACCTCTGCATTCCTTTCTAGAATTGTTTTGTTTTATTAATGAAAGCACTAGGAGAGAAAAAAAGAATTGAGACCCTTCACATTTATGCATTTTAGCATTTCTCTTCCCCATTCCCCATATCAATGTCATCAGCTAAAAATAACCATTTATCTCATGAGAGCCAAACCAGAGAAAGTTGCTATAACAGTGGAAGTGGCGTGGCCCATGGACTGATCCAAAATAAAGTCTTCTCTGAAAAGTATGGACATGTATGCCAAGTAATGACATGGGGGGAAAAAAAAACTAGAGGTCTTATGATTTTAAGAGATGACAGGATTATGAAAAGCAGTTAAGAACTGGCAAATTGAGTACATAGTGAGGATTGTTGCCCTCCTAATGGCAGTGGACCAGAAGTGCAAGGTTTCTATTGTCCACAAGGTTTTAGAGTAAATTGGGCCCCTACTTCGAGATGTCATGATTAAGAATCTTTAAACTCCTTCATGTACATAGGAAAAATTTTAAAAGGTGTGAGACAGTATCTAAAATAATTCAGTTATTTAAAGTAGTTAAGTTATCTAAAATAATAAGAATTAAAACTCTTAAGTGGAGAGAGACATTAACACTTCAACTTGGGGAAGGAAATCTGGCTTTTCTGTAAGGAAATACCTGGCTTATCATACATGTATAATTCGTAAATAATTCCTTACATAAATCATTTTGTCATGGTTCCATTTTATAACTTAAGTGTTGGTTGGTCCAAGAAGCTTTCTGGAAATGCTCACCAGTTCATACATTTTTTTAATAATGTTTATTTCAAGCTCCTCTTAAATATCAGGGTTTAATGTTTATAGAGGGTCTCATGGAAAATTCTTCCTTAATTTAATTCTCTCTCTCAATTCCACCTTTATTTCAGCTTTCACCAACAATCATCAATGGTTTACACAACATCGCAAGGAGCATTGAGACTCGAAACTACTCAGAAGGATTGACCATCCATACCCACATAGTTAGCACCAGCAACTTCAGTGAGACCTCTGCTTTTATGCCAGTTCTCAAAGTTGTTCTCACCCAGGCCAATAAGCTGGGTGTCTAAAGGATGGCTTCACTCTCAGCCACTATTGCCATTTTTCCAAAGAAACATGTTTTAAAAAATGATAAGATGTGGACCAGTCCTCATTAGCATGTTTCCATAGCAGCCAGTCAAGAACATTTACATTGTTTCTGCAGATATACTCACCTTAGACCTGCTCAAAGCCCTGGTGCTTTCTTTTGTTTTAATCTTTTATTGCCTGTGATGATTTTCCTATTCTGCAAATAATGTATTTCCTGGATTACACATAGTATGCTTTCCTGAAGTATTCTGATAAAATATGGTTTTTGAAACCTCAGGTTTACTTTTTGGAAAAGGAGCCTTTGGTTATGTGTAAAGCAGAGCTGAAACTAAATTTCTTTCACGTCCTCCCTACTTCCTCCATGTCAATCAGATTAAAGTGTGTAATCCTATTTATGTGTACGTAGTCTTTTTTTTAAACAGCTACTCACAGTTTAGTTTAATCTCTATTTTTTGTGGCTTTGGCTTCACTTTGGTCCTGAACAAATAACTAAATCTACAGGCTGCTACATAGATTTTAGCAAATATCAATGAAAAGTGGGATCACTAGTTTTAAGTATCTATAGGAAAAGATTGAGCATTTTCATTCTGTAGGATGCATTGAACTTTTTCTATTAATAAATGTTTTCAGTATTCTGTTTGAGTTTTAAGATTGAATTGTCTCCATTTTATATTTAGAAATTTATTCATCCATTTTTTTAAAGTTACCTATTTCTCTGAGGTTTAAGTTCAGAAAGAAAGCTTTAACTTCTGTCAGCCTCCTGAATCGACATATTTTCAGACGGTATTTTCGTCAAATGATTTTATTGTAATCTGTCTTAAGAACAGTGTGGTAAACAAAAGATAATGGTCCCCATAGAATCTTGAGGAGAATTAGATACTAATAATTTTCATTGTTTAAGCAACTTTACCTAAGTGAGTTGGAAAACTAGAAGATAAAAAGTATGACTGCTGTGAAGACAGGTGCTGTTTCAAGGACTAAGTGTAGTTCATCAGGCATTTTGCAGCCTAAGTGACATAGTTTACAAGACCCTCTTAATTTCCTTTGCTGGGATTCCCTGCTCACCAAATAAAACACCTCTTTTAAAAATAAAAATAGGGACTTCCCTGGTGGCACAGGGGTTAAGAATCCGCCTGCCGATGCAGAGGTCACAGGTTTGCGCCATGGTCCGCGAAGATCCCACATGCTGCGGAGCACCTAAGCCCGTGCACCACAACTACTGAGCTTGTGCTCTACAGCCCGTGAGCTGCAGCTACTGAGCCCACGTGCCGCAACTACTGAAGCCCAAGTGCCTAGAGCCCGTGCTCCACAACAAGAGAAGCCACCGCAGTGAGAAGCCTGGGCACTGCAACAAAGAGTAACCCCTACTGGACTCAACTAGAGAAAGCCCACGCATAGCAACGAAGACCCAATGCAGACAAAACAAAAAAAGACATTAAAAAATAGAAATAGTTTTATAACTAAAAAAGGAGGACCTTGATAACATGTATGAGCATTGGAGCCTCACAAGTGGGGTGATATATCAGCTCCCCGGGAGTTTGGTGGTCTGAGTCAGTCCTAGGACACACTGAAGTGGCAACTTGACCTTCTGGACCTGACCCTCGACTGTGGTGTCAGACCAGGACCCCATCTGAACAGCAGGCTGGCCTCTAGTAATTGTTTTGATGTATTGCCCTTATAGTTAGGATTTGTGTTATGGCTGCATGATTACCTTGACATGACAATGGCAAAACTGGCAGCGTTTTACAAAAAAACATTCCAAAAGATGAGAAACAGGAATAGGTGGCAGTGGAGCCCTGACCAACCCCAAAGATTTTACACGTATGAGTATGAAAAAACGATTTGCCACTGACATCTGAGCAGCTGTTACAAGTGGATGGAGGTAAGAAGACTTGAACCCAAAATAGAGTTTAGTCTTGAAGTATGAAGATAACAGGAGATTATGGGAAGAGAGCAGTTTGTTTTCCTGAAGAAAAGCGAACAAGGAAAGGGGTGTGAGGGAAACTGGTAGGTGGGGCTGGGTGTTGGCTGGGAGACATATCAGATCTCCGGGACGTGCTTTCTTATACTTAACCTGCTCCTCTCCTGCACTCCGCGTATGACCTTTTGGGCTGGATGGGATGGATGTACCTTAGGCCCCGTCTGAGAATCTCTTATGTGTGTGGGATGCACGGCTGATGGAGATGGTGGTTCATTCTAATAGTGTGGCAGCAGGAGAAAGTTGGAAACAACTGCTCTACATCTGACGAGAGTCCAACAAGCCTGTATATTCCTTTGGATTCAGAAAATTCCCGTGTATGCTGGAGGACAGAAAGATGCAGTAGGATTCCTGGCAACCAGATGTACTCTATTTAACACCTGCCTGAAAGATAAAGGGAGGGATGGTGATTGGTTAACACTTTTCTGATAACCACATGTCTCCTGAACCAGATTTGTGTTCACCTAAGAATGACTGCAAGGCCATCTGTTGACTGCTCAGCCATGATGGAGACTTCATTTGGAATGGACATCTACATATGCACACATGCATATATACGTATGCACCCTTCTTTGTCATTCAACTGCTGCGGTGGCAGCATCCCCAAATGTCACCCCTGACAAATCTATCAGGGTGTTCAACAGGTGCTGAAGATGTCACAGGCAGGTAGCATCTCCAATTATTCAGTGAAGAAGGACTGCCTAGGCATAGAAGCTCTTAACTGTTTCCTCTAATAGATAAATGCTCCAAATCTTTTAACCAAACTAAATTATAAAGAAAAAGTGCTCAAATTAGCTTTATAGTTCCACTTTTCCTGGCACGCTGGTTTTATATACATTTCTGTAGCATCTGCTCTGCTCAGGGCTTTGGTGACCATACCATTCACTCAGGCTCAGGTTGAGTAGTGCACCTACAAGCTGACTGGGGTCAGACTGTGCCATTCCTAAATTTCCAGCTGTTTGCTTTCTCTCCCCTCTGGGAGATACGGAATGTGTGGGTTTTAGGGTGTTGGGACAGACCTTGAAAAACCTAACAAAATCAAACAAAAGGAAATAGACTTTGGTTTAACTGGTGCATGTTTTTTACACTCTGGATTAATGTTTCCAGAGACCTGCTAAAGTATTTATTTGGTAAACAATGTTAGTCACCTAGAATAACTTTGTATAAACATCATTACTCAGTAATGTCTGAGATCATTTTTTTAGTGGAGCTGCACACCCTGTTGATTTTTTTTAGTCCATTTCTTTTTTTTTTTTAATAGGTTTATTTATTTTTGGCTGCGTTGGGTCTTCGTTGCTGCGCACGGGCTTTCTCTAGTTGCGGCAAGCAGGGGCTACTCTTTGTTGTGGTGCGTGGACTTCTCGTTGCAGAGCACGGGCTCTAGGCACGCGGGCTTCAGTAGTTGTGGCTCAGTAGTTGTGGTGCATGGGCTTAGTTGCTCTGAGGCATGTGGGATCTTCGCGGACCAGGGCTCAAACCCGTGTCCCCTGCATTGGCATGTGGATTCTTTTTTTTTTTTTTTGAGTAGCTCTTTATTGGAGTATAATTGCTACACAATACTGTGTTAGTTTCTGTTGCACAACAAGGAGAATCAGCCATATGCATACACACGTCCCCATATGCCCTCCCTCTTGAGCCTCCCTCCCACCCTCCCTATCCCACCCATCTAGGTCATCACAAAGCACTGAGCCGATCTCCCTGTGCTATGCTGCTATTTCCCACCAGCTATCTATTTTACATTTGGTAGTGTAATATATGTCCATGCTACTCTCACTTCACTCCAGCTTCGCCCTCCCACCCCATGTCAAGTCCATTTTATATGTCTGCCTTTTTATTCCTGCCCTGCAAGTAGGTTTATCAGTACATTTTTTTTTTTTCGATTCCATGTATATGTGTTAACATATGGTATTTCTTTTTTTCTTTCTGACTTACTACACTCTGTATGACAGACTCTAGGTCCATACACCTCACTACAAATAACTCAATTTCATATCTTTTTATGGCTGAGTAATATTCCATTGTATATATGTGCCACATCTTCTTTATCCATTCATCTGTCGATGGACACTTAGGTTGCTTCCATGTCCTGGCTATTGTAAATAGTGCTGCAATGAACATTGTGGTACATGACTCTTTTTTTTTTTTTTTTAACATCTTTATTGGGATATAATTGCTTTACAATGGTGTGTTAGTTTCTGCTTTATAACAAAGTGAATCAGTTATACATATGTTCCCATATCTCTTCTTTCTTGCGTCTCCCTCCCTCCCACCCTCCCTATCCCACCCCTCCAGGTTAGTATGTGACTCTTTTTTTTTTTTTTTTTTTGTGACTCTTTTTGAATTATGGTTTTCTCAGGGTATATGCCCAGTAGTGGGATTGCTGGGTCGTATGGTAGTTCTATTTTTAGTTTTTTAAGGAACCTCCATATTGTTCTCCATAGAAGCTGTATCAATTTACATTCCCACCAACAGTGCAAGAGTCTTCCCTTTTCTCCACACCCCTCCAGCATTTATTGTTTCTAGATTTTTTGATAATGGCCTTTCTGACCAGTGTGAGGTGATACCTCACTGTAGTTTTGATTTGCATTTCTCTAATAATTAGTGATGTTGAGCATCTTTTCATGTGCCTCTTGGCCATCTGTATGTCTTCCTTGGAGAAATGTCTATTTAGGTCTTCCACCCATTTTTTAACTGGATTGTTTGGGTTTTTTTGATATTGAGCTCCATGAGTTGTTTGTATATTTTGGAGATTAATCCTGTTGTTTCATTTGCAAATATTTTCTCCCATTCTGAGGGTTGTCTTTTTGTCTTGTTTATGGTTTCCTTTGCTGTGCAAGTTTTTAAGTTTAATTAAGTCAACTATACTCCAATGTAAAATAAAAATTAAAAAAAATAAAGAATTTCTACGTGTAAAAAAAAAAGCTACTAGAGAGCCTGCTCTATCCCAGTTGCTATAATTACATCTTCACGAGGGACAGTGAAGCAGACCACCTATCTGAGAGTCAAAGAGCTGGGTTCTAGTGTCTTCTCTGCCACTTACTGTTGGTCAAACCACCCCATTTCCTTTTGCCACCATTTCTCACCTGTAAAATGAGGGGGTAGGACTAGATGATCTCTAATTTCACTTACAGCTCTGGAAGTCTATGGCCCATCTACCTGTCCCACGGTGTCTTTGTATGTTACCTACAAGTCTTCAGAAGGAACCAAAAACAATTTTGGGATAGTACCAAAGCTTTGAAGAAAGATAACAGCAACTCAAGCCTATTTATATTTGGATACCTTTTTTCCTCTCATAGAGTTGATTGATTTTTCTGAAGAACAATCAATGCAGTGCTTTCCTTGGTTGGAAATGAATAGGCGGGCATTTAAGAAATAAGTTTCTAATTTGAGGACTTGGGACAGATGTATTTGCTTGGCCTTGAGGTCCTTAAGTAGTGAGTCCCCCTCAGCAATGATAAATATTTCCATGAAATTAACCTTTCTACACACCCGTTTCCCACATCAAGAATATGCTAGGCCTTCCCTGATGGCGCGGTGGTTAAGAATCCGCCTGCCAATGCAGGGGACATGGGATCGAGCCCTGGTCCGGGAAGATCCCACATGCCGTGGAGCAACTAAGCCCGCGCGCCACAACTACTGAGCCCGTGCACCTAGAGTCCGTGCTCTGCAACAAGAGAAGCCACTGCAATGAGAAGCCCGTGCACCACAATTAAGAGAAGCCCCTGCTCACCGCAACTAGAGAAAGCCCATGCACAGCAACGAAGACCCAACGCAGCCAAAAATTAATTAATTTTAAAAAAAGAATACGCTATATTTGATTACATAGGACACTCAACAATGAATGAGTTTTCCCTCTGGTGCTGCAAATCTGGGTCACCCTTTTGACATTCCTGAACGCTATTGACAAATACTCTCTCCCAACTAGAGAACCACAGGGCCTTTGCTTTAAGAGCAGCCCGTGGTAACGGACACAGCAAGAAGAGAAAGAGGTCATTGAAACAGTGACAGCTGCTAATGCTGAGAAGTAAATAAGAGCTTCTCTATGTTCATCTGCCCTAGGAAACCAAAATAACTATCCTAAAAGAAAACGGGGTGGGTGTTGTCAGAGGACAGGGGCTGGAGAGCGGGAAGAGATGTGGGTGAAAACCTCATCAGCACTGTCTTTCTTCTGCCACAACAATAGGGATTGTTGATTCAGAGAGCTGGGATTTGGGAGCAGGGAGAGAGAGTGGGGAGGAGTGTGGACCTTGTTTTGGTTTGTGGACCTCGTTTCTAGGCAGCTGTTGGTCAAAGGGGGATGTGGTGTAGGTACTGACAAATGTTCACGTTTCATGGCTGGGTCATAAAAAGGAGTGGCTCCTCCGTAGCACTGGTTAGCGTCTGTGCATGCACGCCCTGTAGTGATTATTTGATCCCTCTCTGCCTCCCTACCAGGCTGTGAGTTCCAGAAGCACAGCCGTGCACTCCTCTGTCCGTGGAGCTGAGCTCGGTGCTTCTAGAGGAGGCTAAATCAATAGATGCTTAAGGAAGGACTCTTAATTGATTCAAACTGAAGATAACTTGGAAAGATGCAGGGGGCAGCATGTCACTGACAGGTGGTATCAGAGTCAGGTTTGGCTTGGGTTTTTCAGTAAGCAGACCCTCTCTTGTCTATGAATTAGGAAGTAGGGTCTTCAGATCTGGCTATTTCCAGTGCCCATTTTCCTGCTGCCAAATTGGAGCACTCTATGAAGAGTGGTCAGGAAATAGGGGGGAAGAATCTTAAGCAGTAAGGCTGGGGTTTTGTTAAAAGAAAACCCCTTCCTCTCTTCACATCCAAAGCAATAGAAGCATTCCTTTCAGAGGAACAGCTTCCCCTCATCCACTGCTATAAAATCTTAATGGGGAAAATGTTCCAACCCATTTAGTACAGAAGCAGGGATGACAACTCTCCTGTGATCGAAGGAAGCTGAGAAGACTAATTTTCTAGTATGCCGTGGCGTTGCTGTATCTCAAAACCGATCCTCCCATAGTCTTGAAGGCTAACTTCCCAACTTTATGCTCCCCTGAAATCACTCTAATCTAAAGCCTATGAGTGGTTTTCTTACTCTGGGAGCAGAAAGAGGTTTGCATTTGAAATTGCTGTCATCCAATTGCTGTCATTCCATGCATCTCATCCAAGAGGCAACCCCCTGACCTTTAATCCACAAGAGCTGCAGAGCTCATTCCTTCCTGAGCCAAAGGAGTTGCCTTAAATGATTACCTCTGATAAAGTAGAGCAGGAGATTTTATTTTATTTCATAGTTCCCTTCAGAGCAAACGAATCCTGGTGCAGCCAGAATTCCTTCCTTCAAGGTCTGAATCCCTCCAGCCCAACCAGGGATGAGTCTCTTCCCAAGTCTGGGGTCCCCAGAAGCATCCTGGTGTCCTGGCCAGGCAGGTTTCATAACTGCATGGAGTCTATCTCTCTGGTATGATTAAAAACCGATGAAATAGCAACATTATTCAGCACATAAGTAGGTATTAGACATCGTCCTGAGCTCTCTTCCTGTGAGGTAAGGGGTATCTCCATTTAGCACAAGAAAAAAACGAAGTTAGATTATTAGGTAAATTGCACAGAGAGTATTCCCAGCGTGGAGCTGTCTTAATTCTTACGTTATGTACGATGAAATTGAAGATCTAAGAGACTGTCATGGTCCTCAAATCACAGAGTACTCAGACTTGCTAATTCAGAGTGGTGCAGCCAAACTCAAACCCAGGTTTTCAAATGCCAAACCTGGATCATTTTCACAACACTGTAGTTCCTGTAGCCAAAATCTAAATTTCCTTAAGAAAACCATAAGCATGAAAATCACTGTAAATCTCTTACTTCAAGAATGGATCTTCGCAAAAAATAAATAAATAAATAAAAGAATGGATCTTTTCTTTCTCTTTCCTTCCTCCCCAGAGCTTGCATTTTCTCCACAAACTCCTTTTTTTTTAATTTAATTAATTTATTTACTTATTTATTTGGCTGTGCCGGGTCTTAGTTGCAGCATGCAGGACCTAGTTCCCTGACCAGGGATTGAATCAGGGCCCCCTGCATTGGGAGTGCGGAGTCTTAACACCACTGGACCACCAGGGAAGTCCCTCCACAAACATTTCTTACACAATTTTTAAAAATCTTATATTAACGCTTTAGCTAGATACTTTGCCAGGCTCACTCCCATCTCTGAGACTTCTCTGGCACAGTGTTCCAACTGGGAGTTGCTACCAGGTCATTCTATCTTTCAGGGCCTTGTTTGCTGCCACCATCTCCATGAAGCCCTCCTGACCACACCAGCCCACACACCTCAGAAGCAAGTCTCACACACAGCTTTTTTTTTTTTTTTTTTTTTTGCGGTACGCGGGCCTCTCACTGCTGTGGCCTCTCCCATTGCGGAGCACAGCCTCCAGACGCACAGGCTCAGCGGCCATGGCTTACGGGCCCAGCCGCTCCGCGGCACGCGGGATCCTCCCGGACCAGGGCACGAACGCGCGTCCCCTGCATCGGCAGGTGGACTCCCAACCACTGCGCCACCAGGGAAGCCCTCACACACAGCTTTTATAGGTAGTGTTGCCATCCAACATTTTCATCTTCTGTCTCTTTCTCTCCCTACCTGAAGCAACTTCTACTCCGAGGCACATACTATTGTCCAGAACCTAGGCATTTTGGCTATGATGGTTTTCTCCCAGTACATCTCAGAGCTGCCCTTTTGTAGTTTGTGTCTGTAAACTTGTAACTGTTCACTGACATTCGAGAACTGTTACCTGTCCTTGTTTAGGAAGCCTCCCCACAGCCCTTGGACACCTGGCTCACAATCTTCTCCAGCTAAACCCATAGGCCTCGGCTGTGGGATTTCAGTCTTCTGTGGAGGTGCTGTCCAGATACCTCAGCGTCCTCAGCTCCAGCGACCGCCACCTCCTATATAACCCTGTGGCCTCACCTTGGAGTTTATCATTGGAAACTCTTCGACCACTATAGGTCCTAAATTCCGAATCCCACTCTTAGTGCACAGTGGCCATTGCTTCCTTTATTCTCATTCCCTGACAGATAGAAATCTACCCTTTAACTTCCTCAAAACCTCGATGCCTTTGCTTCCTCCACTACCTGTGAGTCCTTAGCTTCCTTCTGATCACATTTCCTCCCCCTTTCCCCAGCCTGGACTCCTCACAAACTTCTGTCTCACCAGCACCTCAGTTACCTGGCTCTCTCTCCCATCAAGCCCCCATCCCCACTTCAATCTGGAGATCCCAGCCAACTGCTGAGTGAGGCTGTGTCAACATGACTGTGCAGACTGGCGCCTTACGAGCCTGTGGCTTCCATTCTTACTTGGACCCTTAATTTGGCTCTACAACCTTTTAGGGGTCCTGGTCAGCTTCCTCTCTCATTCTGCTCAACAGCTCCTGGAATCTTTCATCACTTTTCCCCAGCTTTCTACCAAATTCCCACTCTGCTTACCTAGCAGGTGATCTGACCTTCCCTTCAGAGCAAACCAGCCATCACAGCACCCTGCCTCACTTTACTGGCTCACTCTGCAAGCTAAATCCGCCCTCATCCTCATTTCCTTCCAGTGTCAAGAAAAAGCTGTCCCTCTCTTCAAAGTTAAGCCAACCATCTGATCACCTGATCCCATCCCGTCTAACCCTGAACCCTAGGAAAATAGTTCCATCAAGCATCCTCTTTCTTATATTTTTGACCTTTGACCTTTCATTATCATTCCCTAACCCAATAGATATATTCAGATTCCTCAGAAACACGCTCAACTTCACCTCTCTGTCCTTCGCCTCTTCATTGCCAAGCTTCTTGAAAATTAATTTACATAGGTATGCCGTGCTTGTCTCCTCCTGCTTATTCTTTTTTTTTTTTTTGCCGAGCCCCGCAGCATGTTGGATCTTAGTTTCCCAACCATGGTTCTAACCTGACCCCCTGCATTGGAAGTGCAGGGTTAACCACTGGACCACCAAGGAAGTCCCCCTCCTCCTCCTTATTCTTTTTTTTTTTTTTTTTTTTTGCAGTATGCTGGCCTCTCACTGTTGTGGTCTCTCCCGTTTCGGAGCATAGGCTCCGGACGCGCAGGCTCAGCGGCCATGGCTCATGGGCCCAGCCGCTCCGCGGCATGTGGGATCTTCCTGGACCGGGGCACGAACCCGCATCCCCTGCATCGGTAGGCGGACTCTCAACCACTGCGCCACCAGGGAAGCCCTCCTTCTTATTCTTAAACACAACTCTGTGTAAGGTCTGTTCCCACCACTCAATGAAAAGGCCTTGGCAAAGGTCAGCGATGACCTCTGTACGAGGTGGTCTCTTCATTCCCATCCTCCCCAGCCTTTCTGTAGTATTCAAGGTTGCTCCCCCACACTCTGCTGCTTCTTCCCCATCTCTCATCAGTCCTTCTTTGTCCACACCACTGGCTTCTCTTTCTTTGATATTCTCACAAATAGCAGTTCACTAGATGGCTGTCCTGAGTCCTTTTCTTACCTTCCCTGGGCAACTGCTTCCACTGCCATGGATTTTACTAAATTGAACTACCACTAAGTTACTCTCTCCAGCCTAGACCTTTGCTGGGCTCCAGGCCTATATGTATATTTAACAAATGTTGAATATACTGAATATTTCTTCAGTCCCTTCTCAAAAATGATGATCCATGTGATGATGGTCATGATGACTAATATTTATGGATTCCTTACTACATGCCAGACACTGTTCTAAACTTTAGTCACCATAGAAATACCGTACGGGAGGTATTATTATCCCCATTTCACAAAAATGGTAATAAACACAGTACGATTTAGTATCTCAGTAAGTGACATTGTTTTTCACCTGAATATCCAACCCAGAGACCCAAAAAGAATCCTGTACTTTTAATTTCTCCTCCTTCATTTTCAGTCAAGCATCAAATCCTGTTGGTTCTTCTATTTGAGTTCCTCTGGCTTTATCTTCTCCTCTCTAACACATCTTTTCCAGAATCTGTACCTTTGTCTTACTTGATCATCTTATTATGCTGCATAAAGCCAGTCAGTGACTCCCCTCACATGGCTACTTCTGCTGGGCATGAAAGGCACCCACCTACCTTCATGGGCTGCCCACTGCATGACATTTCATCTTCATCTCCCACCATTTCTCTACTTTCACTTCGGATATTCCAGACATCTCTCTAAGCGACAAATGAAAAAGCTTTTGCTCACACTATTTTCTCTGCCTAGGTTGCCCTCCTCCATTTCTTTGTCTAGTAAACTACTCATCCTTCAAAACTGTGCTCTCTAATATGTAGCCAGTAGCCACATGAGGCTAACCTGAATTAAGATGTGCTGTGCTGTAAGTATAAACACTGGATTTTGAAGACAGTGTGTGAAAAAAAGTATAAATGTCCCAGTAATTTTACATTGATTACCTATTGAAAAGATAATATTTTGGATATATTGGGTTAAGTAAAATATTATTAAAATTTATTGTTTCTTTCTATGTGGCTATTAGAAAATTTAAATTTACACAAGTGGCTTGAATTCGTGGCATGCATTATATTTCTATTAGACAGTACTTCTTCAAAATCCTTACCCTGTAAACTTAACTGAAGAGGCAAAAGACTTGTACACTGAAAACTACAAAATGATGCTAAGAGAAATTAAAGAAGGCACAAATAAATGGAAAAACATTCCATGTTCATGGACTGGAGAATTAATACTGTTAAGATGTCAATACTAACCAAAGTGATCTCCAGATTTAATGCAATCCTTATAAAAATCTCAGTGACATTTTTTGCAGAAACAGAAAAAAAACCATCCTAAAATTCACACGGAATTTCACTGGACCCTAAATAACTATAATAATCTTGACAAAGAAGAACAAAGTTGGTGGTCTCATACTTCTTGGTTTCAAAACTTATTACAAGGCAACAGTAATCCAAACAATGTGGTACTGGCAAAAAGACAGACATATAGACCAATGGAATAAAATAGAAAGTCCAGAAATAAACCCTCAAGTATATGGTCAAATGATCTTCAGCGAGGATGCCAAAACCTTTCAATGGGGAAAGGAGAGTCTTTTCAACAAATAGTGTTTAAAAAACTGGTATCCACGTGCAAAAGAATGACATGGACCCTTACCATACACCATATACAAAAGTTAACTCAAAATGGATCAAAGACCTAAACATAAAAAGTAAAAACTATAAAACTCTTAGAAGAAAACACAGGGAGAGAGCTTCATTGGATTTGGCAATGATTTCTTGAATATGACACCAAAAGCACAGGGAACAAAAGTAAAAATAGATAAATTGGACTACATCAATATTTAAAACTTCTAAACATCAAAAACACAACAGTAAAAAGGCAAACTATGGAATGGGAGAAAGTATTTGCAAACCATTTATCTAACAAGGGGTTAAGATCCAGAATATATAAAGAACTCCTGCAACTCAACAACAGAAAACCAAGCAACATCTAATTTAAAAATGGGCAAAGACTAGAATAGACATTTCTCCAAAGATGACATGAAAAGCTGCTCAACATCGCTAATCAAAAACCACAACGAGATATCACCTCACACCCATTAGGATGGCTGTAATCGAAAAAAATAAAAAAACAGAATATAACAAGTGTTAGTGAAGATGTGGAGAAATTGGAATTCTTGTGCACCGTTGGTGGGAATGTAAAATGCTGCAGCTGCTATGGGAAACAGTATAGAAGTTCCACAAAAAAATTAAATATAGAATTACCATAAAATCCAGCAGTCCTACTTCTAGGTATATATCCAAAACAATTGAAAGCAGGTATAACAGTACATCCATGTTCATAGCAGCATTATTCACAATAGCCGAAAGGTGGAAGTAACCCGAGTGTCCATTGATGGATGAGTGGATAAGCAAAATGTAGTGTGTGTGTGCGTGTGTGTATGTGTGTGTGTGTAGAGAGAGAGGTATATTATTTGGCCTTAAACAGGAAGGAAATTCTGACACATGCTACAATATAGATGAAACTTGAAGACATTACGCTAAGTGATGAAAGCCAGTCAGAAAAAGGCAAATACTATATTATGAGATATCCAGAGTAGTCAAATGCATAGAAACAGTAAGTACAACATGGCGGTTGCCAGGGAGTAGGGAGACAGAGAAATGGAGAGTTGTTTGATGTGTATAGATTTTCAGCTTTGCAGGGTGAAAAAGTTCTGGAGATTGGTTACATATCCATGTGAATATATTTAACACTATTGAAGTGAACACTTAAAAATGATTAAGATGGTAATTGTTATGTGTATTTTACCACAATTTAAACTTTTTAAAAATCAAGTCCCAAAAAAAAGAAAAAAAAAAAACCCTTACCCAGATATCACCTGCCTCCTCCCCTCTAGTGTGAATTAACTACTCCTTCGTGCCTCCGCTTAATTCCTGCACATACCTCTAATAGGGTCTTATCACATTTCCGGTAATTCTTTGTTTGACAGGATAAGGGTTACTGTCCCATGAGTGAGTTGAATACCCATCCACTTCTAGGGTCTTGACCAGAAGCTAAGAAAATATACTAGGGTCTTTAGTAAGATGGAGAAAAGAGACAGTAGCCCTGACTGCATAATATGCTACAGGGGATATTCAAGAGTATACCTTGTATGTGTAAAGGTGTCACCCTGAGGCTAGATCTGGAGGGGCTAATGTCCTTCAGCCATCCTTCTGGAAGCAGCATCGGAAAGGCCTGAGGAGCATGTCCTCCCACCTCCAACAGATGAAAACATCCCCTTCTCTATCATGAGTCCAACCAATTGAAATGATTGGCCACCCCCAGTCTGACCTGTTGGCAGGAAGAGAGGAAGATATTCATTTAAAATAGAGCCAAGATAAAGTAGCTTATGTAACAGATAAGGTACTCTGGGGCCACATAAAGGACTATTTTGCTGCCTCCCCTGAACGCTTTGCATGTACACTTGATGCCTAACAAGAATTTTTTTTTTTTCTGATAACGGACTTCCCAGTTCATAGCCAAGAGGTAACATTTGTTTGATCTTTCATCCCTCCTAGATGAGGAGCTCCTTCAGGGCATGGACCACACCTTATTCGTCCTCGTATCCCCAGTGTGCACCAGTGCTGGCACATAGCAGGACTGGTGCACACTGCCTGCCCAACAAATGACTGAATGGTTAGCGTGAGGGTGCGGTGGGTCATTACAATAACCCAGAGAGAGGCTTTTGACAGAACAACTACTCCACCCCTAGAGAAAGGACAGTCTGACTAGAGAACCACAGGGAATATGTGGGTCTGGTGGCTGTGGGGAGCAGAGGGAACATGAGAAGAAAAAGTGGTTCGTTCTAAAGCCAAGGTTGAGCAGGCTGATGAGGTTTATGCCCTTAAGTCTCATGTTCTGTTGTCTCACTGGTCTAACGACAGGGCCGACGTTTATCTGGTGGCCGGGCAAGTGTCCCTTCATTCTATAATTTCAGCTCCAACTGAAGCAACACCATAACACTGGCTCAGTGGCCACCATTCCACAAGCCACATACGTTGCTTCAGTTTTAAATTAGGTATTGTTTTTTCTGGCTGATTGGGCTGATTCTGGTCTGCTAACAATGAGATGCTCATGTATGGCCCTTTCATGTAGTCAATTCTTGGTAATTTTTTCCCCTCTCCTGTAATGCTGGAAAGGATTCCTAACAACAGTTGATCCAAAAATCAGCTTTCTTTGTCAACATAATGGTATCCTTTCAAACTCACATTTATAGACTTTGCAAGCTGGAAAGAAGAATAAAGCTTAGTTCCTGGTAAGGAAATTTGTCCCCAGAGGACTGAGTTGGGTCACAGTGAATTAGAAGTAGAATGCAGAGCCCCTAGCTTCCATTCCTTTGCTTCTGCTATCCGCCGCAGGTGCAGCCACAGCTGCTTGGGACATGGCCAGCTCGCCCTCCTCTGGGCTTCTGTACGATCAGGGCTCCCTCTGGATAGTTCTAAATTATCCGCGTTGGGAGGGGAGGAATGAGCAGACACGATTCTTCTGAGGTTAAGTTTCCTTGGAACGTTCCAGGTGATGTTTTTCTAAAGCTCCATCTCAACGGTGCTGACTTGGAGGCTTAGGAGACAGTGCAGAAACGCACTGGTTAGCAGAGAATTTGCCACAAACAATTGCGTGGCTGATGAGCCGCGCAGTGGCAGCGCACTACTGTATACTAACAGCCCCCAAATCATTTATTCATCATCTAATAGGCATTATTTGAGCACCTACTTTGTGTCTGGCTGCAACCTGTCCAATAAGGAGTTGAAAGGCTCGGGGCTTTGTGACCACCTAGAGGGGTGGGTTAGGGAGGGTGGGAGGGAGAGGCAAGAGGGAGGGGATATGGGGATATATGTATACGTATAGCTGATTCACTTTGTTATACAACAGAAACTGAAACACCACCTTATAAAGCTATTATACTCCAATAAAGGTGTTTTATTAAAAAAAAAAAAAAGTTGAGCGGCTGCCTGCAACCCCCCACAGGACCAAGGAGCCATAGAAACCGGGAGACACAGGGACTTGTGATTCTCAACTCAGATTTGGCCTTAACTTGTGTTGCGACCTGGGGCAAGTATTGTAAATCCTCCAGCCCGTAGCTTCAAAGCAAAAAGAAGTCTTTTCAAAAGGGAAGAGTATTTCTGGGAACCGTATAAACACACAACAGCTGCAGAAGTGCTGTGAGCCCCTCTGCAGGCTCCCTGACCTGGGAGCCACAGCTCACCCACCCGCGGGCTGAGGCTGCCCACTGCCTGCCGACCAGGATGCCCCGTCCGGCCCCGGGGAGCCCGGGCAGCGGAGGCCCAGGAGGCGCCTTTCTCTTTAAGAGCCCCACAGGCGATCCTGATTGGCTGTAGCTATGCAGGTCTTTCTTCCCAGCTCCCTCGGAGCGCTCCCTCCTCCGCCGCTTTCTCGGCTCTTTCCACACCCCCTCCCCCCACCCCGCTGCGTCCCCTCCAGACCCTGACGCTCGCCTCCTGTTCCTCGCCGCAGAGTTCAGCCCCGGCAGCGGTAAGGGTGACTCGCCAGCAACAGATGCCGGGCGCCAAGATTTGCATCCTTAAGCCACGCTGAACGCCAGGAAGAAAAGAGAAGGAAGCAGAGAAGCGTCGGGAAGGCGGGGACGGGAGGTGCGGAAATCCCCTCCTAAAAGGCAGAAGCCGTCGCCCGCCCCGGAGAGCGCCGCGCCGGCTGATCGCCAGCTTGCTGCAGCTGCCACGAGCGCCCGCCTCTCCCCAGCCATGCCAGGCCCGGCCGCCGGCGAGGGGAAGGTCCCCTTCCGCAACGCCAAGGAGGAAATCCGTGTGGGCTTCGGGGTCCAGGGCTCGGAGGGCGGCGGCGGCGGCCGGGAGAAGCCCGGCGCGCGCGGGCAGCGGCAGGACATCGTCTGGAGGAACGTCTTCCTGATGAGCCTTCTCCACTTGGGGGCCGTGTACTCCCTGGTGCTCATCCCCAAAGCCCAGCCGCTCACTCTGCTCTGGGGTAAGTTTCGCCGGCGCCCCCTGCGCCCCGGGCGCCGAGGCGAGGCGGCGCCGGGTCGCGCGGGGTCGCGGGTCGCCACTGGCTTCGGGCGGTGCGGAGCCCCCCTCCGCTCTCCGCTCGCCTCCCCACCACGCGCCCCGGTCCCCCGGCCTGCAGTCGTCCGGCCTTTGGGACAGGCAGGTATTTCTGTGATGGTATTTTCAACTTCTGCCTCCCCCGCTGTCAGCTTGAGTAGGCGCCTTTGGCGGCGCCTGGATGGACTCGGGGTCCTTCGGCGCCACCGCTGTGCGCAGAGGCACACCGGCTGAACCCGGGTACCAGGGCGGGGAGACCGATGGGATGATTGTGTCGCCCAGGCGGGTCCCAGGGGCACTCCTTTCTGCGCCCTTCGGCTTCTCAGTCTCCTCTGTGGGCCACGGACCTTGGGGCCGAGTTGAGGACAAGAAAGGGACTTGGAGCGGGGGTGGAGAGACCCGGCACCGGATCAGTCTTGATGTTCGCGCAGGAGATGGAAGACACCAGTTCCCTTCCTGCCCCTGCAAGGCCCCCATCCCTGCCCCCTCCGTGATCTTTTGTGCCCAGTTGCACTTCTATGGTCCCAGAAGTTTCTCGGCGAGCACACCAACCTCGCGGTGAGAGCGCTCTGCCCCCGGCACAAAGCTCAGACCATGGCCGAGCAGATCCCCTCCGGGACCTATCCCTTCTGACCAGGGCCTGTCTGTCACCGCACCTGTAGCTCTCCCTCTCGCCACCCTCTTTCCTAGCACCCCCAACCCTGCCGGCATGGGAGGGAGCCCAGGACCACCCCCCTCCAATCCCCCCCACCTCCCGGGGCCCGGGGGCCGAGTGCCTGCCCTACGTGACTCCGGTGGCTGACCTCAGAACCACTTCCAACACCCCCTGCCCCAGCAACTGGTTTTGGCCTCAGTCCCTGCAGTGGCCACGTTAGCCGAGACAAAAGGCACTGGCCTTGATATCCTGGGCTGAGAATTGGACGAGGTGATCCAAGAAGCCCTTTCAGCTCTCCTTTCCGAGATCGCCAAGGAACGGGGGCAGGAGAAACACAACCTACTTTTATTCCCAGAGGGGAAGAGGAAGGAAGAAAATAAGAAAACCTTTTTCTGCAAGGTGTCTTATTTAGCATAGTGCCAGCTCCAAATGCCTGGGTTCATAATGGGGCCACTCGGTTCCAAGCCTTCCCCTGAAACTCTGCAGTCCCTGCTCTCGGAAGCAACTCTTCCAGAAGATGGGTGCCTCTTAGGGGAGTGTGGCTGAGCAGAGCTGAGGAATGATGAGAGGGGCGGGGCGTCTTTGGGAATTTGTGAAACCTCCCAGAGCCCCCTAAGCTTTGGGTAACCTCCCTGCTCAGCCCTCCCCTGCTCAGTACACCTCCTCAATTCAGTGTCCTTTTCACCATCTTCTTTGCTGTTATGTGTTGGTTTCATTCTCCCTGTCTTCTTCCTTTACCTCCAGATGACTAGATTGTGAGATGCTCAGTCTTTGCTTCATGGACACACTCCCCCCACCTGCCAACCAACACCCTTATTGCCCTGGATCCTCCAGGGAGCTTCTCCCTCTCCACCCCACTCCTCCCTGCAGGGGCAGGACTGTGCCTTTGGACTTCAGAGCTCACCTGCCTCCAGGGGATTAGGGCTTAGCTTTAATAGCTGCAGGGAGAAGTGAGCACTTAAAATATTGTCTTAGGGGCTTCCCTGGTGGCGCAGTGGTTGAGAGTCTGCCTGCCGATGCAGGGGACACGGGTTCGTGCCCCGGTCCGGGAAGATCCCACATGCCGCGGAGTGGCTGGGCCCGTGAGCCATGGCTGCTGAGCCTGCGCGTCTGGAGCCTGTGCTCCGCAACGGGAGAGGCCACAGCAGTGAGAGGCCCGCGTACCACAAAAAAAAAAAAAATATATATATATATATTGTCTTACATTCCTGGAGCTCCACAGACCCACAGGCTCCATCCCTTACAGCCACCCACCCGCTGGTTCTGGCATCCCACCAGGAGCCACAAGGACAAGGCCTCCTCTCCAGGTTTGCCACTCACCTCTGCCCTTTCCAGGCCACTCACTGTGGTGGAGACAGAATCTTTCTTCTGAAAGACCTTGGCCAGAAGACACCGTCCTCGGCCTCAAACTCCTCCAGCTTCCCCGGAGAAGTCAACACACTGCAGGATTCTGGGTTCCCCTTTGTGGGTGATGTTGCCAAGCCCATCCTGTGCCTTCCTGCATAGTCTTCTGCCTTAGCTACTTTTCATCAGTTCCATTCCCTGAATCTTGATTCACTCCCTACCTGGGTTTCATTGCTCCCCCGCTCCAAAAAACCCAAACAAACAAACAGAAAAAGAGCCGACAGTGGTGGATATTGTAGTTTCAAGATTCAAACTTATGACTTAGAAACATTCCAAGTAAGTGAATGTTATCTGATGGATATCTTGTGAGAGATGAAGTGAGGGAGAGAGACAGCTAAGATCAGTGTGCTGATGGCTAGAATCTTTAGGGAGACTGTTGATCAGGGTTATTTTCATTGAAAGCCCTGGTGCCTTGAGCTACAAGTTTCTCCCCACTGGATGCCCTTTTCATCATCTCTCCCACTGGCTCTGTCTAGTGTTAGGACCGAGTTCATGCACCAGTGGGCTGTTCATCCACTTCAGGGACCTGAGTTGTCAAGGCAGTAGGCTTAACTAGCCCATCTATTATTGCTTGCCACCCTCCACCCCAGGTATGGTTGCCCTGGAAACAGGAGGCATCCATGCAGAGCACCCAGCCAGAGGATGTTTTAGGTGTTCAGTTGTGCGAAGAGTAATTTGAGTGGCAGTAAAATGTCATCCATGAAAGATCCCATCAAGTTGTTCAGTCCAGACCTCCTCCACTGCCTCGCTCCCCACCCTTTTATGACTCTCCTTGGGCCCAGAGCAAGTTGTTTTCTCTTCTTATCCTTGTAGTTTTCTGAGTGGGCAGGCTGTCAGAACGGAATGCTCTTGGTGCCCACAGGTCCTGAGGGATGAGTTCATGACTTTTGAGGACAGAACACGACCTCCAGCTGGAGGAAAAATCTTCACCTGAAGCCTTGAGCTCAAAAAATGCCTGCTTTGAGGGTTTTTGGCCAAAGGGGCAGTTGTTCATGCCCTGAATCCCAGGATGAGCAGAATAGGGGAGTGAGAGGCAGCAGTTGTGGTGTCGAGGTCAAAGTCCTGTGCTCCTTCCCAGCAGCTTTGCCCTGTCTCCAGGCATTCTGGCCATTGGTTTCCAAAAACATGAGGGACTTTTCTGGTTTCCTTTGAAATGTCATCCGAATCCCCTAAATATGCCTTGGTGACATCATGACAATTTCAGTGACAGTATCAGCATGCAAAACAGTAATATGCCCTGCTCCCTTCCATCTTGCCCCAGGGCAAATGTGACCATTGCTAAGGTAGATACAGGATTCTCTGGTACCCTTCAGGTTGCTGGAACACAGCCTATGGCGAGGAATCTGAGTGGTAGCAGGAATTGACAAGGCAGTCTAGCAGGAGGGAGGATCAGGAGAGGCTGGGGTTTGGAAGGTACTGGTCCATCAGTCAAATTCTGTCCAATTCTGGGCTTCCCTGGTGGCGCAGTGGTTGGGGGTCCGCCTGCCGATGCAGGGGACACGGGTTCGTGCCCCGGTCCGGGAGGATCCCACGTGCTGCGGAGCGGCTGGGCCCATGGGCCGTGGCTGCTGAGCCTGCGCGTCCGGAGCCTGTGCTCCGCAACGGGAGAGGCCACAACAGTGAGAGAGGCCCGCGTACCGCAAAAAAAAAAAAAAAAATTCTGTCCAATTCTGAGAGTTGCCCAAAGATGAGTTGTCTTCGGTCAGGCCTTGGGTAACCTGAATCCACACCTTCGATGGTCCTGATGTCTTTGTTGTGCTTCTTTTTCCATCAAATCCCTAACATTGTTGAGGCGCTCCAAGAATGCGTGGCCATGGACTTCTGTTTTACCTCCGGGTTTTCTAGGGTGAGCACAGCTCAGAAGAGAAACAACTGAGAATGTGAATCCTTGCTCTCCTACTTACTTACCAGCTGCATGGCCTTGGGCAAATGAACATCTCCAGACCTCAGCTTTCTCACCTGTAAAATGGGTATATCAATACTTCTTGCTCATGAGGTTGTGAGAATTAAATTCAATAATAGGTGTAAACTACTTAGCACAGTGCCTGCACCTTGGCTGATGTCCAGTAATTGTTAGCTGCTCTTATTATTCTTGGTCCTGATACTGGCTTTTTTTTCTTTAGTAGAAGGAAAAAAGGCCCTCTTGCAGCACAATCAATTCTACAAAGCTGGCACACAACATGGCTTCGTTGCCTCTCTTGCATGGAAAAGGTTGCTTTGGCTTGGGAAACAAGGGTTCTTTCTCAAAGTCTCCAAAGAGAAATGAACACAGATCCCCCTGTCCCTCCTCCCTCCCCCATTCCCTTCTCTTTCATCCTCTCTTCCTCCTATTTTCCTCCAGAAGGCCACTATTTTGTAAATAAGAATCTTTTTGTTCAGCTGATAACTCACCTGGTCTTCAGTGTTTTCTTTGGGGCTTTTTGACCGTTGCAATTGCTGTAAAAACAGGGCCAAATCATTTCTCCTAAATGTCTTACGGTCTCAGTTTTGACTTTTTTCCCCGTTTCTGTCTCCTTGAATCATCTTTTTTTTTTTTTTAATCTTTAATGCTCAAACTACTAAAAAACTGAAAAACATAAATGAATCTTCCTTTTAAACCTTGTAATTCCCAGCCCATTGTTGCAACTCTTGCATTTTTAATAACCAGGCAAGCACTAAGAGCCCTACCCAAGGCTGGGTGGAGTGCAGCGAAACCTGAGAGAATGGAGTGTGCTTTTGCTGGCTTAATAGTCTAAACAAATATAAATATAGGTTGAGGTTAACATTATTAACTCCTTTTTTTTCTAACACTGGTCAAGGTCACTGCCAACTGCACTGTCATCCTGAAATGTGAAGTCGCTCTGCAGAGTAGAAACCAGAGCTGGAATCCCAGCATTGCCACTTAGTTCAACTTCAGGCGGGTCCCTTTCCAGTGTGTGCGCCTCCGTTTCCTGGTCTCTGAAATAGGGATGATAATACTGAGCTGAAAGTTGTTTTAAGAATCAGGGAAAATGTCAAACTGGTGCCAGAGGATAGACACGCAATGCTCTCTGTTACTACCAACCCCACCGTGGGCCAGGCGTCAGGGAACCTGCAGGGCTTCCGTGTCTGTTTGTCTGGGACTTCTTGTGGCTCGAATATAAGGCATAGCCTTTACATCCAAAGAAATGATCCTGACCTCGTGTAACATTTAGTTCTCATCTTACCCTGATTTGTGTATTGTATAAAATCATAATAATTGCTTGGAAAAGTCACTGAGAGATTTACAAAAGGGTGACACAGTCATGGTGGTTTCTCTAAATTTTTATGAAAGGCAACATCGTATTTGGTTGGCATTATTCCTGTTGAGCATTTATTATGACATTCTGTAGTCTCTGGTGTGCAGTCTCGCCATCCCTCTGCTGTGATGTGTCCTGCTTCTGTGGAAGTGCCACCCTGGGGTTAAGAGTATGGATGTTAGAGTCAGAGGATATGGGTTCAAGGCCTAGCTATAGCCTTGGGCAGATCGCTCACCCTCCCTAGCCTCAGTGTCCCCAGCTGCACAGTGAGAACAGCAGTACAACCAGCGGCATGTCGCAGCTGGAGTGAAAGGAAGGAGAGTAAGGAACTTGGCCCTTGGTGCTTCCCTTCACTCCTTCCCTTCCTTTAGCTCCCCCTGTGGTGGCTGGGACTTGTTCCGGCTGCCCCCTGGTTGTCAGAAAGCCCTGGTCAGGGGTAAAGCAGTTGGTTTTCTGACTTTGTTTTCCCTGGCAATGGGATGGTGGCCACCCCAACAGGGACCCGCTATCCTCCCTCATAAATGTCTGCCGTTTGTTCGCTCTGAGGGTGAACGGCCACGAGAGAGAGCCTCACAGTTGCACATGCAGTCACATATACATTTGTCCACTAATTCATTCATTTTTTTCCTTTTCAACTATTGTCAAAACATATCAGAATCACTTGGGGATCCTTTGAAATATTCAGAAGCCTGGCGCCCCCCCACCCCACCCCACCGCCAGACCTACTGCACTGGAATCTGTAGGAGTGAGGTCCTGGCTTTTTTATTTTTTTGAAAAAGGCATTAAGGTGTTTCTGATGCACAGCAGGGCTGAGAACCATTATTTAATTCCCTTATCCACATTCAGTTATGCTTATTACTCACCCATTACATGCCAGGCACCGACACCATCCCTGACTTCGTGGCACTTAAGGCCAGTTGGAGAGACAGACGGGTGCACAGGTGAGAACCGCCAAGGCAGCATTAGCTGCAGGTGCCAGCCTGGGGGAGTTGGGGCGGCTTCCCAGAGGAGGAGGTGGCTGGACTGAGCCTCCAGGAGGCCCGAGGCTGGCTGGCCGAGGGGTTTGGATGAGATGGCATTGTACCCACAGGCTACAGATCTCCCGAGGGGAGAGAGGAGAGCCAGTCAAGGACCTGATGGTTCAGCAAGGCTGAAGGTGATCAGGGCCCAGATCCAGGGCAGGAAGATTCAACAGGAACACAAAGACTGGGAGGAGATCAGGCTTTCGGGGAGGCTGCCCTTCAGCCTGTCCCTGCCTCGCACCTCCTCTCACCCACCTCACACACCAGTGGCTCTTGGTGTATAACTTCAAGACCAGACACATGGCAGTGGGATGAGTGAGTCTGAAGATTTTCAGGAAAGACCCTGAGACCTTGGAGCAGGTGTGCACCTCCCTCAGGCTGGCCAGAGCTGAGGGAGAGCTAGAAATAATGTCTCAGCTGGGCCTTTGATCTCACAGATTCAGGGGTATTGTCCCAGGACTAAATTACTAAAAAGCCCCAAGGGTATAATAACACAGGCACACCAGACCCAGGGCTCTCTCCTCCTCCTGTGTTCCTCTTTCCTCTGTTTCTCAGAGGTACAGGAGTTCTTCTCACCTCACTTCCTCCCTTGAACCTAAGCTTAAACAGCTGGTTCTCACTACCCTCCTTCTTTTTTTTTTTTTTTCTTTGCGGTACGTGGGCCTCTCACTGCTGCGGCCTCTCCCGTTGCGGAGCACAGTCGCCGGACGCTCAGGCTCAGTGACCTTGGCTCACGGGCCCAGCCGCTCCACGGCATGTGGGATCTTCCCAGACCGGGGCACGAACCCGTGTCCCCTGCATCGGCAGGCAGACTCTCAACCACTGCGCCACCAGGGAAGCCCCACTACCCTCCTTCTTAATGTCCTGCTTCCCATTTCTGCAGCTTATTTCAGAGGGCTCTGTGGGTCCCTGCAGGCTGTGGTCCAGCAACATCACCTGGGAGCTTGTTATAAAGAAAGACTCTCAGACCCCACCCTGGACCTATTGAATCACTACCTGTACTGATAAGGTCTCCAGGTGACCCATCTGCACTGAACTTAGAGAAGCACTCCCTCAAGTCAGGCCACAGGCCGACGGGTCAGAGAAGCTGCTCACGGCTGGGATTTGGCAACTCTTTCTTTTTCCGTTTAATGGCCTCCTCCCCTTTGCCTTCCCTCCTCCCCTCCTGCCTCCTTGTAGCTTATTTTAGAACATGTCGGGATCCTGCTTCCCTTGCCAACAAAATGCTGTTGCTAAAATTTTTCAGCTGGCAGCAGTGATGTTTAATTCATGGGCTAGAAAATTAATTTTATTTTCATGAGTAGAGCTGGAGAAAAATAACAGGAAGTCTCTGTGCATGGCCCTTGGGAATTCAGCTTGTCTATTTAATAGATGAACTGGTAAAGGTGAGGATGCCTCAGGAAAGGGCCACCTTCCACAAAGGATGCTTTTGGCTGCAAGTAGCACAAAACTCAACTTAGGATGGCATAAAAGATAAAGAAAATTTCTAATTTCACTGGTAAGTAATTCCAAGGTAGGGCACTTGTGGGATGACTCAGTAATAACATCAAAGAGCAGGTTTCATTTCTGCCATGGTGGCCTTGTGGAGTTTAGTTTTCCTTGTGGTTACAAGATGGCTGCCAGAGTTCCAGGAGTTACAACAATGTCCTACAGAAGAGGAGAGAGGCTGCCCCTTCCTGAAGTCTCATCAGAGAGAAACTCTCTCCTGGTCATCTCACAGCTGATGTCTCCTCAAGTCTCACTTGCAGGATTGTGTCCCAAGTCCCTTGTTAAACCATCGTTGGCAAGGGATTCAGGCTAATCAGGGTTAGCCACTGAGCCACATGCCACATGAGGCAGGGGTTAAGAGCCAAACAAAACCCAGGCTCTGGGGGAAGGGAGAAGAGGGCATGGCTGCTGGGACAGCCAACACCTCTGCTCCAGGGCCTGCCTTTACTCCCTCCCATGACTTTCCCTCTTTGGTGTCACCTCCATTCCATGGAAAGGCTCTGATTTCATACTTTAGCACGCTCTTCCCCTCTACTCCCTACCCGTTCAGCTTGTCTCCAGTCCTGCTGTCATTTCAGTGAGTTGTAAATGTCTGCCTTTTCCATGAGGCTGTGAGCTCTCCCATGGCACATCTGCCTCCCCAGAACCTGGCAATGGCCTCTGCTCAACATACACTGTGCTGGGGGAATGGATGAAGGAAGAGACGAATGAATGAGTTTAATCTTTGTGTGGCCTTTCTTTCTAAGGAAAGTTTTCATGTTGTTTCATAACTTTAAAGATGTTTCTGCCCCTGTAAAAGAACTTTCCGTGTGATTTTGGGGAAAGGACTGGGGAGAGAGAAGCCTTTCTCAGTGCCCCAAGAATCTGCATGCCCCTCTGCACCCATGTCCACCTGGGAGACACCCTGACCTCAGTGGGGAGCTTGCAGAATTCTTTATTGCTCTTCTGGGATTTTATGGGGTGAGATGGGGCTGGAGAAGTTTGCTCTGGGTACAGGGAAGTGTTAAATGCCTTGTGGGAGAATGGAATTAAAAAGAAAAAGATGGACAATGAGTGACTTAGAATGTGTTCTTTTTTTTTTTATTTTTTTTTTTGCGGTACGCGGGCCTCTCACTGTCGTGGCCTCTCCCGTTGCAGAGCACAGGCTCCGGACGCACAGGCTCAGCGGCCATGGTTCACGGGCCCAGCCGCTCCGCGGCATGTGGGATCTTGCTGGACCGGGGCACGAACCCGTGTCCCCCGCATCGGCAGGCGGACTCTCAACCACTGCGCCACCAGGGAAGCCCAGAATGTGTTCTTTACCAAGGTTTTCCATGGACACACTTTCCTCAGACTGATGAATGGGTTTCTTGGCTGGTCATTGTCTTCATTGTTCAGGCGACACAGAACGTCAGTGATGACCTCACGGTCAGATTTCTGTTCTCTTGCCTCAAATTTTACTTAAAAGGGCATTTAAAAGTCCACTTTAAAAAAAAAAAGTCCACTTAACCTCGCCCAACAGGTACTTTTTTTTTTTAAATAAATGTATTTATTCATTTTTGGCTGCGTTGGGTTTTCGCTGCTGCGTGCAGGCTTTCTCTAGTTGCGGCGAGCCGGGGCTACTCTTCGTTGCGGTGCGCGGGCTTCTCATTGCAGTGGCTTCTCTTGTTGCGGAGCACGGGCTCTAGGCGCGCGAGCCTCAGTAGTTGTGGCACACGGGCTTGGTTGCTCTGCGGCATGTGGGATCTTCCTGGACCAGGGCTCGAACCCGTGTCCCCTGCATTGGCAGGCGGATTCCCAACCATTGCACTACCTGGGAAGCCCTGCCCTTGAAATGGAAAAAAAAAAAATCAAATACCAGTGGACTTGGAAATGAAGAGGTACAAGAATAGAGTTTAGAACTCAGGTTTAAATTTGTTTTCTTCCTGTATCACTGTCTGTTGTATGAATACCATCATGCACTTGCAATTTGACTGTATTGGTTTTAGCTTGGTTCCCTAAAGAGACAATGATTGTAAATGCAACCTGTGACCTAAATGAGCAAGGCCATCTCCCAAAGCATCCTCCACTTCATCATCAAAAAACATTTATCAAGCAAGCAATTAATTTCCTATGGTCTTGAGCCAGGCACTGTGTAAAAAAACAGAGACCTGGTCTCTACCCTCCTATTTTTTTTTTTTTTTTTTTTTTTTTTTTTTTTTGCGGTACGCGGGCCTCTCACTGTTGTGGCCTCTCCCGTTGCGGAGCACAGACTCCGGACGCGCAGGCTCAGCGGCCATGGCTCACGGGCCCAGCCGCTCTGCGGCATGGGGAACTTTTCGGACTGGGGCACAAACCCATGTCCCTTGCATCGGCAGGCAGACTCTCAACCACTGCGCCACCAGGGAAGCCCCCTCCTACCTTTTATAACTCAGAGAACAGCTGTAATTTTCCCCAAGTAGTGTATCCAACTTAATGTTCTCTTGGCATGAGTAGAAGTGGAAAATACTCTTACTTCTTTAAAAGTTCTGTGCATGAAATTAGAAATGAATTTCTAAAATGTAACTGTTTCCTGAAGTAGTTTGTCGATTCCCTCCTCTAATAAATACATTCATAAGAAGCTTTTGCAGATGGTTACAATGAAGATCGTCTCTATTCTCAGCCTGTGAGTCACTGGAGTGTCCCTGAAAGCTTTTGTTTTGCCCTAGAGTCTCTCTAAGCAAAAGAAGGTATTTATTAGCAAGTGTGAATAATGCCCACATATCTCCCCCTCCCATCTCCCACCCCCAAATCCATTGTGTTTGGCTCCCTAGCTCCTGACAAGTGGGTGAGTCATTAACATTTTTGAGCTCTGCTTGAATTTCTCCAGGGTCTTGACTCTACCTGGAGCTCTGGGGAGAGTTGTCGCTACCCTCTGAGCATAGACTGGGTACGAACCTAAACTTGGCAGAGCTCCCAGGAAGGTTGGAATAAACCACAGTTATTAGTGCTAATATTCCTTCATGCACAGAGCTGGTAGTCAGTCAGTGTTCGCCCAGTGGTTAAAATCATTGGATAACTGTGGTACTCCTGGAATTCCCAACAATCCAAGAGCTAAAGGGTCAATACCTGGCTCAGCTGCAGGGCTTAAATCTAAAAATAAATCTGTTCTCGGGCTTCCCTGGTGGCACAGTGGTTGAGAGTCCTCCTGCCAATGCTAGGGGACACGGGTTCGTGCCCCGGTCCGGGAAGATTCCACATGCCGTGGAGCTGTTGGGCCCGTGAGCCATGGCCGCTGAGCCTGCATGTCCGGAGCCTGTGCTCCGCAACGGGAGAGGCCACAACAGTGAGAGGCCCACGTACCACAAAAAATAAATAAATAATAACAGCAAGATATAACTTAAAAAAAAATAAATAAATAAATAAAAATAAACCTGTTCTCATTGGTTTTGGTTGGTTGGTGCCATTGTGGGTTGTCAGTTGTTTTTTAATTGAAGTATAGTTGATTTACAATATTGTGTTACTTTCACATGTATAGCAAAGTAATTTGGAGGTGTGTATATATATATATATATATATATATATATATATATATATATATATATATTCTTTTTTTGATTCTTCTCCATTATAGGTTATTATAAGATATTGAATATAGTTCCCTATGGTGTACTCAATTTTTTTTTTTTTTTTTTGCGGTACGCGGGCCTCTCACTGTTGTGGCCTCTCCCATTGCGGAGCACAGGCTCCGGACGCGCAGGCTTGGCGGCCATGGCTCACAGGCCTAGCCGCTCCGCAGCATGTGGGATCTTGCTGGACTGGGGCACGGACCCGTGTCCCTTGCATCGGCAGGCAGACTCTCAACCACTGTGCCACCAGGGAAGCCCTCAAATATTTTTAATATCATCTCTGCATATGCGTTTTCTTGTTATCATATGATTCCTATAATCTTCAGCTTCTATCCTTTTCTGTTTTAACTGAATGAGAACTTTGAAAAAATCAGTCAGTCATTCTGGCTTAAATTTATATCCTAAATCATGCAAGGAAAGGTACTAGGGCCCAACCTAAGTTCTGGGGTTGAAAGTAAATCACCTGTCCTAATAAAAACTTCTTTTGTGATAGAGGCAATGTGTGTCTGAAAGGTGATTTTTATTTTCTAGTTTATAATTGTCTTTATGTAAGATTCCCCCCAAAAGATTTGATATTAATCATCAGAAAAAAATAACATTGGAAAAGTCAGATTGTGAAGGTGTATCGTTAAGTGTTGGGAGTTGGGAGGACAGAACGTGGAGGACCTTACCACTAATCCAGGTGGTACTCCTAGCTCACAGGTCGTTGCCCGTGATGTTGTGGATGGTGTCTAGGCTCCCAGCAGCCCAGGGTCGGTGCCACTCAAACCATACCTGAGGCTTGGTACAGGGAATTGTTTTAATGATAGAAAATTTCAAACATACATAAAAGTAAAGAGAACGGAGTCTCTATCCCCACACCCACCCCTCACCTGGGGATTTTTTTGGGTAACTTTTTATTTTGATATATAATTTCAGATACATAGAACAGTTGTAAGAACAGTACAGGGAACTCCCATATACTCTATGCAGACTGAACAATTTCCATCATATTCTCTATGTGTATATGTATACATATGTGTGACTACTATTTTTTCTGAGCCATTTGAGAATAAGTCAGAGATATTGTGTCCTTTTATCTCTAAATACTTCAGTATGTATTTCCTAACAGTAAGAATACAACCACAGTACAATGTTCAAAACCAGGAATTTAACCTTGATATTATCTTTTTTTTTTTTGGCCACACCCAGCAGCATATGGGATCTTAATTCACCCACCAGGAATGGAACAGGCCCCTGCTGCTTTGGAAGCACAGAGTCTTAACCACTGGACCACCAGGGAAGTCCCAATCTTGATATTATCTAATCCACAGTGGATAGCCAAATGTCATCAGGTACCCTAGCAATATCATTTATAGCTTTTTTTTTTTTCCCCTTTCGGATTAGGTTGAAGCAAATTCAAGACAATTGCATCTGTAAATACTTAAGTATCCAGTATTAGTCGGGGTAATTCTGGCTACATCGTCCACATGGAAAACCTCGGGGGCCACCTTTCCCCTATCAACTGCCCCCAGCTCTTTGCGGTAAAACATTTGTGAGGGGCAGTTTTCAGAAGCGGGAAGGGGTAGAAACTGAGAAGCAGACATAGGTAATGAGCGAGACAGTAGTTCTCAGGCTGATCTGCAGACTGTGTATTGGGGGTCATCTGAGTTGCTCGTGCAACGTGCAGAACAGGGGGCTCTACCCAGACAGGAGCTCTACCCAGGCCCTACAGGATGAGAACCTCGGGTAGCGACCAGAACTCTGCATTTTAACAGGTGCCACGGGTACCTCTTATACCCTGTGGGCTGGAGGTGCTCTGACCTGGAGGCAGGTGACCTGGGAGTGATGCTGTGTCCCTAGCAGTTTAATGTCACATTCCCACACACCTGCCCCGTCTCAGAACAGGTGCAAGGCTTTTACATTGCCTCCAATTCCACTAGCCCGAGACTCCTTAGGGTTGATAAGAGGCAGCATTTGGGGAATGGGAATACCTGCAGGGGCTCCTTTCTCAGCACACAGCTTCTTACACAGGGCTGAAACCTTTCTTAGGACTGCGGAGGGGACTCAGGTGTGGCAGCCAACTGCGCAGCCTCAGCGCCTCCCTGCCCGATCTTCCCCTCCAGGAAGGCAGCACCAGTACGAGTAGCGGTGGCACCATTATTATCGTTCCCAGGACCAGACAGCGAGTTGGTGTGGAAATCCGCTATATAGATGTGACCGCATTCAGGAAACGTGTCCATTCAAAAAATGGAGGTCGGTGGAGCCCTTCTCTCGGGCCCCTTTCATCTCTGAGGGTCGGGGCTTTCCAGTCATCTTCATTTGCTGAGGAGCAGATACTTCTTAGACCATGCAGCCGGGGACGCAGTGCAGCTCTGTCCGGGACAAGGCACACTTTAGGGGCATCCTGGACCCAGGCTTCTCTGCTACCTGAGATACAAGGACCCTTGTAAACGATTCTGACCCACCAAGAGATGACGACCACTGGGGAGACGCTCTAGATGTTCACTGTGCATCCGATGGGCGGCAGTGGGCTTAATTCTAACCTGCATCCTGTCAATGTGGCCACGTGACAAAGGTGACCACGTGACACAGGTGACCCCCTCCCCTCACCTAGGACAGTAATCCAAGTGGCTGTTTCAGTTCCTCCCGCTGTTGAGTCTTCCTCTCTGTTCTCCTGAAAAGGCGCTGTGCTCTCCAAGTCCTTTTCCATTTTAGCACGAGTGTTTCTCAAGCTGTAGCTCGTGCCAGTTTAGATCTCGGGGCTCATTCAGCCTTGCTCAGGGCAGCCAGGCTGGGTTTCTCTCATTCAGAGATAAGTGTGAAGAGAGCCTTCCAAACCCAGGCAGGCTTGGAGTCTTCACAGAGAAAGAGAGACGCAAAGTCCTGAAAGCAGAGCTCGCGCTGGCGCTGTGCCCAGACTGCGCGACGTGTGGGAGCAGCTCCCAGAGAAGCAAACAGACAAGTGGGCCTCTTTGGCCCCCTGGGGCTGCCAGGTGCTTCTTCAGTCTAAAGGCTGGAGACAAGAGTCTGGAGTCAGATACAGCTTTGCTGATTAGCAAACGTTCTAATCTCCCAAGTCTCTCCCTGGTCAGGGCCATTCCTAGTGGACATGAATTGGGTTTATGAAAAAAGTATTTGAAAGTGCCAAAGAGGTTCCCGCACCATCGTGATGATGCTGACGAGGCAGATTGATGATCTGATGTCTACCCGGGCTCAGGAGCAAGTGAGGGAGCACTTCTGGGGTGCGCTTTTCCACCTGCTTGGAGACAGGCAGGTGGAGAGATTAGATGACTAATTAACTTGTATTTTGCACACATTTATGGACATGTGCCCATCATGGGCCAGATGCTGGGAATACACAGGTGAGCAAGCTATCATTCCTGCCCACAAGATGCTCACGATCTAGAAGAGGAGACAGACCTAGGAGAATTGTAACTCAGTGTGATGGATGCCAGGACCGAAGTGGGCCTGAGGTGCAGGGATGGCTAGAGGAGGTGGGCGTTGTAACTGTTTTAATCCACACAACAATAAACCTCCAGGGTCTAAATGTCTTCACGGCTGTTCTGAACAACAGCAAAACTTTGCAAGCAAAATTATTTCATAACTAATGTAGAGGGGAAGCTTAACCCAATGAATGCATTTGGTGGCAAAATCTGACCTAAACTGTTTATCCTTTTAAGTCTGAATGTTCGTATCGATGTGTTTGATGACAGACCCACCATGGGTATTACCATAATGCATAGGCACTCTATTACCTTTATCAAGTCTGAAAAATTCTGAACCTTGAAGCACATCTGACCCTTGGGTTTTGATGAGGGACTGTGGACTTGTCCTGGTATCGTCTGCATTTTGCATCTGCGGAGGCAGAATGCAGGGCGGACTCATTTGCCCAAGATCCAGAGCTGGTAAGGGGCAGTCAGGGCTTGCGGGAATGTCCTTCTGATGCCTGAGCCCTGCTGGGCACCCTCAGGTGACACTGCCTTGAAAGGCACCGACTTACACAGCAGTGGTTTGGGCACCGGACTCGTGGGTGGCTCTGGAGTGGGGATGGATTGGATAGCATTGCCCAGGGATGTACCCAGGTGGCCGTGACGGGGATGTGGGTGTCAGTCTCCCCCTTGGCCCAGGCTCATCCACCTCACGCTGGTGGTAGTCCCTATTTAACAGGGAATGGGGATTTTGTGCCTCTCTGCCCACAAGATATGCTGTTGCCGTGTCAGAATCTGTCCACCGCCACCCCCCGCCCAGGTTATCTCTCACTGCTTCTTGTCTCCATTCCTTGAACATTTTGTTCCCATCACTGGCTTCTGGTCTGTTACCCCTAAGGTCTCTTCAACCAGTGGGAAAGAGGTACTTGTTAATAATTCTGGTGTTTTGTAGGTTGGCCCTGGGATCAACTTTGTGTACAGGCAGGAAGTAGCCAACAGGGATAAGTGATTTTAGGGACACAGGCCTTTAACAGCCTTCAAATTACCTTCCTTAGCTGTCCTAGCAATTGGAGCAGGGGTTCTGGGCTGAGGCTGGATGCTTCAGCGGTTTCATGAGCCCCCGAAATAGGTTTTGTGTGTGTTGACGTTTTTCTTTCATTGGATTCTCAGCAGAGCCTGTGACTTTAAAAAGGTTAAGTGCTGCTGGGTTGGAGTGAGGCTCATTAAACATGTCAGCATTTCCCAAAAGGATAAACAGTAAATGAGTGTTCATTTATATACTCTCTTCCATTATCCTTTCGTGTATCTATAGTCAGTATGATCACTTTCATGCTTTAGTTAATAGCTAGGATAGTTAAGCCTTGATAGGCTGAAGGGAAAACTTGGGAGCTTCTGGATTCAATAGGCCTTTATGGGGTAGGTCCACCTGGAGTCCCCCAAATGAGGGATCCCCTTGGATTGTGGCACAACCCAAGGACAAAAAACAAAGGGTGTTTTTCATCACTTTGCTTACTTCATAATTTTGCCAGGCCTTCTCATCACGAGGGAAGCAGTGACAGTTCCTCCAAGGGCCTTTCCCTGCCTCAGCTTAGCTCTGCTTGTTAAACACACCCTGGTGATAAGAATCTAAGGAGGTAGTGCATGATTTTCCTCTTGCTGCTGTAACAAATTATCACAAAGTTAGTGACTTACAGCAAAACAAATTTATAAACTTACAGTTCCATAGGTTAGAAGTCCGACACAGTTCTCGCTGGGTTAAAATCAAGGTGGCAACAGGGCGACGTTCTTTTCTGGAGGCTCTGGGGGAGAATTCTGTTCCCTTGCCTTTTCCAGTTTCTGGAGGCTGCCTGCATTTCTTGCCTCATGGCCCCTTGTTCTGTCTTCAAAGCCAGGCTCTATCTTCGACCTAGAGGGTCAAGTCCCTCTCACATAGCATCACTCTGACCTCCTCTTCTGATTCTCTTCCACTTTTAAGGACCCTTGTGGTTACATTGGTCCCACTTGGACAATTCGGGATAATCTCATCTTTGAAGTCAGCTGATTAGCAACCTTAATTCCATCTGTAATGTTACTTCCCCTTTGACATGTAATGTAACATATTCACAGGTACCAGGACGTGGACATCTTTGGGACATCATTATGCCTACCACACCCAGACACCAAAGAAAACTAATCTGCATTAATTCCTTTGGTTATTATAGGTACCACCTGGACAGAAACGCTCAGTTATGTATAACCTTCCTTCGAGGAGAGCTTGTCCTTTTGAGAGGCATATCAGAGGGTCACGACGTTGCAGGTTCTCTGACCTCATCCTCCCCTTCCTGGGACTGGGGGGAATGTCTGGCCATCCCACAGGTTGTGACCTACTTTCCAGGAACAGCCCTGGAGCATGTAGCCCTCTTAGAGACCTTCTAAAGGATGTGTTGATGCTAATGTTTGACTGCCCACCTCTGGCTAGTCCCAGGGGTGACGTATGTTAGCAAAAATTGTCTGGAGGCAGCTTAGGGTCTTGAAACCATCAGATAAACATTTTATTAGGGATGTGTGTGAGGAGAGATTCCTGGCCTGCCTGGAATGTAATTTATGGTTGTGTGTGCAGTGTGTGAGCAGGGATGAGAGGACAGAGATGGGAAAACAGAGACCCAACAGTAACATTAGCCACAGAAACAGGTGCAAGTCTATGCAGGAAAATGCAGAGCGGAAAAAAGCCCCTGGTCATTTGACTTGTGTCACACAAAAATGGCAGCAAGACCTTGGAGGGTAGGATGTTCATGGGGGAAAAGGAGTCTCAAGCCGGAAGCAGCAGCTTTCTGGGCAGAGGGGCTTTGTCTTGGTGAGGAGATATTGGCCAATTGCATGGATCTGGGGCTTTTGTTGGTTTTGTTTTGGTTCTAAACGGTGGTCGGAAAAGCGTCTCTTACAGTGACTGTGTGCAGACCTGGCCCTGCGCAAACTCCTGAGATTGGGGGCAGGGAAGGTAGGGAGAAGGTGACCAAGAAACTTTCCCGGAAGCAGGACCAGCTACATAATTTACAGGGCTGAGTGTAAAATAAAAATACAGGGCCCTTGTTCAATGATTATCAAGAATTTCAAGATGGTGGTGGCAGAGTATTTAGCCAAGCATGGGGCCCTCCTACGGCCTTGCGTTCTCACAGTGGTCACACACCATGAAGCGTGAAGTGGCCACTGCCCAGGGCAGCGTTCCCTGTGTGTGTCCTTGGCTCTCTCTGATATCACGAGTGATGTTCGAGGCCTCTTTCCCAGGGAGTTAGCAGGACCGTGGGCCTTGGCCCCAAGGACTTGCTTTCGTATCATAGAACTTGTCTTGATCGCACTGGATATTTGATGCTGCTTGACAGGTACTTTGCTCCATCTGGGGGGAGCCCACATTCCAGGGGCCGGAAGTAGAGGGGCGAGGAAGAGAAACTTGGGACTCTCAGAGCCTTCCCTTCCGGTGGTGTGACCTCAGACAAGCAACTTAGATCGTCCCCATCCTGTTTCTTCATCTGTAATGTTACTGACTTCAAAGTGACTTCATGAGGCCCATTGGTTAAGGTGCTCTGAGAGGGGCCTCCAGCCCCCCACCCATCTAACAGGTCTCTGGCCAGAACTAATGGCCACAAAGTCTGCAGAAGAGCGTGGATACGGCCGCTGAGGACCGACCGCATTCAGTGTGGCTGACCTGATGTACTTGCCCCCCTGCTTCCCTTTATCTGCCCTCAACACATGCACACCCACACCTACACCTGTGGAGGTGCTTTCCTCTGCAGGACCAGGGAGCTGCTGAGCCGCTGGCTTGAGTTTCCGCAGCCCCAGCCTGCCCAGGGTCCATCCGTCCCAGCCTGAACAAGATGCCTGAGGGAGACTTGGAGTGGACAGGGGAGGGAAGCTGCGTGGGAAGAAAGAGACAGTTGTGGCCCAGTGAACTGGGGGATGGCGCAGATGCATCCCGACCAGTGCTTGCTCCCTCTTTCCTAGCAGTTGGTTCACTGGCCCTGCTGGCGAGAAGCAGCAGCAATGGCTGGGCGTGTCATCTCTGCGGCCCACCCAGCCCCGGCCGAGCCCAGGCGCTAATTAGCGGTGAGGATATGGGAGGAAGTGGGGAGCCCAGATTCTGAACTCCTTGGCCTAGAGAATTTGGAACGTGCCAGAGGAAGTATCCGCTGCTGCAGAGAGCCGACCATGGAGAGCCCAGGGCAGCCAGGGCCCGGCCAGGGGTAGTTGGGGCACCTCTGAAGCTTTGCTGGTGGTTGAACGGGCAATTCCTCTTTTCTCCAAGCTGGTAGCCCCACTTTTAATGGGCACCCTGGGAGGACAGGGTGGGTGGAGAAGTGAACAGGGTGGGAGAGACGCAGCATAGGAAGACTTTGCGTCTGGTTAACAGCTTTCCTCAGGCAGCATGGTCCTTTCACCGAATAGGGGAAACAAAGAGTTGGGGCGTGGGGTGAGACCTGAGGCTGCTCTCTTTCTTTCTGAAGACTTTTATTTTACATCTCGTAAATACTTATTCATCGTACACAGGCTAGAAAATACAAGCATGCAAAAGAAAAAAACACTTGTAACTCCCCATTTTAGAGATGCCTGTTGTTAACATTTTGGGCTATGTCCTTCTAGACTTTTTTCTCTGTGCATGACTGTAGTCTTACTCTCTGCAGTTATACTACAATCTTGTTTTGTTATTAGCTTTTGTCACTCGTTGACACATCAGAAACATATTTCATACCTACAGATGTGGATCTTGGGTTTTATTTTTTGTTGTCTTTTTTAATGGCAGTGGAGTTTTGCAAAGTTTGGATGGACTTAACCCCCAATTGTTGGAAATTTAGGTGGTTCTTTTCTTGCTATTGTTGCTCTTATTAACAGCACTCCATCCTAGTACCTTCATCTTCATGCACATCCTTGTTTTCTCAAGAGACATTTCTGGATGATTTCCATAGGATATGTTTCTTTTTTAAATTATTTATTTATTTTTAAAATTGAAGTATAGTTGATTTACAGTGTTGTGTTAGTTTCAGGTGTACAGCAAAGTGATTCCATTTTATATATATATATATATTTTCAGATTCTTTCTATTATAGGGTATTACAAGTTATTGACTATAGTTCCCTGTGCTGTACAGTAAATCCTTGTTGTTTATTTTATGTAGAGTAGTGTGTATCTGTTCACCCTGTACTCCTAATTTATCCCTCCCCCCTCCATAGAATACATTTCTGTATGCATTTTTAAGGCTTTAGACCAGTGGTTGTCAGTGAGGGTTGACCCCTCCCTGGCAAGGGGCATTTGGCAATGTCTGGAGACATTTTTGGATGTCACAGCTGGAGCGGAGGTTGCTACTAGTATCTATTGGCTAGAAGCCACAGTACTACTAAACATGCTACAATTAGAGAACAACTCCCACATCAAATAATTATCAAGTCCAAAATGTGAATTAGCATTTCTCAACCAAGGTCTAGAAACTCTGCTTTGGACACATGGCTTTCCTTCTGCCGCCATCCCCCCACCCCACCCCACCAACTTTACTGAGATACAGTTGACACATAAATTGTGTAAGTTTAAGGTGTATAATGTGTTGATTTGATCCATCTATATCTTGCAAAATGATCACTGCCATAGCATTAGCTGAGACTTCCATCCTGTCACATATTTACCATTTCTTTTTTGTGGTGATGACATTTAAGATCTACTTTCTTGGGACAAAGAGTTGCCGACTGGAGCGATGAGCAGCCTTGCTGAGCATCAGAAGAGTGACCTAATAGAGCCAATCTGCAAGGACTGGAAAGGAAGGGCCAGATACAGCAACTTATTCATGGCTATAAAAGGAGAGCTTGACATGCCCACACCACTGGACCTCTAGAAACTCTCCTGAGTGAGTTACAACAGGAGAAAATCAGACTTCTATGCAGTGGTTCCTTGATGCATTTTTAGAAGCCTGAGGTTGCCACCCAGAATTTAACGAGAAACCAGCAATTAATGGAAGGGCCAACTGTAAAGCAAAATAGCTGAACCTGACTCTTTTACCAAGATAAAAGATGTACTTCAAAGTCTACAACAAATGCTTCATTGTGGAGAAGACTGTGCTGTATCACTTCCTCTGAAGCAAGCCCAAACACTGAGTTCTTGTCTATCAACACATCCCAGGGAGAGGGAAACTTCATAAGAATAAAAAAATCTATTCAGAACATCAGAGAGTCCAGGACTCTACATGACCTGGTGGGACCCCTCGCCCAGGATCTCCCTTGCCTTGCTTATGCTTGAAGCTGTGTGGCTCACAGGGTCTTGGTGCTCTGGCCGGGTGGCAGGCCTGAGCGTTTCAGGTGGGAGAGCCGAGTTCAGGACATTGGACCACCAGAGACCTCCTGGCCTCACGTAATATCAATCGGCGAGAGCTCTCCCAGAGATCTCTGTCTCAATGCTAAGACCCAGCTCCACTCAATGACCAGCAAGCTCCAGTGCTGGACACCCTATGCCAAACAACTAGCAAGACAGGAACACAACCCCAGACATTAGAAGAGAGGCTGCCTAAAATCATACTAAGTTCACAGACACCCCAAAACACACCACCAGACGTGGTCCTGCTCACCAGAAAGACAAGATCCAGCCTCATCCACCAGAACACAGGCACTAGTTCCCTCCACCAGGAAGCCTTCACAACACATGGAACCAACCTTACTCACTGGGGGCAGACACCAAAAACAATGGGAACTACGAACCTGCAGCCTGTGAAAAGCAGACCCCAAACACAGTAGGTTAAACAAATAGGAAAACAGAGAAATATGCAGCAGAGAAGGAACAAGGTAAAAACCCACCAGACCAAACAAATGAAGAGGAAATAGGCAGTCTACCTGAAAAAGAATTCAGAGTAATGTTAGTAAAGTTGATCCAACATCTTGGAAATAGAATGGAGAAAATCAAAGAAATGTTTAACAAGGACCTAGAAGAACTAAAGAGCAAACAAACAATGATGAACAACACAATAAATGAAATTAAAAATTCTCTAGAAGGAATCAATAGCAGAATAACTGAGGCAGAAAAACGGATAAGTGACCTGGGAGATAAAATAGTGGAAATAACTGCCACAGAGCAAAATAAAGAAAAAAGAATGAAAAGAATTGAGGACAGTCTCAGAGACCTCTGGGACAACATTAAATGCACCAACATTCAAATAATAGGAGTCCCAGAAGAAGAAGAGAAAAAGAAAGGGACTGAGAAAATATTTGAAGAGATTATAGTTGAAAACTTCCCTCATATGGGAAAGGAAATAGTCCATCACATCCAGGAAGTGCAGAGAGTCCTATACAGGATAAATCCAAGGAGAAACACACCAAGACACATATTAATCAAACTATCAAAATTTAAATACAAAGAAAAAATATTAAAAGCAGCAAAGGAAAAGCAACAAATAACATACAAGAGAATCCCCATAAGGTTAACAGCTGATCTTTCAGCAGAAACTCTGCAAACCAGAAGGGAGTGGCAGGGCACATTTAAAGTGATGAAAGGGAAAAACCTACAACCAAGATTACTCTACCCAGCAAGGATCTCATTCAGATTTGACGGAGAAATCAAACCTTTACAGACAAGCAAAAGCTAAGAGAATTCAGCACCACCAAACCAGCTTTACAACAAATGCTAAAGGAACTTCTCTAGGCAGGAAACACAAAGGAAGGAAAAGATCTACAATAACTAGGAAAATGGTAATAGGAACATACATATCAATAATTACCTTAAATATAATTGGATTAAATGCTCCAACCAAAAGACAGAGACTGGGTGAATGGATAGAAAAACAAGACCTGTATATATGCTGTCTACAAGAGATCCACTTCAGACCTAGGGACACATACAGACTGAAAGTGAGGGGATGGAAAAAGATATTCCATGCAAACTGAAATCAAAAGAAAGCTGGAGTAGCAATTCTCATATCAGACAAAATAGACTTTAAAATAAAGACTATTACAAGAGACAAAGAAGGGCACTACATAATGATCAAGGATCAATCCAAGAAGAAGATATAACAATTGTAAATATTTATGCACCCAACATAGGAGCACCTCAATACATAAGACAAATGCTAACAGCCATAAAAGGGGAAACTGATAGTAACAAATAATAGTGGGGGATTTTCACACCCTGCTTTCACCAATGTACAGCTGATCCAAAATGAAAATAAATAAACACAAGCTTTAAATGATACATTAAACAAGATGGACTTAATTGATATTTATAGGACATTCCATCCCAAAACAACAGAATAAACTTTCTTCTCAAGTGCTCATGGAAAATTCTCCAGGATAGATCATATCTTGGGTCACCGATCAAGGCTTGGTAAATTTAAGAAAATTGAAATTGTATCAAGTATCTTTTCTGACCACAACGCTATGAGACTAGATATCAATTACAGGACAAAAACTGAAAAAAATACAAACACATTGAGGCTAAACAATATGCTACTAAATAACCAGGATATCACAGAAGAAATCAAAGAAGAAATAAAAAAATACCTAGAAACAAATGACAATGAAAACACGACAGCCCAAAAGCTATGGGATGCAGCAAAAGAAGTTCTAAGAGGGAAGTTTCTAGCAATACAGTCCTACCTCAAGAAACAAGAGAAATCTCAAATAAACAACCTAGCCTTACATCTAAAGCAATTAGGCAAAGAAGCACAAAAAATCCCCAAAGTTAGCAGAAGGAAAGAAATCATAAAGATCAGATCAGAAATAAATGAAAAAGAAATGAAGGAAACAATAGCAAAGATCAATAAAACTAAAAGCTGGTTCTTTGAGAAGATAAACAAAATTGATAAACCATTAACCAGACTCATCAAGAAAAAAAGGGAAAAGACTCAAATCAATAGAATTAGAAATGAAAAAGGAGAAGTAATAACTGACACTGCAGAAATACAAAGGATCATGAGAGATTACTACAAGCAACTATATGCCAATAAAATTGGCAACCTGGAAAAAATGGACAAATTCTTAGAAAAGCACAACCTTCCGAGACTGAACCAGGAAGAAATAGAAGATATAAATAGACCAATCACAAGCACTGAAATTGACGCTGTGATTAAAAATCTTCCAACAAACAAAAGCCCAGGACCAGATGGCTTCACAGGAGAATTCTATCAAACATTTAGAGAAGAGCTAACACTGATCCTTCTCAAACTCTTCCAAAATATAGCAGAGGGAGGAACACTCCCAAACTCATTCTATGAGGCCGCCATCACCCTGATATCAAAACCAGGCAAAGATGTTACAAAAAAAGAAAACTACAGGCCAATATCACTGATGAACATAGATGCAAAAATCCTCAACAAAATACTAGCAAACAGAATCCAACAGCATGTTAAAAAGATTATATACCATGATCAAGTGGGGTTTATCCCAGGAATGCAAGGATTCTTCAATATACACAAATCAATCAATGTGATACACCATATTAATAAATTGAAGGATAAAAACCATATGATAGTCTCAACAGATGCAGAAAAAGCTTTCAACAAAATTCAACACCCATTTATGATAAAAAAAACTCTCCAGAAAGTAGGCATGGAGGGAACTTACCTCAACATAATAAAGGCCATATATGACAAACCCACAGCCAACATCATTCTCAGTGGTGAAAAACTGAAACCATTTCCACTAAGATCAGGAAAAAGACAAGGTTGTCCACTCTCACCACTATTATTCAACATAGTTTTGGAAGTTTTAGCCACAGCAATCAGAGATGAAAAAGAAATAAAAGGAATACAAATCAGAAAAGAAGAAGTAAAACTGTCATTGTTTGCAGATGACATGATACTATACGTAGAGAATCCTAAAAACACTACCAGAAAACTACTAGAGCTAATCAATTAATTTGGTAGAGTAGCAGGATACAAAATTAATGCACAGAAATCTCTTGCATTCCTATACACTAATGATGAAAAATTTGAAAGGGAAATTAAGGAAACACTCCCATTTACCATTACAACAAAAAGAATAAAATACCTAGGAATACACCTACCTAAAGTGACAAAAGACCTGTATGCAGAAAACTATAAGACACTGAAGAAAGAAATTAAAGATGATACAAACAGATGGAGAGATATACCATGTTCTTGGATTGGAAGAATCAACATTGTGAAAATGACTCTACTACCCAAAGCAATCTACAGATACAATGCGATCCCTATCAAATTACTGATGGCATTTTTCACAGAAGTAGAACAAAAAATTTCAGTTTGTATGGAAACACAAAAGACCCCGAATAGGCAAAGCAATCTTGAGAAAGAAAAATGGTGCTGGAGGAATCAGGCTCCCTGATGTCAGACTATACTACAAAGCTACAGTAATCAAGACAGTATGGTACTGGCACAAAAACAGAAATATAGATTAGTGGAACAGGATAGAAAGCCCAGAGATAAACCCACGCACATGTGGTCACCTTACTTTTGATAAAGGAGGGAAGAATATACAATGGAGCAAAGACAGCCTCTTCAATAAATGGTGATGGGAAAACTGGACATCTACATGTAAAAGAATGAAATTAGAACACTCCCTCACACCATACACAAAAATAAACTCAAAATGGATTAAAGACGTAAATGTAAGGCCAGACACTATAAAACTCTTAGAGGAAAACATAGACAGAACACTCTATGACATAAATCACAGCAAGATCCTTTTTGACCCACCTCCTAGAGAAATGGAAATAAAAAGAAAAATAAAGAAATGGGACCTAGTGAAACTTAAAAGCTTTTGCACAGCAAAGGAAACCATAAACAAGACAAAACGACAACCCTAAGAATTGGAGAAAATATTTGCAAACAAATCAACTGACAAAGGCTTAAGCTCCAAAATATACAAGCCGGTCATGCAGCTCAATATCAAAAAAACAAACAGCCTAATCCAAAAATGGGCAGAAGGTACTTCCCTGGTGGCGCAGTGGTTAAGAATCTGCCTGCCAATGCAGGGAACACGGGTTTGAGCCCTGGTCCGGGAAGATCCCACATGCCGTGGAGTAACTAAAGTTGTGCGCCACAACTACTGAGCCTGTGCTCTAGAGCCTACTAGCCACAGCTACTGAAGCCTGTGGGCCTAGAGCCCATGCTCCACAACAAGTGAAGCCACAGCAGTGAGAAACCCACACACTGCAACGAAGAACCAACATAGCCAAAATAAATAAATAAATTTAAAAAAACCAAAAAAACAAAAATGGGCAGAAGGCCTAAATAGAGCTTTCTCCAGAGAAGATATACAGATTGCCAACAAACACATGAAAGGATGCTCAACATCACTAATAGTTAGAGAAATGCAAATCAAAACTACAGTGAGGTATCACCTCACACCAGTCAGAATGGCCATCATCAAAAAATCTACAAACAATAAATGCTAGAGAGGGTGTGAAGAAGAGGGAACCCTCTTGCACTGTTGGTGGGAATGTAAATTGATACAACTACTATGGAGGTTCCCTAAAAGACTAAAAATAGAACTACCATATGACCCAGGAATCCCACTACTGGGCATATACCCTGAGAAAACATAATTCAAAAAGAGTCATGTACCACAATGTTCATTGCAGCACTATTTACAATAGCCAGGACATGGAAGCAACCTAAGTGTCCATCGACCGATGAATGGATAAAGAAGATGTGGCACATATATACAATGGAATATTACTCAGCTATAAAAAGAAACGAAATTGAGTTATTTGTAGTGAGGTGTATGGACCTAGAGTCTGTCATACAGAGTGCAGGAAGTTAGAGGAAAAAGAAATACCGTAGGCTAACACATATATATGGAATCTAAAAGAAAAAAAGTGTTCTGAATAACCTAGGGGCAAGACAGGAATAAAGATTCAGATGTAGACAATGGACTTGAGGACATGGGGAGAGGGAAGGGTAAGCTGTGACAAAGTGAGAGAGTGGCATGGACATATATACACTACCAAACGTAAAATAGATAGCTAGTGGGAAGCAGCCGCATAGCACAGGGAGGTCAGCTCGGTGCTTTGTGACAACCTAGAGGGGTGGGATAGGGAGGGTGGGAGGGAGGGAGATGCAAGAGGGAAGAGATATGGGGACATATGTATATGTATAACTGATTCACTTTGTTATAAAGCAGAAACTGACACACCATTGTAAAGCAATTATACTCCAATAAAGATGTTAGAAAAAAAATAAAGATCTACTCTCTTTACAACTTTCAAGTTTACATTAGATTCCCCAGAACTTTTTAATCTTATAACTGGAAGTTTGTACACTTTGACCAACATCTTCCCATCTACCCCAATCCCTGGTAACCAACACTCTACTCTATGTTTCTCTGAGTTTGACCTTTTTAGCTTTCACATGTACATGAGATCATCCAGTGTTTGTTTTTCTCTGTCCTACTTCACTTAGCACAATGCCCTAAGTGTTCATCCAAGTTGTCGTAAACAGCAGGATTTCCTTCTTTCTCATGGCTGGATAATATTCCCTCACACACACACGGATATTTTTATTCTTGGTAATATGTGTCGTGCTCGAGCTTCCAAGCCTCCGAGGAAACCAAGGTCAAGGTATTCAACTTAATTGGCTCTCAACGCAAACCAACCCAATCCCATCCTGTCTCCCACTTGCAGAAGGACCTGAGTGCCCGCTCTGTTTTGGAGCAGGGAAATGACTAATGTGAGCCACGTGGAGCCTGTCCTTGCATCCAGGAGAGAAAGAGGGGCAGGATGCCCTGGGAGGACGTGCACAAGAGAGAGAGGCAGAGAGAAGAAATGGGGAAGTGGGGAGGTGCAGTGTAGACAATGCCATCCTTTTTGCAATGAAAAGAGGATTTGTATGTATTCTTTAGGGGCCTGAAGGCCAGTTCCTGGCACTGAGGACCCAAGCAGGGAGAACACACGGCATTGCAGAGTGCGGGAGCAGGGAGCAGATCAGAAAGCCTCTACTGTCTCTCTGAAGCTGGCATGGGGGCAGTGTGAAGTCCTGTGTCCTGGGGCGGTGCCCAGGGCCCACCCATCAGGAATGGAAAATAGCAGCACTCTCCATACCATATATTATGAGGCTGTGAGACCCGAAATGTTATCCTATCATATCCTTTTCAGGCAAACCTATGATACTCATTGAAACTGGCTACTTCATTTATTCATCTTTGGAATGTGTTACAGTCATCCGTTCATAACAGATTTCCTGAGCACCTTTAGATGCCAGGCACCATGAGACCCAGTGAATAAAATAGACACAGTCTCTGTCCTCATGGAGCACAGAACCTCTAACAATGTGTCAGGCAGGGTAAGTGTTATGAGCGGGACATACAGGGTGGAGCCCAGGGTGGGAGCACCCCACCTAATGGGGACATGGAGGTGGATGAAGGGGGCCTGGTGTTAGGAAAACTTCTCGTAAGAAGTGGTGTCTTGGTAGATACAGGGAACAGAGTAGTGGTTACCAGAGGGGCAGGGGTTGAGGGTGAGGGTGATTTACTGTATGGTGGAGGATGGAAATTAAACTTTGGGTGGTAAGCACGCTGTAATGTAGTTGTAACACATGAAACATATAATGTTATAAACCAATGTTTACTCAATAAAAAATAAATTAAAAAGTAGTGATGTCTAAGTCAAGAACAGAAGGACCGAATGGAGTTCACCATAAGCAGAGGAATATAGACTTTTCTCTGGAAGGCTTTGAAAATACAGCGGGTTCTGGTCTCCCCAAGGCCATTTCAGTGTGGTCCTCCATGAAGGAATGCAATTGGACTAAATATGCCTTCAAAAATCAAGCTTCTTTTAAGTCATCTTTTAAAACTATGAATATTTCCATCATATAGAAAAGTGAGTGGGATAATATAGCAAACAGCTTTACTGCTACCATCCTGGTCCAAGTTACCCTGAATGAGTCTCCTCCCACAGAGTCTCCCAGCTGCTGCCCTTGCCCCCTAGTCCATTCTCAACACAGCATGCAGATTGGTCCTGTTAACATGTAGCTCTGATCATGCCTCTTCTCTGTTCAAAACCCTCCTATGGCTGCCATCTCACTCAGTGTATGTGCTGGTCCTGCATGATGCCCCTCCCTGCCCCCATTACCTCCCTGAGCTCATTTCTGCTCCATTCCACTGTCCTCCTTTCCCTTCCACAGGCACGGTCCCATGCGAGGCTGTTCCGCCTACCCTATGATCACTTTGGGTGGGGGAGATCTCTAGAAATTCAATAGTTTTCTTACTATACTCTGGAAGTATAGTAAGAGCAGCTGAAGAGCTTTGAACATTGGTTAAGCAGACTCTCAGCCACACCTCTTCAACCTTTAGTTGTTTCAGGCACTAAAGACAAACACAATTAGGGAGGAGAAAGGGGATACTCAAGAGAAAGTGATGTGGAGAAAAATGCCACAAATATCCTCTTTTATATTTGGATATGACAGAAAGTTTACAGGAAGAGTATAGGAGGTAAATAAACAAATACACTTTAGTTCGGTATTTTTCTGAGCAGTTTTTTGCTTTTGTAACTATTTTGATATAATTTCAAATTTATAGAAAAGTTGCAAAAGTAGTACGAGGAACTCCTGGGCACCCTTTACCCATATTAATCATGTGTTTACATTTTACCTCCCTCCCTTGTCTCCCCCATAATACATATGTATAAATATGTATTTTTAAAAACCATTCAAGGGTAAGCTGGAGTTGTTGAGTGCCTTTACCTTTAAATACTTCCATGTTTATTTCCTAAGAACAAGGATGTTATCTCATACAACCATAGTCAATTATTTCTGGGCATTTTAAATCACTTTTGCAGTATTTTCAAGTGACTTCCTACTAAGGATACCCTTTACTAAAAAACATGCACCAAAATGGGTTGAATTGATGCCATTGTTTTACCCAGTGGGATACTGAAACGCAGGTTAAGACTCACAGACCTTCCAAAGTCTACTGATTCTATTTCAATCTGGAAAAAAAAATCTAATCCTCAGTAAAGTGGTGAAACATTTATTGGCCTGGAAAACACTGCCTACTTGGCTAATATCCTTTTCCCTTAATAGTCTGCTTCAATGCAATGGTATTTTATTAATTTATTAGCCATCAGAATCCTATTAAGAGACAGTGTTGGAGGTGGAAGGGGTATTAGAGATTCTTCCAGCCCTACTTTACAGTTAAGCAAACTGGGGACCAGAAAGACACAGCCCACTGTCTCAGGGCAGTGCTTGGGACTGGAGTCCAGAGATCTAACTCTAAACTTGGAAGGCCCTTCAGAGAGGACCAGTCTAGTGTGTGTGAGGGGGTGCCCATGGGGCTCTTGGGAACCCACGGGGCTCTAGAGGTGGTATGGTGAGTGAGGGGAGCCAGACCCCAGCCTCCAGCCCCTGTCTGAGAACCCTGCTTTCTCCTTTGTTTCATATATTGAGCTTCTGCATAAGATTTTCTGTGAAGAAAGGCCTTACTACTTAAACAAATAGGACTTAGTGCTGTTTAAAGATGGGCTCAGTATTACCCAGCAAGTGGATGTCAGAGCCAGGGTGAGGACCTGAGCCTCCCCTCTCCATCCAGTGGGTGTCCTGTTCCACCCTCACACCACAGAGCTGCCTCTCAGCCATCTTGCTTCGCTTCTTCTTTTCAATCATTGCCCTGGGGGAGCAAGGAGCAAAACATTTTAGAAAAGGATTCATCTTATCAAAGGATGACTTCACTTCTCCAAAGCCCTCTCGCTACCATTCATTCCTCTCCCACATGTACCTTTACTCTGACACTGATCAAGAGTCCCAGGACATGCTTCTTAATCCCCCAGATTATCACAGTGTTTCCATAATAATACATTTCATTGCAGATCACTCACATAACTACTACTCTGGTTTTTTTTAATATAAATTTATTTATTTATTTTTTGGCTGCATTGGTTCTTTGTTGCTCTGCATGGGCTTTCTCTAGTTGCGGTGAGCGGGGGCTACTCTTCATTGTGGTGTGCGGGCTTCTCCTTGCAGTGGTTTCTCTCGTTGAGGAGCATAGGCTCTAAGCGTGTGGGCTTCTGTAGTTGTGGTACTCGGGCTTCAGTAGTTGTGGCTCGTGGGCTGTAGAGCTCAGGCTTAGTAGTTGTGGCACATGGAGATTGGTAGCACAGCAATGTGAATGTATGTCATGCTACTGAACTTTTACTAAGATGGTAAATTTTATGTTATGTGTATTTCACCACAATTAAAAATAAAATAGCCCCCACAAAAAAAGGAAACCTCAAAAAGACTAAACTATTTCCAAGTAATGTAACTGCATCCTAGAACAAAGCTCAAGAGTATAGTTATAGTGTGTAATTTTAGAATTATAGGATATAATTTATAAAATAATAATTTCTATGAAGAAACACAAAAATATGTAGCACTGAACAAGGAAATATTCACAATGTCTGACATCCAATCAAAAATTACAAGGCATGGGCTTCCCTGGTGGCGCAGTGGTTGAGAGTCCGCCTGCCGATGCAGGGGACACGGGTTCGTGCCCCGGTCCGGGAAGATCCCACATGCCGCGGAGCGGCTGGGCCCAGTGAGCCATGGCCGCTGGGCCTGCGCGTCCGGAGCCTGTGCTCCGCAACGGGAGAGGCCACAACAGTGAGAGGCCCGTGAACCAAAAAAAAAAAAAAAATTACAAGGCATGTAAGAAGAAGGAAAAATACAACCTATAATGAGGAGAAAAATCAATCAAAAGAAACAGATCCCCAAATGACACTTATGATGGAATTAGTAGACAGGAACACTAAAACTATATCCCATATGTTCAAGAATTTAGAGAAAAGAGTGAACTTGAAAAGTAAAGACATGGAAGACATTTTAAAAGACCCAACTCAAACTTTTAGAGATGGAGAATACAATATCTGAGATAAAAAAAAATACACTAGGTGGGAGTTATGGCAGACTAGATGCTGCAGAAGAAAAGATTAACAAATTTGAAGACACCACAATAGAAATTATCCAAAATGAAGCATACAGAGGGGAAAAAAAAAAAACTGAAAGAAAAGTAAATAACAGCATCAGTGAGCTGTGAGACAACTTCAAGCGACCTTATATAATTAGAGTGTAATTAGAGTCCAAAAAGTGGGGATGGGAAAGGAAATATATTTGAAGAAATACTGGCCAAATTTTTTCAAATTTGATCAGAATGAAAAATCCACTGGTTCAAGAAGTTCAGCAAAGCCCAAGCACAAGAAATATGGGGAATAAAACCCCAAACTACATAAACATCACAATGAAATTGCTTAAAACCAGTGATAATGAGAAAATCTTAAAAGCATCCAGAGGGAAAAAAGCACATATTACATACAGAGGAACAAAAACAAGGATGAGAGCATATGTCTTGTTGGGAACAATGCAAGACAGCATACAGTGGAGCATCTTTAAAGCACTGAAAGAAACAAAACAAAACTGTCCATTGAGAATTCTGTATCCAGCAAAAATATCTTTCAAAAATGAGAATAAAATGAAGGCTTTTTCAGACATACAAAAACTAAGAGAATTCATTGCCAGCAGACCTGCATTAAGAAATGTTAAGGGCTTCCCTGGTGGCGTAGTGGTTGAGAGTCCGCCTGCCGATGCAGGGGACACAGGTTCGTGCCCCGGTCCGGGAGGATCCCACATGCTGCAGAGCGGCTGGGCCCGTGAGCCATGGCCACTGAGCCTGCGTGTCCGGAGCCTGTGCTCTGCAACAGGAGAGGCCACAACAGTGAGAGGCCCGCGTACCGCAAAAAAAAAAAAAAAAAAATGTTAAAAGAACTTCAGTTAGATGGAAAATCTACCAGTCTGAAATATTGATAACATAAAGGAATAAATAGCATCAGAAGTGTAAATATGTTTATAAATCTAAAAGATTTTTCTAATTCTAAAAAATCTTTAAAAGATAATGACTATTTAAAGCAAATATAATAACAATGTATTTTGGGGTTTAAAACATATGTAGAAGTAAAATATATTAAAATAATCACACAAAGGCCAAGAAGTAGACTGTTGTAAGATTCTTATATGATATGTGAAGTGGTATAATAGTACTTGAAGGTAGATGATAAGTTAAAGATGTATACATACTATTAACCCTAAAACAACCACTAAACAAAACAATTATCACTAGTAAGCCAGCAATGGAGATAAAATGGAATCACGAAAAAATGCTCAAGTAATTCAAAGAAGACAGAAAAAGATGAAAAAATGAACAAAGGGCAGTTGGACAAATAGAAAATAAAGGGCAAAATGGTAGATTTAACCAGCTATAATAGCACCAAATGTAAATGATCTAAAGCAGGCTGCCCCATAGAACTATCTGTGATGATGGAAGTGTTCTTTATCTGTATTCACTAATACTCAGTCACGTGTGATTATGAAGCACTTGAAATGTGGCTTGTGAAGTGAGTTTTAACTTTTATTAAATTTTAGTTAAGTTAAAATAGCCACATATTTCTAGTGGCCTATTGGACAGCATAGTTTTAAATACCCCAATGAAAAGGCAAAGATTGCTAGTTTGGTAAAAGAGCAAGCCCCAACTATATGTTGGCAAAAGAAACTCTTTACATATAAAGAAACAAAAAGATTAAAAGTAAGAAGATGGAAAAAATATATCATGCAAACATTAGTTAATAAAGGCTGATATATTTATATCAAAGTAGTCATCAAGAGGACATAACAACTCCTCTGAAGACAAAAAATTTATTTTGTATTACATTGTTGCTGGTGGGGGCAGCTGAGGAAAGAAGGATGGTATATTAGTTTGCTAGGACTGTTATAACAAAATACCACAGACTGGGTGGCTTAAATCAGTGGTCCCCAACCTTTTTGGCACCAGGGACCCGTTTCGTGGAAGACAATTTTTCCACGGACCGGGGAGAGAGGACGTTTTCGAGATGATTCAAGTGCATTACATTTATTGTGCACTTTATTTCTATTATTAATAATAGAAATATAATAATATTTATAATGTAATATAAGTATACAACTCACCATAATGCAGAATTAGTGGCAGCCCTGAGCTTGTTTTCACTTGCCACTCACTGATAGGGTTTTGATATGAGTCTGCAAGCAGTTGATTTATTATGGTCTCTGTGCAGTCAAACCTCTCTGCTAATGATAATCTGTATTTGCAGCTGCTCCCCAGCGCTAGCATCACTGCCTCAGTTCCAGCTCACATCAGGCATTAATTCTCATAAGGAGCACACAGCCTAGATCCCTTGCATGCTGGGTTCACAGTAGGATTCACACTCCTATGAGAACCTAATGCTGCCGCTGATCTGACAGGAGGCGGAGCTCAGGCGGTAGTGCAAGCGATGGGGAGTGGCTGTAAATACGGAGGAAGCTTTGCTTGCTCGCCTGCCGCTCACTTCCTGCTGTGCAGCCCAGTTCCTAACGGGGCTGGGGGCCCCTGGCTTAAATGACAGAAATTTATTTTCTCACAGTTCGGGATGTGGAAGTCCACAATCCAGCAGGGTTGGTTTCTCCTGAGGCCTCTCTCCTTGACCTGCAGCTGGCCTCCCTCTTGCTGCTTCTTCACCTGGTCGTCCCTCTGCACACGCACCCCTGGTGTTGCGTCTTTCACAAGGACACCTGTCATACTGGATTAGAGCCCACTGTAATGGCCTTATTTTAACTTAATCACCCCTTAAAGGTCCTGTCTCCAAAAATAGCCATATTCTGAGGTAATGTGGATTAGGGCTCAACATATGAATATTGGGGTGGGAGGGAACACAATTCAGCCCATAACAGGCAGGGACATTATTTATCACAGCTGTCCTCCCAAGAACCGTGTCTCCAGGCTTCCATGGTGTGGTATAATTGTCTGGGAACAGACAGTGCCCTCCCCCTTGTGATGACCATGAGTCAGGGACAAACCCAAGAGAGAGGAGGGCCCAAGGTTGGGGGGCTGTGGCTCACCTCTTAAGAGAGGTGAGGAAGATAGACTGGGGAGGAAGAGAACCCTTGTCCACCCAGACTCTTGTGTGACCTCTATTGTTTTTTTTTTTTTTTTAAGGGATGGGAGTGGGTTTTTTAAAAATAAATTTATTTATTTATTTTTGGCTGCGTTGGGTCTTCGTTGATGCGCACGGGCTTTCTCTAGTTGTGGCGAGCAGGGGCTGCTTTTTGTTGTGGTGGCTCCTCTTGTTGCGGAACATGGGCTCTAGGCACGCAGGCTCAGTAGCTGTGGCTCGAGGACTCTAGAGCGCAGGCTCAGTAGTTATGGCGCATGGGCTTTGTTGCTCCGTGGCATGTGGGCTCTTCCTGGACTGGGGAATCGAACCTGTGTCCCCGCATTGGCAGGTGGATTCTTAACCACTGTGCCACCAGGGAAGTCCCATGACCTCTATTCTCTATGACCTTCTGACAACAAATTATGCTTCTCAGATATATCTTTTTTGTTATTTGAAATGTTACTCTATATTTTTTCCTTTTGAATGAATGAAAGGAAAACTTCAATTAAACAATGTTGTTGCTTCTGACGTCAAGGAGAAGAACCAGCTGAAAATGCTGACCCTACCTTAAGCCCACCAACTCTCCTCACCCACAACAAGCACCTTTGGTTGCCATGGCAACATTCATGTGGTGGTGCTAGTTCTGGCTTCGCTTTGTTAATGTTAGGAGACTGGAGCTAGTTCATCAATTTAGCCCCTAAGGTGCAAGGTTTCTAGGTAAGGCTTGAAATTTGGAAGAGAGGAAAGGGAAGGAGGCTGCAGGTAGGTCCTGTGGGAGTGAAGGCTTTAGGGGCTCTGAGCTGCATGATCTGTGAAAGAAGTTAGAGCAGGTCTGTAGAACAATTTGAAAACAGATGGATTTCCGGAGATCACCCCTGTGTTTCCATGGCAACATCTCAGCTGACTCTGTCAGTTACTATGAAGTGTTCTCCCTCTGTGTGGATAGAATCTGGGTGTCAGTTGGAGGGAGGGGCCCCAGAACAGGATAAATTGGAGTAAGCTTAGAAGGGTCAGAAATTTGGGTTAGCTATTAGGGCCTTGGGAAAATTCTCCTGAGAGTCCGGCCTCATGTCACCAGGGGAGATGAGAGAAGTCTCCTGCCCTTATGGTTTTTATGGGAATGGTGGCAGCAGTTCTTGGGTGGAATGGTTGTGGCTCCTTCCTGCCTGCCTCTAGGCTTTGTTAACCAGAGGATACTCATCAACCTGTAATTTGTTCATTTGGTAAGATATTTATAGAGTGTTTCTCATTGAATTCTGCCAAAAGCATCCATCACACTGGTGAAAGGCACGCCCATCATGATGAGTGTCGGTTGCCTATATCCCCCTGTGATAGATCTGCAACAAATAAAGGCTAATATTTTAAATCCTCCAAACAGTCAGCTGCTTCTTTACACCCACACTTGTGTGTGTGTGTGTGTTATGCTTAGGGCACCATGTTAGGTGTTCAAGTTCTAGAAGGGAATGAAACCAGGCACAGGCCCTGCCCATGGGAGGCTTACAATCTAGGTGGGATGACAAATATTTTCATGACAAGACAGGGTGGCATATGCTCCATGTTAATGGTGCGGAAAGTAGGCTCCATAGGGATTCGAAAGAGGAGCCTTTCTTCCAGGGCTGAGGTGATCAGGGAGAAGTTTACAGAGCGGGTGGGACTTGAACAGTGTTTGAATAAAGGGCAGTACTTGGGTAACAGGAAAGATCTTGAAAACAAATAAGCAAGGGGAATGGCAGGAAAAGAAATACTGAGACAGGAGTCAGTGTGGGTGGTTGTTCACGGGAAGGGAGCAGACTTATTTGAGAAGAAGTGTTCATGGCACAGAGGGTGAAAAATAAGATTGGTAAGGGAAAGTGAAGGGCTCCAGTTGTCAAGATTCTGAAGGGCATGACAGGGTGTTCATTCTTCTATAGGCAGTGAAGGGTTTTCAAAGGTTTTGGAGCAAAACAAACAAACAAGAAACTGTAATAATGTAGTAGGATGCTTAATCTGGTAGCTGTATATAGGATTAAGGAGGGAAGAAAGAGCTAGAAAGATTGAATGGAAAACTGATTGAAGGGTTAGGATGGCGGTTGAGGAAATGGAAAGAGAGGGCTGCTTGGATGCATGGGTGGACTGGATGGATGGAATAGAGGGACCCCAGAGATACTGAGAAGGAATAGACTGTAACTGATTTGGTCCTAGCAGAGCAGGCGAGAGAGACTGTAAGGTTTGGGCTGTAAGGTTTGGGTCAGTGGAAAAGCAGTTTATACCTTTAAAAGAAACGATGCTTATGAAGCCCTGTGTTAATCAAAAACATAAGAGGAAAATTCTTGCCTAAGTAACTCACAACCAAGTAGAAGAAGACAAGTGTGATTAGAGACGCTAGGACGGCAGCATGTACAGAGTACAGGGAGAGGCTCACAGGAAGGAGTGGCCCTCGATTCTGGGGAGGGGGAGGGAGGTTGTCAGGAAAAGGTTTATAAGAGATGCCCTTGAGCTGAGGGTTGAGGGGGAGTTTGAGGAAGAAATATGAGGCGTTAAGGGTTATATTTGACTTCACAGTTAATTTTGAGGTGAAGCAGAACATGTAAGTGGGAAGCGTTCGCTCATTCTCTTCATTGTTACAGAGGGACCTCTGTATGAAGCTGCCCTTGGGCAGGAATAAAGAGATGAGTAAGCCTTGCTCCCCACCTTCGAGGACCTGCCCATCCAGTGGGGGGAAGGAGCATTCACTGTATCATTCAAAGGTATGTGTGAAGACCCTGAACCAAGCGGGTGCTACTGGGCTGCTGGGAACGCAGGAGTGAACAGAACGGACTAGATTCCACCTCTCACAGAGGCCACGTGCTAGTTAAGAACTTTCTCATAAACAGGCAGAATTAGGCTAAGTAGGAAAGGACAGGTTGAAGGGAAGTGCTGGGGGTGCAGAGAAAAGAAGTAGTGAGTTCTGCCTGGACCATCGCCATCGCGCGGAGGCTGGGGCATCAGGACGTGAGGGCCGACTGATGGGTGCTCTCATTCACAGCAGCCGGAGCCGTCAGTCTGTCAGGTGGGGCTGAGGTTGGGGTGGGAGGGACCCCAATGTTGTGTGAGCCTCCTGGTTGTGAGGATGGGCTTGTTTCCCCACGGAGGCAGCTTTGTAGCTGTGACAGCTGAGCTAGGCATGCGCGCCCTGTGTGTTCTGTGCCAGCTGGGACGACCCACCACCACCCAGTGAGCAGTGTGTTCACCTGCTCCAGGCCCACGTCCACGGAGCCCTGCCACCAACACCCACAACTGTCACACGATCCGAGGCTCACTTCCTAGTTACAGAGTGGTCTCTGGAGAGAGAGTGGGTGTTATGGGTTCAGTTGTGCTCTCCCCCCCATTCACATGTTGGAGTCCTAACCCCCAGGGCCTCAGGAGGTGACTGTATTTGAGATAGGTCTTTACAAGTTTAAGTTAAAATGAAGTCATTAGGGTGGACCCTATTCGAGTAGAATTGCTGTCCTTATAAAAAGAGGACATTTGGGCGTAGACGTGCGCACAGGGAGACGCCAGGTGGAGAAGAAGGCAGGGGTAGGGAGTGATGCGTCTATAAACTGAAGAGCACCAGAGGCGGCCAGCAAACGAGCGGCAAGGGGAGAGCCCTGGAACTGATTCTGCCTCAGAGTTCTCAGCTGGGACCTACCCTCCCACACCTTGATTTCGGGCTTCTAGCCTCCAGAACCGTGAGAATAAATGTACATTGTTGAAGCCACCCAGACTGTGGGACTTGCTATGGCCACCCTCGCAGACTCATACAGAGGGTCAGTCACTCTGAGCTCTGTCAGATCAGGAGCCTGTGGGACCCGGTCCCCTGGGGACCGAGGCCACGCTGTCACAGTCCCTGAGGTCCCTTCCCCACCCGATGCTCTTGAAATCCGTGTATTCCTTACGTGCTCAGAGTCTCTGTCAGAAGTTTTGTTGTGACTGACTGGCCCTCAGCTCCTTCAGAGAAGCAGTCAACATATGTGCATGCCCATCTTTCCTGACTCGTTTATTTTTCTGAGGATTCTTATTACTAAAAGCGGCTAAGCCTCTGGGTGTGCTCTGTGGGACAAGTGTTAGATTTGTGAGGAGGTCAGTTAACAAAGAAAAAAAATTAATACGTGTTTGTGGTGGCGTTTGGCAGGATTTACAAGGCTATATAGCATTTTACTGAGCTGAGAGGGTTTCCACTCCCAATTCCTGGCATGAAGGGCAGGGAATCGTTTCCGATCACCTTCACCAGCCAGTGACTCTGCTGGAGCTGAGGCACAAGGAAGTCATGGAAACAGATTGGTTAAGAGGGTCCTCTGGGCAGCGTGGATCAATAACCTGTTGTTAGAAAGAGTTTTGGCAAAGCTCAGCTCTGGGGAGTTTATCTGCTCCTGCAAAGTTCTGTTGGTCTCCCCTCCCCTCCACTCCCTGGCTTCTCCTGCAGGGGGTGAGCAGCTTGCTCAGGATTCACCATCATCCTCCAGAATTCTCCAGGGTGTCTCTACTGATTCCTCACAGTGCTGCTCTCACTAACCCAGTCTCTCAGGAATGGGGCATAATCACTCCACCTGCTGATTCAACTCTTTTCTCTCACTTACTTTTTTGAAGTCTCAGAAGCAGCCGCATGAACATCATATCCAAGATTATCTTGGCATAGCCGTTAGTGAGTTCTGCCTAGAAAAGTGTTTGAAGCTAGTGGCCATACTTTTTTTTAAAACTTGCATTCTATTGCTGTTTTTCATTTGTCAGGACTTTCCTCTCTTGAAGTTTATACATGTCTTTAGGATGTGCCAGTCACCAAGCTAAAGACTGTATGTTAATTTTGCTCTTTCTTCACAATACCTCTGTGAAGGAGGTACTGCAGTCATCCCCGTTGTACAGAGGGGGCTTCACAAGGTAAGTGACACGATCAAGGTCATATAACCAGCAAATGCTGGAGCTGGGATTCATGCCCGGCACTCGGATTCTAGAGTCCCTGCCCTTAACCATCACATCACACAGTAATCTATTTGGGTCTGAATGGCCGTGTTGGGGGTATAAAGGTGGTTGGGATGAGTCCCACTCTCGAGGTCTGGAGAGTTTCAGTACGACTTGGTGGCTGCGGAGCAGGAGAAATGCACAGGACTTTGGGAACCCAGAAGGAGGAGTTCGCCCAGGCTCGGGGTCCTGGAAGACTGTCTGAAGGAAATGATGACTAAATTGGAAGCTAAAGAACTTTTCCGTAGATGAATCACCCAAACAAAGGCATGGAGGCTTGAGTCAGCAAGATGGGGGATGAACAGCAGCTCAGTGTAACGGGGGTGAAAGGAAAGGAGATGGGAGAGGAGTGGCTGAAATGGAGCTGGAGAGAAGGGGGAGGGGCAGGCTGGGGGAGGCGCAATCTGACACACCAAGAAGTTTGGATATTCCCCCTGTGTAGGGCGAGGGGCCGCTGAAGGGTTTTGAGAATGGGTGAAATGTTTAGTTTTGTGTTTTAGATAGATCAGTGCTGTGGTTCTGTGGAAGATGGATTTGAGGGAACAAGAGTACAGACAAGGAGACCAAGGAAGGCTACGTAGGATAGGAAAGGGGATGGGGATGGAGAGGATTTTGAAATTGACAGGTCCTGACAATTGAGTCCACGTGGGGTTGAGGACCAGGAATTTTAGCCAACACTGAGCGCTGAATATGTGCCAGGTCTGGTTCTAAGCGTTTGACATATTTTAACTGAGGGGTCCCCAACTCCCCCGCCACAGACTGGTTCTGGTCCATGGCCTGTTAGGAACCAGGCCGCACAACAGGAGGTGAGCTGCAGGCAGCAAGCGAAGCTTCATGTGTATTTACAGCCGCTCCCCATTGCTTTCATTACCGCCTGAGCTCCGCCTCTTGTCGGCATTATGGTGAGTTGTATAACTATTTCATTATATATTACAATGTAATAATAATAGAAATAAAATGCACAATAAATGTAATGCGCTTGAATCATCCCGAAACCATCCCCACCCACACCCTGGTCCGTGGAAAAATTGTCTTCCATGAAACCGGTCCCTGGTGCCCAAAAGGTTGGGGACTGCTGTTTTAACTCATTTATGCCCACCACAACCTTCCGAGGTTTTACGGATGAGGCCACTGAGGCACGGAGAGGCTGGGTGACTTGGCCCAAGGGCACTCTCATGACCAGTAAGTGACAAAGTGAGATTCACATCAGGTGATCTGGCTCTGTCACCTCGTCTCTTCATGACCATGCTGCACCTCTCCTGAGTGAGCTCGGGGGCAGAGGAGGCATCTAGCTGACCCTCCCTTCCCCTCACCATCGCCTCCCCTGCCGACGACCAAGTGCACAGAGGTGCCATTGACCAAGGGCTCTGGAAGGGAGAGAGAAAGATATGGGGCTCCGTATTACATGGTTTTAGGGGGCGGTGCTTGGGGAACACTGATTGGAAGCATCCAGCTTAGTCCCTTCCTCCTGGAGCCTCTTGTCACTGAGCCCTGGGGCTTCTACACCTACACTAAATCCTTACACAGCTTTACATTTAGATGACAGATAAGAAAAAAAAATTGGTGGTGCAGGATCTAAAGTCTCTCAGACTCTGAAGTGATTCTTCTCTGTTTCCAGTTCACTGACTGGATGGCAGATTATAATGTGAAGGCTTGACAAAAACATAACGTAGCTGTGCCAACCTTCAGGGTCTGAGGCATAAAACTAAATTTAACATTGTATTCCCATTTGAAGACTTGTCATCATACGGCTGGCCAGAGAAATATGATTTAGAGGGTTAGGTTTTGAGAAATGAGTAGGAGAAATAAAATATGGAATAAAGGGGTAGTGGAGATAACACATTTAAAAAAAGCATATCCGATGGTAGTAAGCAGTCCTGTCTGATGACATTGTTTAATATCGCTTCCTCTTTTGCCTGTTTGACCAAGGGATTCTGCTATGTTGCACAGGTTCTCCTACTGAAGTCTGGAAATTCAGACACCCCTTTACCTCATCCTGACCACCTTTTTCATCTCCGTCTCCTCTCCTAATTCTCTGTACATCTCCTGCTAATTCTCTCCTTTCCTGGGCTTTTGGTCCCTGCCCCCGTATTTTTCTTGCCAGCTGCACGGTTCAGTCCGGCTGTGGACTAATTTCCAAGCTCCTAAGGTAAAGCTAAGATGCGGATCTCTCCCTCCAATCGACCTGAGTACACCCCTTAGACACCACAGCCCCTTCTGTTTTAGCCCTGGTCTCTGTCCATGGTGGGGTCTGGTGTCTTACTGCCGGTGCTCCTCTGTGAGAAGTCTTCAAAGGGCATCTGCTGGGTCTGTGTCCTGGCCTTCGAGGCTTGTCATTTCTGTCAGTATTAGAAGTGAAATATAGGTCAGCCCCACAGCTCCCGCTGTTAAAAATAAAAGCTTTCTCCCCAGGCTCTGCGCGTTTGTAGATGGGCACAGGTCCCCCCTTCCCAGCAACCCCACTTCTCAGTTGCTTCTTGGAGCTTGGTTGATGCTGCCCTCCATATAAGAGGGAACCTGAGAATAGAAGAGGAGCTGAAATGATCTCCCTCGCAGACTCCTTTCCACAACGTGAAGATTGCCTGATGGGAAGTTGTGAATAGAAGCACTGAGCAGGCTTCCTCCCAGTTGTGGGGTGAGGCGTGCTGGCTGCTGGTAATCGAGGAGAGAGGCTTCCGTCCCATTTTCTGTAAAAGTAGGTCTTGGGGTGGAGCCTGGCAGGAGTCCCTCTCCCTCCAGGGCCGCCCAACACAGCTCTCCTGCCGCAGCCAAGTGACTGGGCAGTGGGATGCCTCATGATGTTGCTGCCAGGACCTCCCATCTCACCTTGCTCATTCCTAGTGCCTGCATTTGCACCATCTCAGAAGACTCAGCCCTTTTTCTGTGATAATCTGAAAATTGAGGAGGTGAAAGCAGAGCCTTTTAATTTATTGTTAATGACTGCACACTTCTCTCCTCCTGCACTGTTTTCTTCTTCTTCTTTCTCTCCTTCTAGTCTGATTTGCCCCCTGATGTCCTTTCACCTTCATTCCATTTTGCCCTTCAACTCCTGCAAAACTCGGAGATAAGTTTTCATCCACATAAAAAGCCACGGGCCTCTGAGACTCCAGCTCTTTGAATAGATCCTCACCACCCCCCACCACTGCTGTTCTCCGCTCTCATTTCTCAGGCTAGTCTGTGCTTGACGAGGGACTACAGTATCTGCAAGGGGACTCTAAAGAGAAGGATGCTTCGACTTGTGGGGTTTTCCTAAACCGTCTCTGCAATGTCCCAGCAAATCTTGAAACTCACTCTTGCCTTCCTGCCACGGCTGGTAGCAATGTTGCTTTTCTGGTGGAAGCTGGAAGGCCTGCATCAGCCTGGGATCTAAGCATTTTCCAGGGCTTCAAGGAAGTGGCACATATCCTGAGTTGTCTTTTAACCCTTCTGAGTTGGATTTTCTCAGAGCTTTCTGTTGGGGTGCTGTGTGTGTTGGCTGCTTTCCCTAGAAATGGGAGTGAGGGGAGGGGGAGAGGAAAACAGCTAGGAGGGGGGACAGGCAACTATGAATGCATTTAACACACATACGGTGGTCAAGCAGAAATGTTATGGTTACATAACATTTCTAAAGCTGTACTCCAGGCCAGATTGAATGATTCCTTACGGAGTAGAAGAGGGCTTCACAAAGAGTGATTTGGAGGACGCTCTGTGAACATAGCCTTCTTGCCAGCCCAAGAAGAGCCAGACTCCTGAGGGCACAGGGAACAGACACGCCCACTGTTGGAGTCCACCCTCTGGAGGAACCCCAGGGCACATCACTTTATGGGTTCAGCCCAACCACTGATTTACTTTGTGACCTTGGCAAGTCACTAGGCCTTTCTGCAATTCCATTTCTTCATCTGTGAAACAGGAGGTTTGGCCGGGAGCAGTGCTACTCAACTCTGGCTGCAGAACAGAATCGCTGGGGAGCCTTTAACCACCACAGCATCCACAGATGCCTGATTAATTTGCTCTCAGGTGAGAGAGGTCTGGCTTGGCTAGCTTTTAAAGCTCCCCAGGTGATGCTCCTGAGTAGCCAGGCTGAGAAGCGCTGCCTAGCTCAGTGTCTCTCAGATTGGATCATGCATGTGAATTACATGGGTCTTGTTAAAATTCAGACTCTACTTCTGCAAGTTCTGGTGGGGCCGGAGGCCCTGTCCTTCCAGCAGGCTCCTGGCAGGTCTGGTCCTCAGGCCATGTTCTGAGCAGCAAAGGCAGGGATGGTCTTCAAGGTCTTTGCCTTTCTGATATTATAGACTTCCTTAATTATTTTTTTTGCAGGGAGAGGGCTGGCAGTAAGTGAAACAAATATTGATGGTGTAGCGGGGGTCAGTTCCCTTTCTTCACTGGGGCAAAGTGATGTCTTTGGGAAAATGTGACAGTATTTGGTGGGTAGGGTTCAATTTGTATCTGTTTTCAACACTGAAGTTGGCTTAATTAGGGAGAAAAAGGAAAACAGATGTACCTGTATGTGTGTGTGCGCGCACGAGAGAGAGAGAGAGAGAGAGAGAGAGAGAGAGACAGAGACAGAGACAGAGACAGAGAGACAGAGAGAGAATGAGGGGGAATGAGTGAGTGCATGAGTGCTCATAGGGTGAATATTCTGAATAAATGAATCTTAGGGAGGATCAAAGGGCAACACATGTGTAGCTTCTCCAGGTCCAGTTATGGTGAGGAGACTAGAAGAGGGGGCAGATTTTTTTTTTTCTTTTTTGCGGTACGCGGGCCTCTCACTGTTGCGGCCTCTCCCGTTGCGGAGCACAGGCTCCGGACGCGCAGGCTCAGCGGCCATGGCTCATGGGCCCAGCCGCTCCGCGGCATGTGGGATCTTCCCGGACCGGGGCACGAACCCACATCCCCTCCATCGGCAGGCGGACTCTCAACCACTGCGCCACCAGGGAAGCCCTGGGAGTACTAATTCTTCCTCACCTGTTGTGAAGATCAGGCGAGGTAAACGTTCTGAAACCGATGCTAAGGCGTCAAGTATTATTCACGCCTTCTCCTCCTTCTTCCCTTCCTCTAATTCTTGTTTCTTTCTCTGCCTCAAATACATTAGCTCCTGGCCTCTTTGGCACTTGGATCAGTCATTAGGTCATTCAAGAAACAACTTCCAAGCACTTATGAGAGCGGCCTTGTGCGAGGCACCGAGAATGGAGCTGAAAGACCATCTTTGTCCCCCAGGAGGACATGTGGGAAGGTGACCAGGATATTAAGTACAGGATAGCAGGTTGGATTTTAAAGGAGGGGTGCCCAACTAAGCCTGGCCGAGGATGGGAGGAGGTGGGTGTGGAGGGCTGGGCAGTCAGGGAAGGCGTATAAAGAAGAACAATAAGTAGGAGTTAGCCAGCCAGAGTGAACATGTGGCTTCAGCAAACCGAAAATAGTTTGGATGGTTCTTGTGGGAACCAAACAATCAATAATGTGATTTCTTGCAGGTAGGATTGAGTTTGTCTTTCATGTGGTATGAGTGATTTTCTGACCCACTGTGGCAGGATGAGTATTTTGAATTATTCTTTTTGCAAGAATAAGGGATTTTCTCATTCCCATGGATGTACCTCTGTGAGAGGGCTGCCAAGAGTTAGCCATTCACTCATGGCTCAGAACATCAGAGCTAACGGACCTCGGTGGGGAGCGAGCCCCTGACTGTGGTTCCATTAGCCCAGTGCTCTGTCCAACTGAGAAAGCTCATGCAGGCTTCTCATGTTGTTTTCCATGACCTTAGAATTTGGTATTTGCAAAAGGTAATCCTTTATAGCAAGATCTTTCAAATTGCAGGTCACAACCCATATTTCATATTATGTGGGTTAGAAAATCAGTACGTTGCAAACAGCATTTTAAACAATGAAATAGAAGGGGAATAGGATATCAGGATACATCTCACAAATAAGGGCTAGCATTGTTTAGTGAAACCTTGTGCATGTACTTGATGCAAAAGGCCTTTTTTTTTTTTTTTTTTTTTTTACTGTGGATCATGGAAAGGAGAATTTGAAATACTTTAGAGTGTATACTCATAGGCCAAGGAGGCAAAGATATTTCATCTTGTATTCCAACTTCAGTTGATTTGTAGTGGCTGGCTGGGGTACTGAATTGAAGACAGTTCAGAGGTGGCTAGACTCAGAGAGAAGGTGTCATTATGGATCAGCAGTGTTTAATGTGGACTTACAGCAGGGGCCGTGGGCCATGTCGTCTGTGCATTGGCCATCCCTGTGGAAGGCTCTATATAGACATTAAAAGTAGCTGCCAGTAGGTGAATTACAGTGCCTGGTTGTAACTAAATGGCCAGCAGGCATGGCTTTCCTGGGTGTGACTAAACCTCCTCCAAGAGATGGGAGATATACATAGGGGTGTGTTTATGCATGTGTGTGTGTGTATGTATGTGTATATATATATACACATATGCATATATATGTAGGTACATATACATGTATGCATACACAGATATATGCATATACTTTATTATGTTTCCTTTAACAAGAAATCTCATTATAATAAATAGTGTAAATAGTTATTATTTACTAATGACGTAGCTTAAAACATTTTAGCCTATTAAATGGTTTGGAAAGATAACTTTTGGGCTAATGTAGTTGATTTCCTCTTAGAAAGTAAAAAATTCAAAAGTTTGATTTGGTTAACCCATGTGCCCTGAGGCAGACGTTTGTAACTTGGCAATTGAATATATAGGGAAGCTACCTCCCTGACTGGTGTTCATAGGGTCTGGCTTTTCTCAGTCCTATGAAACCCAAAGGCTTAGTGAAATATAAGGAAACGTTTAAAGCCGTACCACCAATGGCCCATGAAACGCAGAACCAAGCATTTGGTCCTCCAGCTCCTGCTCTCCTGCACTTGTTCACGGGCTCATTCATTTAGTCCACAAATATGTATGGTGGGTCTGCTGTATGCTTTGTGCTGCGCTCACAGAGCTCTTTGCTAAGCACTCGAGATACAGCAGAAGCTGAAAACAGACTCGGCCCCAGTTCTCGTGAAGTTAGTTTGCAGGTGGTGAGGGAGACAAGCAGAGACAGAGGTGAATGCCTGCATGCAGGAGGAAGGGACCCAGATCTCCGAGCTTGGAGCAGGCTCACCGACCTAGACTGTTTCTCTCCAGCCGGGGGCCTCTAGGGAAGACGCTGGCTTTGGTATTTGCTGCAGAACTTGAGAGGATCTTTGTGCCACAGAGCCCTTGGCAAACAGGTTTCACTTGAGCCTTCAACATGGACTTAGCATGGCATGTGAAATGGGCTTCTGAACCCTCCCTACCTCGTCAGCCCTCAGACCTTTTGCTCAGAGCTTCCTCTTCTTCCTCTCAATACTTTCTCTTAAAGCAGACATAATTACCTGCCTTTTGAATCCCACAACTTTTTTTTGCTACCAGCAGATCTCTGGGGGCAGGCAGAAACAAAGATGTATTTTCTGAGATTCAAAAGGCTCTTCACAACTTCCCTGGATCTTTAAGAACATTTTTCTAGAATTGATTTTATTAGCCTTGAAGAACACTCTCATCCATTGTCCCCATCAATCTTTTCGAAGTGGGCTTATTTGCTTCTAACTTCAAATTTCTTTCTATCACCTCTTGCATATGTGGACCAATAATTCTTTTATTAATCAATATTTTTTTATTGAAGTCAAGTTGATTTACAATGTTGTGTTAATTTCTGCTGTACAACAAAGTGATTCAGTTATACATGTATATATATATATACACATTCTTTTTTAAATATTCTTTTCCATTATGGTTTATTGAATATAGTTCTCTGTGCTGTACAGTAGGACCCTGTTGTTTATCCATTCTATCTATAAAAGCTTACATCTGCTAACCCCATCCTCCAATCCATCCCTCCCCCAACCCCCCCCCCCTTGGCAACCACCAATCTGTTCTCCATTGGACCAGTAATTCTTTTTTAATTTTTTTTTATTGGAGTGTGGTTGATTTACAATGTTGTGCTAGTTTCAGGTGCACAGAAAAGTGAATCAGTTATGCATATACATATATCCACTCTGTTTTAGATTCTTTCCCCATATAGGCCGTGACAGAGTATTGAGTAACATTCCCTGTGCTATGCAGCATTGACCAGTAATTCTTCAGCAGACGTATTGGATGTGATATTTCCCCATGCGTTGCTCCTTCGGACTGTTAGGTGCCTCTTCCCCGTCTCTAGTCTGTGTACTCATCTGCCTTTAAACACTGAGAATGGGGAGGTGGGTCTCAGAGTTATCAGTGGGGGAGATCCTGGCTGTGCAGTGCCCCGGCCCCTTCCAATGGCAATCTCACACCAACTCTGGCGGTCAGCCACCTTGGTGATAATAGTCATGAAAACAAACATTTTTGTGGGCTGACTATGTGCCATCCATTGAGCTATAGTACTTTAGGTACTATTTTATGTAATCCTCACCGTGATTATATGAGGCAAATATTATTATCATTCCCACTTACAGACGAGAAGACCAAGGCTTAGAGGCATTAGGTAACTTGCCACAGTTACGCAGCTGAAAAGTGTAGAACTGGGATTTGAACCCAGGAAGTCTGTTCCGGAGTCCTTATTCCTAGCCGCTATACTTATATTGCCTTCCTAAGTAAATATAAAATATGCTTAGGGGTATAAAGCCTAAAGTCATTTCAGATGAATAACTCCCAAGACAGCATGAGGCTAAAACTGACAATTTTAAACAGCACATAAGGGCAGTGATTCTTCTTGTCTTAATATCACAGCTCTCCTTGAAACGTGAGTCTGTGGCATGGTTGGATGACTTAGAGTGAAACTATTATGTTGGCACTTGGGGCTCTTTCTCTGAGTCTAGTATCATGGTGTGGCTTCTGCAAGATGGATGTATTTTTGTAATATGAAGACGCTCAGCAGTTTCCAAGAATGAAACATTACCCATTTGACCCAGTGTGTGTCATTATTTATTTTTCTGTTTATGTACATGCTTTGTTTCCTTAAATAAGACCATAAGCTTCTTGAGAACAGTGTCCTTCAGTGACTCACACATTGTAGTGAATGATGCTTATCGATGGTGGTGGTAACAACAGAAGCTACTGCTCTCTTCTCCCTCTGACCTTGTCCAGTGAAGAGTGTTGTTCTCTGAGTACATGACCGGCTGCCCACTAACTCACCGCAGTTCTGCAGTATCTGATGATAAATTGAGCACACTGAATACTCTTTGTTTCTTCCCATTTTGTTTTCTTCTTCCACCAACCTCTGTAAATTCACTTGTATTGTTTCTTGGATCTCAGAGTTTTTTGGAACCCGCTACAGAATAGGGTCCAGACTATATGCTATACCCAGCCACCTGCAGACTTAATAACATATTTTAAAATTCCACTTTGCTGGAATAATAAAGATGCTTTGCAACTTTCTTGCCTATGTACCTCAGGGATTGCAGCAGATGTGTTAATTCTCAGATAGGCAGGTGTTAAAAATAAATGTCACTGCCTATGGATTATTTAAACGTAAATTTAAAATCCTGGCATCTTTAGCCTGGCAATTAGAAGTACACACAGCTGAATTTGATGTCCTCATCTAGTTAATCCCCCCAAAAGACGGTGTGTGTGGAAATAACTGTTCATTTTTGTGTCCTGCGACCCTGACTCCCTCTGCTGTGCCCTGTGCTTACTGAGTTAAATTAGCGTTTAGACCTGAGCCTGGTAATTTCTTCCTTCTGGTTTCTGGACAGTGGATGGACCCTGCTTATCTTTTCCCTTCCCCTAGTCTGACTTGCTCTAAATTCTAGTTCCTATTTAAGACTTTGGAAGTTAAATCCTTCTCTTTTAGGTTAAAATGGGGCTCAAGAAACTAATTAAATTCTTCCCAACCCTAAATCCTTTGCTGTTCTGTGGGGTTACTTCTTTGTGCAGCAAAATGAGCCAAAGCTTCCACTCAAATCTCCAAATGATTCTTCTTGCCTTCTACAATTTATTGAATTCATCTTTTTTGAGACCGATTCAACTGTGGTCTCAAACATAAGCTCTTCCTTTCTCTCTTCCCAATTCCATAGGCCTGAGCTAAAACCTTTCAGCGGTGCTGGTTTCCTTATTTTACCCTGCTTCTCCATGCTTTTGCCCTCAGTGGTGTCTTGTTTTCTCCTTGTGCCAGGGGCAGGAATGCAGTGCCATGAGAAATGCCCTTACAGACAGGGGTCCAAAGAGAGTTTGCCAAATGGCACATTGCTGGCTGGCCTGGTCCAGTGATTATCCATCCATATGTAAAGTTGACAATTGTAGGCCAGCCTTGCAAGGGCTGGCAAAACAATAGTGAGAGTTGAGAGTTACTATATGCCAGCCACGATGTTAGATACTTGAATAAACGTTACATTTAATTTTCACAAAATCTGGTGAGGGAGCTACTATTATCACACCCATTTTATGTATCAGGAAATTAAGTGAGGTTTGGAGAAGTTAAATAGCTTGTTAGTGGTACAGCTGGAATTTAGACCCAGTGGGTCTAGTTCTAAAACCCTTGCAGCGTGCTAAGTGAAAGGCATGAGCTTTGGAGTCAAGGAGTCTCAGTTTAAATACTGGCTCTCACATTTACTAGCAGTGAGACTCAGGCAGTCCCTTACCTTCTAAGTGCCAGTTTCCTTACTTGTCATTGTAATTAATATCATCTATCTGTCAGAGTCATTGTGAAAATTCATGAAGTGCTTAGCACTATGCCTGGTGCATAGTAAGTACTCAGTCTATGGTCAGTATTATAATTATGCTTACTTCTGCTTGAATATTATTACATCTCTCCCATTTACTCTATCATATCTTTGGAGAAGATGTTTTAGTTTAGAAAACATGTTTTAGTCTCTTGCCTCTCCCTTATCAGTCACCTTCTATTTGTCCAGATTTTTGTGGAATGTGGAAAAATATATGAAAGATGGACCTGTGGTATCAGGTGGAATAATCAATCGATACAGCTGATACTCTTAAAAATTGAGATGAGAACCTGACTGATCTGAACAGAGGAAATTCAACTTTAAACTTGATGAGCCATTCTAGTTCATCAAAATGTGTCATCATGGTCTCAGAGGAAAACCAAAAAGAAAGAAAAAAGGCAAAGCGTACATCAGAGAATGAGAATTCTCTCCAAGAAAGAGAGATTTGCAGCACCTCATCTCAACAAAACCACTTTCATCTTCCTCCACTGAAGAGCACTCCTCAGCTTCCGAATGCTCTAGCCCGGTCACCTGGGATGTCCTTTTGGATAACTTCCTCTGGTTCTCGTTTTCCTTCAGTCTGGTCTTGCTTCCATAATTCTCTAATTCCAATACAATGGAGACCACTCAGTCGGCCAATTTCTCTCGTGTCCCGCTTGGCACATCTGGCTCCATTTGTCCTATAGGAACTCGATGCTGGTATCTCCAGTGTGGGCAATAGTTTCACAGAGCAATTCTTCCTAATAATGAAAACTCATACAGCACCTACTGCGAGCCAGGCATGGCTCTCTGCCCTTTATAGGTATTAAGGCATTTAATTTTCACAGCAACCTTAGGAGGTAGGTACTACTATCATTCCATTTTTGCAAACAAAGAAACTGAGGCATAGATTCAGTAACTTGCCCAGGGTTGTATGCCTGGTATGTGGCCAAGCCAAGGTTACGTAGCCTGCATTGAGTGTGTCTGTCCTCTTAACCACCGCTCTTTACTGCCTTTTACCTCTCTCAGTTACATGCAGTACTCTTCGATATTTTCTACTCTATATTCTATTTTTTTTTTAATGGTGTCTGGATGTGACTTGCAAAATGATTTCACAGCTCTACTGGGTACTGAAATGCAGCTTGAAAACCATTGGCTAGACCCTCTCTACTGGGAATGGACACATCAGGCTGCCTTAGACTGGCGCCCAAAACATTCCATTCACGTTTCTCCTTCTTCGGGTATCACGCTCACCCAGCAACCCGCTTAGGATTTAGCCTCCCATAAACGTCTACCCGCAGGGAAAGAATTCATTGGTTATGTGGACTTTGAGTATCCCTGCGAATTAGTGAATTGTCTCTCTGGTTTAGGCTGTGAGGCTGAATGATGTGATTCTGCCCCCAGGAAATGGATTTTTGAGAAATGGAGTCATCAGATCAGACTTCAGTGCCAGGGAGGCTGAGGGTTGTGCCCTGGACCTTGACAAAATCTTCACCGTCCACCCTGTGATGTCTTTTTCAGGACAGCCTGCGAGATTTCTTCCTGGGGCGGTGATTCCCAGCTTTGAGGAGGGACTGCGGGAGCATGATTTAAATTTCCACGGCTCTGAGCCTCATTTGTTCTGCAGTCAGAAATAGAGCTGTGCGCCCTTGTTCCTTGTCTAATATACGTCCTCACTGACTCACGTAGTCAGAAAAGAATGGATGCTCCTTTCCCACCTCACTTTATTATGCGACATGAATAAATGCAACACAGAACCTGCAGATAATTGATTGAAATGCGATCCCCCTTTCCCTCTCGCTCCAGCCGCTCCAGCCGGTCTCTCTCGGAAGATGGTCTCCAGTGGGGTCAGGTCTGCATGCATTATGCGTCTCTGTGATTATGCATTGAATTCTGGAGAACTAGCAAGCGATACCTAAATTCTTCAAGCATGTTTGGTTATGCTAAATAATTGATTGCATCTTTTATTTATAAAAATTTACTTGCTGGAAATTCAGGCATAGGTTTTGCCAACCCATCTCCTCTATTAGATTGCAACTTCCCGGTATGAAATCCAAAAACTCACCTACAGATTTCAATCTTTGAAAGCTCTTAGGCAGGTCGCCAGGATGAAGCTTGCGTTCCAGACAAGTGAGACTGGCCTGAAGCCAACAGACACCTGTCCTGACTTCTTCCCACGGTCGGTTGTGGGGATAAAGCTTGCCAAGGCCTTCAGTGCTTGGGGAAACCTATTTCCAAGTTTATAGCCTCAGTAGCTCCCAAATGGCAAGCAGCTAGGGACTTTCTGGATCTGGACAAATGTAATCATGTATAAGCCCACCTAGGTGGTCTGAGTGGAAGGGTAATGTGAGCAAAAAGAACTATGGGTAACTGGGGGAAAAGAGAATTGCACAAAGAGGATGTTTTTTGTCTTGAAAAGTATATTCTGGAGGAATGGGGAATAGAATAAATGTAATTAGCATTTCCAACAAACACAATTAGTGATGTCTCCCTGTTGCCCTTTTAAATTTTATTGAATAGAGGAAGATGGATGTGAACAGTCAGCAGGCCTGTGACTTTTCAACTCGTTCTTAGGAAATAGTCCTCACATCATTCTAAGTTGCACTCTGTCTCAATTCAGAAATTAGAATATGAGAATCAAACCTTTAAACTTGATTTAATGTCAACTCTCCTATTCAATTCCCAATCTCAAACCTGCATCAGGCTGGGAGTCGGCCGTGGGAGGGGTTAGTGGGTAAATGACAGCATCTGTGGTCTCTGCATTATGCTTTTTCCCTCCCCACAATTTTCAGTTTGCTAGCTAGTTTCTGAATCCCCCAGGATTGGGTGGGCAGGTTAGGGACAAGGGACTCATAAAGGTTGGTTTCCCACTGTCTGAGCCAGGCCAGTGTTTGATGGACTCTTTCCCTTGTTGGGCATTGTGGTAGGATCTTCAGAAACCTCCATTATTGGCCCTCTCTCTCCTTCAGTTCTCTGGGTATAGGGAGGTGCATCTTTATTCCGGGAAATCCGTTGGGATTTCTTTCTAAGATCCTATCAATCCAGTGCACACCTCCACATTCTTGCTGCTGCGGTCTTTCTGCCCCTGTAGGTAGTCCTACAAGACAGGATCCAAGCTGACCCTACCCCAGCTGTCTCTTCAGAGTGACCACATTTGGTCCACAAGACACACTTTACCCCGGAAACCCCACAAGAGCATACCAGCCCCCCCATTCCCTTCTCTCCTACTGTCACAGCCCTCTCTGGGTGTAGAAGGCGCGAATCTAGGACCCATTATGTGTGCTGTTTCCCAGCTGTAGTTCAAAATTCTCCATGTGGTCCACATAAGCCCACTTCACTGGGCTTGAGATGAAGGAGATACAGCTCTGTCCCCTGTTTCCCTGGGGGCATTCAGGGGGATGCTCACAGCTCATTAACAATTCTTTCTAAAAAAGCTGCTCTTCACCTATCTCTCCTGCCCTTCCCTTTTATATTCTCGATTTGAATGAGGCATCCAAGAATGGTGGAGCCAGGTCCTGATAATTTCCTTTGTGAATTCTGTATAAGGGGGTTTGTTTCAAATTCATGTGAGTATCTGATATCTGTCGTATTGGTGCCTCAGGAAAAAGAGAGGCAGAAAGAATCCTCTGTTTATTACATAAACAATAGAGAAAAAGGTAAAAGTATACATTTCAGTTATCGCTTGTTGAATAACACCCTGCCCTGCAACTGAGTGGCTTAAAACAAGAGTGATGCGTCCTTTCTCCTGGTTCTGGGGGTGGCTGGGCTGCTTCTCTGCTGGTCTCACCTGGGCTGGCTCCTGCCTAGCTCAGCTGGAGGGGCAGCCATCACTCACACTCACACGGCTGGCACTTGGCGCTGACTGTTGGCTGGGCGCCTCAGTTCTTTCTCAGGGCTTCTCACTCTCTGGTAGGCTAAACCGGCTTCCTTACTTGGTGATCCGGGCAGCGTTTCAAGAGACCAAAGCAGAAACTATAAGGCTTAGGCTCTGGAAATCACACAGCATCACTATCCTATGTTCTGTTGGCCAAAGCCAAATCACAAGACCAGCCTAGATTCAAGAGGTGGGAAAAAGACTCCACCTTTAGCATTTCTAGCTTTTGGCTGTCCTCAGTTCACTACAGAGAATTCCGCCTCTGCCAGCTCTGGTTCTAGTCTTTTTCTGAGCAGATTTGGAGTAAAGGATTAGGGGAAGAATGAAAAATGAGTTTATATTGGTTTTATTCAGCTTACATTTCGAAGAGTAGAAAGGAAGAGAAAAGATCCAGAAGGTGGGAGAAGTGGGGAGAAAAAGCAGAGGCACTGTGGCTGGCTTTGGGCAAGCATTGGGGGGGGGGGGCGGGGGCGGGGAATGGACCACAGGCTGGGAACTGGGAGCCCTGCGTTTAGAGAACAGGCCAGACTGGTTTTTCTGTTCATGAAGGTATGAGCAGGTCACTATCTCTGTGTGAATTGGAGCCTATTGTGAAATAGACTTCATCACTGATTGGTTTCCTCTTGCGGCCTGGCTTAAGTGGATACCATGGGATGCTATCCTGATACTGACTCCTTAATGCCCAAACGCAGCACTGGTGGCCTCTCCTTCAGCCTGTCCCCCTGGACACACACCTCCCACTCAATCCTTTCTCTCCTCTGACCTTGTGCTCACAGGGAAGGTTAGCATCAACAAAGAGGGGTGCAGGGTGCTGGCAAAACAGCCCCAACTTGAGGTGGGGTTTCAAGACCAGGTGAGTGGGAGAAGCAAGGGGTGATTAGCTGAGGGATGATTAGCTCCATTGCTCTGCTCTGCTGTGAGCTGCAGATTCAAGACTCAGGGTCTGTCATTAAAAAACAAACAAAATTTCTAAAGCCTTTAGAAGTGGTTTAAAATGGTCTTTTAAAAAATAGTGAATGCTTTATGTGTATTTATCTGGAGTCTAAGTTGAAAGGGCCCTTGTTCCCCAACAGATGTCCACAGGAGGAAGGGAGGGAAGGCTGGAGACCTGCGTTGCTGAGCAATGAAGTGCCCGGGGCTTGTTTTCAGCCTGCAAAGGTGAGCAGGCTCAGATGGCAGATTGTTGAAGCTGACAAGCACCCTTAGGGGGAAGCTCAGAACCTTTACGTGCCTTATATTTTAAATGAACACACAAAATCTATAGAATAATTTATTTTTCACTTTCAGAGAATAGATGTACACCTGCCTTGAAGAGAATATTTCACGCTTAAAAAAATAAAAAGCATTTTTTAATAATTGTGGCTTTTCGTTAACAAGGCTGAGCACAAGCCTTTCCAGCGGCCCCTGACCTCCACCATCTGACTCTCACCTAAATTATTCTATAATCCGTTTGTCCCCTTTGAAACCTTTGCCCATCTGAATCCTAAGCACGTTTCTTTCAGCACACACAGGGCTGTATACACTTTAGAGCGGGGCGGTGAGTTGGGAGCGCCCCCAAATCACTTTCCCCTTTGCTAACCTTTCGCACGGTCTCCACAGCCGGGCCACCTCCGCAGCGAGACCAGCAGGCTGAGCGGGTGACCACGGTCTCACTGCCCGGAGGCTGCCGGTAGGGGGAGCTGTGTCTGCACCTCCAGGCACCAGTGCAATGACACTCCCAGGCGTCATAAATTGTTAAGACGTTTGAAGCTGGAGGGGATGCTTTCTCTTGCCCATGCAGAATCTGTGGTCCAGACAGGGGGGTTAGTGGTGGGAGTAGGGCTGAAATACAGGCCTCTTGACTTCCGCCCTGGGATCCCCACCCTCCCATCTTCCTCCTTTGCACACTGTCACCCCAGACCACTTGCGTGACGTCAGTTATCTTGCCGGCGTTGAGGGGAAGATGACTTGCATGTGGAACTGTTAGAAAAGAACAGAAGATGGTAAGGTGCTTCCTGCGATTTGCCTGGGAAATCACAATCTCGGACTTTTGCATTTGACCTCACAGAAACAGTCAGTTGGGAACTAGTAGGGATAAGATTAAAGTGTATTTTCTTTTGATAGTCCAAAATAACACACTTGTGGAAAAAGTTACAATTGATTACAAATCATCAAAAAGAGGTAATGCCATGAGGGGCAATATGTTATGGTGTCCATCCCCAATTCTGTTACTACTAAGTGGGCGATCTTGGCTAAGTTTCTAAAATTCACTTTGTCTCATCCATAAAATGGGATAATATTGTTGGTGAAGATTCAATGAGATAGGCATATAAAGTGCTCATCTGAGCTCATGGCCCATTCTAAGCACTCAGTAAGTGCCAACAACAACAGCAATAATAATAACAATAGCAGCTAATTGGCATCTATAACTTGGACCTGCAATGTAGTTGTGTCTAGTCCAATGGAGAAATGCCTCTTCTCCTCACCAGTTGGGTATATAGCTCTTCAGAGTAGCTTCTCTGCCATCTCCCTGTAGCCTCTCCAGAGACCAAAGTTGTGGCCGGGAGTTAGCGAGGGTAAGGGAGTGGGGAGTGGGTGTGGTGGGGCAGAAGGGGTGAATGTGTGGCTCTATAGTCGAAGTTTGTAAGTCAGAAAGAACTGAGCGAGGGAGGAAGCATGCTGGGGTGCATGCTTCCCCAACTGGGGATGCTTCATCTAGGCAAGGGAAAAAAAGGCCAAGAAATGACTTTTTTAAAAAGTCATTTAAACATTTTTAAAAAGTCAACAGTGACTTTTTTAAAAAAGAGAAATCTTTTGGCCGTTTTTTTATCAAGTAATTTGATAAATGTTTAGCATTTTTTGTACATTTCTTAGTTTTTGTTGTTGTTTTACCATCTCAGGGGGTGCCTGCAAAAGGGAGATGTATTTCTAGATAGTGGGTGTTCTTTGAGCTAATTAAATTGACCTTATGTCCATTCTATAACATGTTTCAAATACTTAAAAATTTTTAAGTTGAGATATAATTGACATATAACATTGTATTCGTTTTAGGTGTACAACATAATGATTTGGTATACATGCATATTGCTAAATAATCACCACTGGAAGTCTAGTTAACATCCCTCACCTCACATAGTTACAATTTTGTTTTCTTGTGATGAGAGCTTCTCAGCAACTTTCAAATATACAATGTTACTAACTGTAACTACTCTTACTCTCAAATACTTAAGTTTTGTTTCAGTTTGTTTAATTTAATCTTACCTTGTCCATGACCTTGTTTTCCTCCCCAGCCCTCTACTCCATTATGCCCTTGATAACATCTTGACTGGTTCCTTCTTCTCTTTTCAGAGTCTGACCCAGTCAGACCCAGTCTGACTGTGTAGAATGCATGGAGACCGCAGTATGTAAATGCTGCCTTAGCAGAAAGGCATACTATAAATCAGAAAGGCAAGCGTGAAAATACCTCCCCTGATTGTTTTCCAGTAGCACGTTATGCAACACTGAATAATTGCTGGGTATATTTGACAAATCAGGAATACAGTTCATTAGGGAGCTGGGGGACTCAAAAAGCAGGATGCCTTCAGGAAAATTTATGAGGGGATTACTGTGTGCAGCCACCAGTAAATAGGGCGCCAGGAATCTGAGCTGAACTGATGATCTTCCGCCTGAGTGGGACCTGTGTCCACTGAGCAAAACTTTCTTGAGTCCAAGTGACTTAGGGGAGAAATTGTTTGTGATAAAAAGAACGGATGAAAAAAAGGAACATCCAGAATCTCTAGGGAATGGAACCAAATCCTTAAGAGCCATATTACCTCTACTACATTCATGGTCAAAACAAAACAAAACAAAACAAAAAACCAGAACATGTCATTCACACAAGAAAACAAACCCTTGGAAAAGGATTCAGCCTCACTAGTAATCGTGGAAACTTAAAGCACAAAATCATGCAATGCCAGTGAAACTGGTAAAAGTACATTATAATTACAAAATCAAAATCTGGCAGGCTTTTGAGAAAGCTGTTTGTCTACTGACATAAATTAGTACAATATTTCTGGAAAGCGACATGGCAAAGTGTAGTGAGCCATGCGGACTGTCACATCCTTTGGCCCGATAAACATGTGTTTGAGACCATATCCTGGAGAAATAACTCAAAAAAAGAAAAATAAGGGAAAAGAAACCAGAAAAGGAACCCCCAAATACCTAAAAGTCATAAAGTAAAAAATTATGGTATAAAAATAAAATATAATATTACTATTAAGAATGATAAATTTGTATATTCTGAAAACAAATAGAAAAGTTGATATAAAATAATGCTAAGTGAAAAATAGTTCGAGCTCAAATCTTATGAACATTGAACATATATTAAAAAAATGCCCAAGAAACAATAAAGCTAAGAAGAGATGATTCAGTTTTGTTACATGGCAGGGTGAGAAGTGAATTTGAGTCTTCTGTTGCTTTGGTGTTGTGTTTAATCCCTCATTACAAAATTGGTTAAAAACACAGTTTTATAGGCTGCACTGTATGTTGATACTTACCGAGGACAGAAAAGAGGTAAATCCTTCCGTCTCCATCTTGTGGTTTCTGACAGCTGCACAGATCGTAAACATGAGCTGGAATCACACAGAAACGGCATTCTGGCGCTGCACAAATTCCCTGCTGATTATACAGAGAGAGAACGTGTGATTACCAAGAGCCTTGAATGGCTGTAGGAGAAAATCATATCGGATTAGCTATCTGGTTGGCTCATCTGATGCCAGAGCTTTACCTCCCTCGGATCTGGTGCTTGCATTACTTGGGGTTTTTCTGAAGTGAGGGAGGCAAAGTGTTGGCTCCTTTCTCCCCTTGTAAGAATTTCCCCCTTCATTAAGCCAATACCACATTTCCCCATCATAGGCCTCCTTTTCCTTCTGGTCTGATCCTTCTTGCCCCACAAGCTCGGCATCCTCTGATGGTTATTTTTCCTCCTATCCACCTCTAACAGAAAAAATAATCCTAATAAAATATAGTCACACATTTCCTCAAAGTAGCTAGATGTTCTTTTTTTTTTTTTTTTTTTTTTTTTTGTGGTACACGGGCCTCTCACTGTTGTGGCCTCTCCCGTTGCGGAGCACAGGCTCCGGACGCGCAGGCTCAGCGGACATGGTTCACGGGCTCAGCCGCTCCGCGGCATGTGGGATCTTCCCAGACCGGGGCACGAACCCGTGTCCCCTGCATTGGCAGGCGGACTCTCAACCACTGCGCCACCAGGGAAGCCCTAGATGTTCTTAATTAAGGGTTGAGACACAGACGTCATTTTATTTAATAGTGGCCGCTTTTCTTTTCGTCCTTACACACGTGTAAGCAGGCACTAAATTTCATCGGTCTCTCCCATATTTGCTTCTTTGCAGCAGCAGAGATACCTGAATCTCTGTACTTTGACACAGAATTCTGCTTACATCAGGCAGTTCTCAGAGTCGGAGAGGGTGGCGGGCCTCTTCAACCCCATCTGCTTTCACATGAAGATTAAATACGCGCGTGAGACCCAGAATGGAGAAATTCACGTTTCCATCCGCACGTGCACAAGATGCTTCATTAGCGTGTGCTTCCCAGGCAGACAAGAGAACGGACAGAGACCTTCATGACTTTTTACCTGAGAAGTTGTTACACAGAGTTCTCAGGCTGTTGTTTCTAAATTCTTTCTTCCCTCTCTTCCCTTTCTCATATTTTTCTTCCTTTTTATTTCCTCCACAAATGAGAGGACTTTGAGATAGTAAGGTAACACTTATTAAGCATGTGCTCTGCATCAGGCATACTTACATATATTAACCTATTTAATCTTCACAACCACCCTATGAGGTAGTTGGGGACAGTTATTATCACCATTTTATTTATTTATATTTTAATTGACATATAGTTAATTTACAATGTTGTGTTACTTCTGGTGTACAGCGAAGTGATTCATATATATATATATATATATATATATATATACATATTCTTTTAAAATTGTTTTCCATTATAGATTTACAAGATATTGAATACAGTTCCCTGTGCTATATGGTAGGACCTTGCTGTTTATTTTACATATAGTAGTGTGTATCTGCTAACCCCAGACTACTTTCTCCAGATCCTCACCCCCTCCCCCCTCCCCTTTGGTAACCCTGTTTGTTTTCTATGCCTGTGAGCCTGCTTCTGTTTTGTTTTGTTTTGTTTTGTTTTTTTGCGGTACGCGGGCCTCTCACTGCTGTGGCCTCTCCCGTTGCGGAGCACAGGCTCCGGACGTGCAGGCTCAGCGGCCATGGCTCACGGGCACAGCCGCTCCGCGGGCATGTGGGATCTTCCCGGACCGGGGCACGAACCCATGTCCCCTGCATCGGCAGGCGGACTCTCAACCACTGCGCCACCAGGGAGGCCCAGCCTGCTTCTGTTTTGTAAATAAGTTCATTTGTATCATATTTTAGATTCCACATGTAAGTGATACCATATGATATTTGTCTTTCTCTGACTGACTTCACTTAATATGATAATCTTCGGGTCCATTCATGCTGCTGCAAATTTCATTCTTTTTTATGGCTGAGAAGTATTCTGTTGTGTATCTATACCACATCTTCTTTTTCCATTCCTCTGTCTATGGACACTTAGGTTGCTCCATGTCTTGGCTGTTGTAAACAGTGCTGCTATGAATATTGGGATGCATACATGTGTTCCAATTAAAGTTTTCTCTGGATATATGCCCAGTAGTGGGATTGCTGGATCATATGGTAACTCTAATTTTGGTTTTTTAAGGAACCTCCATACTGTTTTCCATAGTGGCTGCACCAATTTACATTCCTACCAAGAGCATTTCTCCACACCCCCTCCAGCGTTTGTTATTTGTAGACTTTTTAATGATGGCCGTTCTGACTGGTGTGAGGTGATACCTTGTTGCAGGTTTGATTTGCCTTTCTCTAATAATTAGCGCTGTTGAGCATCTTTTCACGTGCCTATTGGCCATCTGTGTGTCTTCTTTGGAAGACACTTAGGCAGTTTACTTAGGCATTCTGCCCACTTTTTGATTGGGTTGTTTGTTGTATGAGCTGTTTGTATATTTTGGAAATTAAGCCCTTGTAGGTTGCATTGTTTGCAAATATTTTCTCCCAGTCCGTAGCTTGTCTTTGCATTTTGTTTATGGTTTCCTTTGCTGCGCAAAAGTTTATAAGTTTGACAAAGGTCCCATTTGTTTATCTTTGCATTTATTTCTATTGCCTTGGGAGACTGACCTAAGAAAACATTGCTACGATTTATGTCAGACAATGTTTTGCCTATCCTCTCTTCTAGGAGTTTTATGGTGTCATGTCTTATATTTAAGTCTTTAAGCCATTTTGAGTTTATTTTTGTGTATGGTGTCAGGGTGTGATCTAACTTAATTGCTTTACATGTAGCTGTCCAGCTTTCCCAACACCACTTGCTGAAGAGACTGTCTTTTCTCCATTGCATATTCTTGCTTCCTTTGTCGCAGATTAATTGACCATAGATGTGCGGGTTTATTTCTGGGCTCTCTTTTCTGTTCCATTGATCCATATGTCTGTACCAATATGATGTTGTTTTGATTATTATAGCTTTGTAGTATTGTCTGAAGTCTGGGAGGGTTATGCTTCCAGGTTTGTTCTTTTTCCTCCAGATTGCTTTGACAATTCTGGGTCTTTTATGGTTCCATATACATTTAGGATTATTTGTTTTAGTTCTGTGAAAAGTGTTGTAATTTGATAGGGATTGCATTAAATCCCCTATCCCCATTTTATGGCTGAGGAAACAGTCACCAAGAACCTAAGTAACTTGTCCAAGTTCATGACATGGTAGAAACAAGCTTCAAACCCAAGCAGTTGGCCCAAAGTGCAGGCTTGGGACCACTGAACTTCACTGCCTCGTGACAGTGAACCAGGCCTAGCTTACCCATGCTCTGGGAAGAGAAGACCAAAGTCAGAAAGAGGAGTGAGGTAAAGAGGTGTGTGTATGTGTGTGTGTGTGTGTGTGTGTGTGTGTGTGTGTGTGTGTGTGTTAGACAGACGTGTTGTTCTCTCATTTACTCTGTGATTACACCGAGTTGCTTAACCTCTCCATTTCTTAGTTACCTCATTTGTAAAATTGCAGGATTTATTAATAGTACTTAACCCGTCAGAGGGTCGTTGTGATGACTGAATGTGTCATAAAGTTCTTAGAATCGGGGCTATGCAGAGTGACTGTGATTAATCAATGTTAGCCATTATCATCCCCGTCATCATTCATGCCAGTGTTTGGGGGCCACTGCTCCACCTCTTTCTCCTAGGCTGATAGTGATGCAAATAGTGTTTCTAACAAATTCCGGTGCCACTGCTGCTTCTAGAACCACACTTTGAGAACTACTGAGGAAGAGGATCCAGAGCTCTCCTATCCAAGCCGTGCGAGTTCTATTTCTTTCTATAAGCTCTGTTGGAATATTTTCATTTTCTAGAGTGAGGGGACCCAGGGACTGTGCCCCAACCTGCAGGGCTGTCAAAAACCCGTGAAAAATGCCATCTCAGAACCTAGCCAGGGCCTGAATTTCATCAGGATCTGACAAGTGGTGAAGTTTCAGCCACAGGGAGACACAAGCCAGTGAGAAGACCGGGGGTAGCAAATGTTGAACACAAAATAGGCAGAGAAACACATCTGGATGGGTGGCTCCATGTTTAAAGACAGCAGATGATTTTGGAAGTAATGGGAGAGGAGAGAAAAGAATCTTCCTCCCCTAAAAAAAATGGCCTTTGAGCAAAGATGAAGGTGATAAAGGAAAGTGAGGAGAGGAGGGGAGGGACCCTAATGACAACATTCATGGTTGGTATTATAGGGCTTGTAAGAGGTAAAAGCCTGAGGCACCTGGGTCTGGCCCAGGCAGATGACGACTTGCCTTTTCCAACGTAAAAGATGAGATTATGTAAATGAGAAAAAAGTGGGAACTACAGTCATTTTCCTACCTCTGGGGAGGAAGGGGAGTGAGGAATAAGTCAGCCTGTTTGGGGTCCTGACAGTTTTGTGGCTGCCAGTTTCAGCGGTCTGGATTCTCTCTAGCCCACTCTCTGTCTTAGCAGGTGGAGTGTGATGGGGCTCCTTGCCCAGGGCTCCAAACCCTAGAATCCACACCCATCAGAACTGCGCTACATCCCAGCACCTGGAGAGGCTCTGTGAGGGATGCAGATAAGCTCTGAAAATAAGGTTCCACTTCCAGGCTGCAAGCGCAGAGCTGGGATGTGACTCTAAGTCCCCAGCTCTGAGCCCCTAGATGTCTATACTGTAGTTGCTGCGGTGGTGATGGTGGCTGTTTCCAGGGCTCTCACAGCCCCAAGCCCTGTCCTGGAGTGGCTCATAGCAAAGGCTGTGAGGAAGCTACTCTACGTTGTGGGGAGGGAGAAGGAGGGAGCTGGTGGCCCGCTCTGCCCACACCCACCCTGCAAGCTCCTCAGAGCCGTCCTAGCCAGGCTGGGCACGTGCCAGGCCTCGGTCCAGCAGTGGCATTCTGCACCTTGGATTCCTGACAAAGGCAAAATAATTGCTGCTTACAGCTACATCCAGCTGACTACCAAGACTAAGCACGGGGAAGAACTCTGCTGGTACCCTCCACACCCCGCATCCCCAGCTTTCTGCTGTCAAGAATGGCAGACTTCATAGTGAGAGGCCCACGCACTGTGATGAAGAGTGGCCCCCACTTGCCACAACTAGAGAAAGCCCTCGCACAGAAATGAAGACGCAACACAGCCTAAAATAAATAAAAAAAAAAAAAAAAAAAAAAGGCGGACTTGGCTGGTCCTCTGCATATCAGTCATCAAGTTGAGAATGAAAATGAAATGAAAGGAGTTGAAAAGCACTAAAACATCTAAATGTCCATCAACAGATGAATGGATAAAGGGGATGTGTTGTGTATATATATATACATACATACATACACACAATGGAATATTACTCAGCCATAAAAAGGAATAAAATAATGCCATTTGCAGCAATATGGATGGACCTAGAGATTATCACACTAAGTGAAATAAGCCAGACAGAGAAGGACAAATATCATACGATATCGCTTATATGTGGAATCTAAAAGGAAAAAAAAATGACACAAATGAACTTATTTCCAAAACAGAAAGAGACTCACAGACACAGAAAACCAACTTACGGTTACCAAAGGGGAAAGGGGGGGTCGGGGAGGGATAAATTAGGAGGCTGGGATTAATATACACACATATATACACTACTATGTATGAAATAGGTAACCAACAAGGACCTACTGTATAGCACAGGGAACTATATTCAATATTATATAATAACCTATAAGGGAAACCTATCTATCTATCTATCTATATCTGAATCACTATGCTATACACCTGAAACTTACATGATATTGTAAATCAACTATACTTCAATAAGTTTTTTTAAAAAAAGAAAAGCACTAATACACCCTGGTGGGGTGGAGCAGGCCGGTTTGGTCTTTGATGGGTCTTGTGGTGGGAGTCGGGGTTTGGGGGAGTGAGGAGATGGGAGGGGGGCTTCTGTATAGACAGAAACGTTGACTTGCTTGGAGGCTGTCAGCTCTTGACTGGAACCTTCCCTGGAAGAAGCAATTTTTCAAGAGCGTATGCTCTTTGTGTTCAAGAAGATGATGGTATATTTAAAATGCTTTCTCCTAAACACATCCCTTCCACCCCTCCCCGCCACTTCCATGAATTCCAAGAATGTTTACTATTCCACTGACAAACTCTTCTTTATTCAGACTTGTGGGATTCAGAGCTGTGTGCTGGTGCTCTTGGTGGTGAGGTGAAAGCCAGAGCTGATGGCTGCTCTCAGAGAGCTTACAGATGAGCCTATCAGGCGAGGCATAAATACAAGAAAAGGTAACTGACCTTCTGCAGGACCCTCAGTAATCCCAACCTGGTGTTCAACAGCCATCTGCCCGATCTCCACCTCTGGCCCAGCCTCCGTGCTCCCCCGACGGCCCCCTTGGCTCTGTCACTACCTGCGGTACAGCTTCTCTTCTCTACTGGCAAATGCTGCTTTCCACTTCCAGCCCAATCGCATCCCTCTGCCATCTGAACAGGAACCAACTTGCCTCCACAGACTTGGCAATCTACCCCAAGCCTTTGGGATGGAAACCTCTTGGTAACTTGGATTCTTTAATTTCAGGGTTACCCTTTTTAGCTTTTGAAGACTCAAAGATGGTTCCCTCACGTGTGAGGTAGATGGGTGAGGTATAGATGAAAAAACCGTGGCCTTGGCCACACGGAATTTCTGGCGCTTCTCGAAGCACTTCCATACCTTCCTCCCCGCCTCTGCCTGGGAAATCCCCATTCTTTCTCAAAAACCCAGGTCAGAAACCACATCCTCTTTGCAGCTGTCCGGACAGATGCAGCCACAACTTCTGTAGCTCTTCATCTCCCTCTTGGTTTGCTAGCTTCCTCCTGGGCCCTGAGGTGTCACCATCAGAGATGAAATCTCCCTCAGTATTTCCTCCTGGGGCTGCAGCTTCCAGCGCTGGTGCACTAGTTAGGTCCCCTTTGAGATCCTCATATTCGTGTTGTGCTGGGGATAACAGGCTTGATTTTGATTTAAAAGATGATTTCTTGGCTTACGATGTAACCTTTGCAAGTGACCTTCCTGGACAGTGAGGACGGAATGGTCTTGAATCTGGAAGTCGGAGCATCTGCTCTCCTACTGGTTGAAGAAGTGTCTTAAACATGAAACCTGCTGTAAATGGGAATAATAAACAGTGGTTCTCAACCTTGCCTACACTTTGGAATCACCTGCAGAGCTTTAAAAATACCAGTGCCGGGCCCCACCCCCAGAGGTCTGATTTAATTTGTCTGGGTGCATCTGTGGCTCCAGAGACTTTTGAAAGCACCCTGGGTGACCCTGGTGTGCTGCCCAGGTTGGGAGCAGCTGTGCGGACAGCCACCTGATGAGTCTCTTCAGGAAGGAGGAGACCCTTAATTGGTAACTCGGGGGCCATGCAATGCCAGGGAAGAATTGTGAGAACTAAAATATGTTAAAGGAAAAAAAAAAAAGGACAGGTAGACAAAAACAGGACCTACACAGGTAAATTCAGAATGATGATTCTTAAATGGCTTAACCTACTGGACTAGAACAAGGTGGGAAAAAGATGCAGAGGAGATAAGAGAGTTGCTCACGGAAAAGCTCAAGTCCAAAGAGGAGAAGCTGAGAGCAGCTGAACTTTCCCAGACCCGGGGAAATGCCACTTGGTGAGGGATTTACCTATGAAGTCAGAACAGTTTTGACTGGCTGTTGGGAGGTGTCTAAGGGGCAGGCAGGAAAGACCATTAGTTCTCAAAAACACAAAAAGGGAACCAAAGTCTAGAGCAGCCCCTGTCCCTGGGAGATGAAAGAACATTCACAGAGGCTGGGGGTGCGTGTGAGCCATGACTCCTGATTTGGGGAGGCTGGGGGTGAGGCCTGGACGCTCAAAGAGGGTGAGGATGAGTGCCTGTCTGAGCACTCAGCTGCTGGGCCAGGGTGCACGCTGCAAGGTCACTGCTCTCACTGTGCTCTGGGAGACTGGCATCCCTTCCAGAGACAATGCAGGTGGTACCCTTTGCAGGTGGGCAGCACTGTGGCATGCCCACTGCATGTCGTTGTTGCACCAAAATCCCCACGTCCTATAGTCAAGTTTGGGGTTTCCCTTGAATCCAAGGATGAAGAGACATGAGTTGAGAATCTGATTGGTCTTGCTGGTGGGGAAGGCTCTCTGCCCTTGGCTGGGAACCCAGGAGCCTCAGACATGAGATAGGGTGGCCCCTTCTATAACACACCCCTCATTTATCTTGTGATGACTGTAACGATAAATAGGTCCCACTCCATTAGAGATGGGTCAGCCTCCACCCCGTAGGACAAGCCTGGGCAGCAATGATGGGTGCCCTTGAGAACTTTGGAAGTGTGGAGGAAAAAGAAAAGCTGTCTTGTTTTTCTTGACCCATCAAGATTGATTCGTGGCAGCTCCTAGGGAAAGGGACCAGATGAGCAGGGTTATAGATGTGACAGGAATGTGCCACGAAGCATAGGCTTCATCCAGCCTAGTATATTTCAAACTGCACATTGTAACCTAGTAGTGGGTGTGAAACATTTTAGTTTGCATTGTGACCATTATTTTAAAAATAATCAAATAAACAGACAATATCAGTGCACTGCATATAGTAAGGATTAAGGATTGTTTAATGAAAATTTTATTCAGTTATACTTGAGTGTGTGTTCAACATTGCAGTGTGTAATATATTTCACTGCAAGTCTCCATTAAATAAATAAATAAACAGCTGCCTCCGTAACAAGCAGAATAAAAATAACCAGTTTTTTCCATCTCAGCGTGTGGGTAATTCAACTCTGCTTGGTTGGGAAAGTTCTATTAGCCTTGCTGTGAAAACTCAGGGTTATTTTTTTAGTAACAGACGTGCTGGTAGCAGAAAGTAGTTGCCTGTGCCTCTAAGAGCCTTTGGGAAGGATGCTGTCCCCACTCCACTACAGGCCCTTGAGGGCCTCAGAAGCTCGTCAACCCTCCAGGTGGCTTTTCCTCGCTTCTTTTCTGTGACTCATCTTGTCACTTGCATGCTACTCCCCTTAGGTTTGGGCCAAAATCAAATGCTTCTTTTTAGGGCTTTATCTTCACAAGGCATCATGTCTTAGAATTTTCATGGATGAGCTAAAGCTGTCACAATAACAAATGGGAAAAAACACAAATACCAGTGCCACCCAAAGCTGTCATTTTTGTTTGCTTGACGAGACTAAAAGGTGCCACTGAGGTACTGTGCGTAGTTGATGGTGAAATGAAAAGAAAACTCAGGTTTGGGTTTTACCCTCGGAAAGTTAGTGTTGGCTGATGGGGAGTGACAGCTCTCTTGGGGTTTGAATTGAATTCACATTCAAGGTTTTATTCGAAACACGAAAAAGCCTTTGTCCTTCAGTTCCTTCAACACTGAGAATAGACTAACATCATCTACATTGCATGTGAAGTGGAAAGATTTATTTCTTTCTAAAGCTCAGGGAAGTTATTTTTCTAAAGCAATAAAACATTCCAGGGTCTTGACGTAGATCACAGGAGAACTTTGGCCTCCTTCTTGTGGAACTATTCTGACTTGGTTTTTCTTTTTTTGTTAAAATAGGCCTTCAAGAAACCCCTCTTGAATTCTTCCTGATTATTATCCTAAATACGAAGTGCACCATCTGATATGTAAACAAAATGTGTCCCCAGTTTTCTCTGCATGGGAGAGGTTACCTTTATTGTGCTCATTGGAAGAAAATGTCACGTATAGTTTCTCTCAGAGGCCGTACAGCCCAGTACCGCCTGGAGCAGCGGTGCCCAACATTTTTGGTACCAGGGACCGGTTTCATGGAAGACGGTTTTGCCATGGACTGGGGGTGGAGGAGAATGGTTTCGCAATGATTCAAGTGCATTACATTTATTGTGCACTTTATTTCTGTTACTATTACATTGTAATGTATATTGAAATAATTATACAACTCTCCGTAAGGCTGACAGGGGCGGAGCTCAGGAGGCAATGTGAGCAATGGGGAGCGGCTGTAAATACACATGAAGCTTCGCTCACTCGCCCGTGGCTCACCTCCTGCTGTGCGGCCCGGTTCCTAACAGGCCACGGACCAGTACTGATCCGTGGCCCAGGGGTTGGGGACCGCTGAGCCGGAGGACAGGCTCTGGGGCCAGAATGTCTGGGTTCTTGCCTTCCTGCTGCCACTGGCTGCTGCCACCACTCACAGTCACAATAATACCAGCAGTTCTGAGGATATTTATCACCTATCTACTGTGGGTCAGGCACTGGACTTTCCTCATCTCTAATCCTAAAAACAGGCCTTCCAGATTTGTTTTATTCTCCCCACTTACAGATGTGGAAACTGAGACTCAGAAAGGACCAGAGAAGACAGAAACATAGCCACATGTATATCTTTTTACATTATTTCTTTTTTAATCTGACTTTGTCTTTCCAGCTTATTTTAGGGCCTACTTAATTGTGGGCAGGAAGAAGTATGCATATATTTAATCCCTTGAGTATCATAAAGCCAGCACAAAGCAAAGTTTAACCCATATTTTTACGTGCTGGTCCTCTGTGTTCCACTGGTTGGTGTTTTTAATGTGTGAAGCAAAAGAAGAAAGGTGAAATTTAGTATCTGTGTATTGACTCTCAGTGACATTTGTTTCCTGCAGACTTTTAATCTGAACATTTTCAAACACAGATAATTCTAAAGAATAATACAGTAAACACCAGCACATCTACTACCAGATTCAACAATTATTAACATTTTACCACATTTGCTTTATCTACAATTTTTTCTCCGTCGTTTAAAAGTAAGTTGCAGGGCTTCCCTGGTGGCGCAGTGGTTGAGAGTCCGCCTGCCGATGCAGGGGACATGGGTTCGTGCCCCCGTCCAGGAAGATCCCACATGCCGCGGAGCGGCTGGGCCCGTGAGCCATGGCCACTGAGCCTGCGCGTCCGGAGCCTGTGCTCCGCAACGGGAGAGGCCACAACGGTGGCCCGCGTACCACCAAAAAAAAAAAAAAAAAGTAAGTTGCAGATGTTATGGCCCTTTATTCCTAAATAATTCCACATGTATCCTCTTAAAATAAAGACATTATCATAACTTAGTAACAATCTGTCTAGTTAAAATTCAAATTTCTCCAGTTGTTCTCAAAATATCTTTTATAATTGATTTTTTTGAACGCATATTCTGTCAAGCTTATTGCATTGCATTTGACTGTTATTTGTTCTCTGTCTTTAGAACAAACTCTCACCTTTGATATTGACATTTTGAAGAGACCAGGCCAGTTTTCTGTAGAAGGTCCCACATTTTGAATTGTCTGATTGTTTCCTTTTCTCCCTTATTTTCTGTATACTGGGAGCTGGTATAAAAGCATATTGAGATTAAAGTTGAGCATTTTTGGCAATAATTTCTCAAGGATGATGTGATGTGCTTCATATTTATCACATCAAAGGGCACCCAATGTCAAGTTCTTCCACTATTCCTGATGCTAAATTTCATCTCTTGGTTAAGTGCCAGATTCCTCCTTTGTAAAATTTTATTTTCCCCTTTACAATTAGTAAGCAGTCTGGGGGATGATGCTTTGACATCTTGGGGATATCCTGCTTCCCAACAATCCTTTGACCTAATGAGTTTAGTATCTGTATTAGTTTGCTAGGGCTGCCGTAACAAAGTACCACAGACTGGGTGGCTTAAGCAACAGAAATTTATTGTCTCACAGTTCTGGAGGCTAGAAGGCTGGAATCAAGATGTTGGCAGGGTTGGTTCCTCCTGAGGGTTCTGAGGGAAGGATCTGTTCCAGGCTTCTCTCCTTGGCTTGCAGGTGGTTGTCTCCCGGTGTACCTTTACATCACCTTCCCTCTTTGTGTGCCTGTGTGTCCAAATTTCCTCGTCTTCTAAGGACCCAGTCATATTGGTTCAGGGCCCACTCTTTACAGAGTCCATCTGTAAAGACCTGTCTCCATAAAAGGTCACATTCTGGGGGCACTTGGGGGTTAGGACTTCAATACATGAATTTTGGGGGGGCACAGTTCAACCCATAACAGCACCCACTGATGGTCTTGCCAGAATCCATTATTCATTTATTGGGGTCTTAGGTTGGGTTCTTTGGGAAACAGATTCTGAGAGGCAGATTCGTGTACTAGTTTATCAGCAACTGTGCTTGGTAACATCTGGAAGAAAAGGGGAGAAGCTATGCTGCAATGCTGGGGCCTCAGCCTATGCTTCAGGCAGCTCCGGAACTAGATGGTCCTTCAGAGATGTTGCAAATGGTGGCAAAGGGCCAGGCCTTTGTACCCCTTTATCAGCTAAGCATTGGTTGCAGGCTGCCCCCAGGGCGGGGTGTGTTATAACTGTGGGCTGGGCAGCTTTGTTCCTTGGGGGAAGGAAGACTCAGCTGTGAGCTGTTAGGTACCAACAGTTCCAGTAGTTGGAGAAATGAGTGCCTGGGTCCTAGAGGGAGGGTTAGGGGTGTTGTGCCCACCACGTAGCACATGGGGTAACCGGGGGTTGCAGAAGGCTGGTTTCCTCCCCAAATCTACATTTGTTAGCTGGAACTCTTTTGAAAAGAAGAGCTTTCCCTCATCAACTGGGAATGAATTTTTTTTTTTTTTTCGGTAAGCGGGCCTCTCACTGTTGTGGCCTCTCCCGTTGCGGAGCACAGGCTCCGGACGCACAGGCTCAGCGGTCATGGCTCACGGGCCCAGCCGCTCTGCGGCATGTGGGATCTTCCCGGACCGGGGCACGAACCCGTGTCCCCTGCATCGGCAGGCGGACTCTCAACCACTGCGCCACCAGGGAAGGCCCCTGGGAATGAATTTTAGTTCTTTCTAAAAAGACAGGGTAAATGCTTAAACCTTTCCCTTTTAATCACCAGTTTTCCAAGTCAGGAGTTGATGTAACTCAGCTATACTTAGCGAGTTATGATTTTTGCCATTGTGGGCCCCTTCCGCCATCAAAAAAATTAGAAATTATATCTTACACCTGTGTGGGTGCAAAGACAAATATAACCTAGGCTGGATTCATTATTATACATTTACTATTATATTTGTTTTCCTTCCAAAGAAAATGTATTGTGGGCTTATCAGTGCTGTGTCTTCAGTGCCTAATGGACAAGGCCCTGGTTCTGCCCCAGCTCAGGGGCTGGGCGGGTGATAAACAAAGAGGGTTGATCCTAGTGTGTACCTGGGTACGGGGTGAGTGGGGCGAGGTCTCAAGGGAAGAGCATTTAGCTCCGGTAAAACGTTACCACTCAGGAAAATGAGGTGGCCTGGTGTTGCCAGGTCTTTCCATCTTTCAGGAGAAGCTAGAAATAGAGATTTTAAATCTTGGAATCCTCTATTTTTAACTGTTGGATCAGTTTTTCAAAATATCTGTGGGCTGATGGTGGCCTGAGGGCTGCCAGTTTGTCTGTGAGGCTCCTGGGGGAGGGATGTTGACCGTTTCCATACTGGGTACCTTACAGACAGCCGGGCACACCGAAGGTGCTGCTACATGCTTATCGAGGAAGGAAGGAAGGAAGGAATGGTGATATTTTGCTAAGGCAACTCATAAAATTAGGTTGGATTTTTTGCTTCAAAACCTGTGAGGATCAGAAAATCAGGCCCTGGATTTTGCTGCAAAGAAAAAAATCTGCCTTGGGCTATTCACAGCAATTTACAGAGACTTGGCAGGAATAAAAACGTGTGAAGGAAGCCCTTGAAACCGGAGTTCGTGAACTAGGTCAGCCTGCCCCGATGATGTGGTCCCCAATCAGAGAATCGAAGAGGATTTCTTGGTATCTTGATAGAATGCTGTCTTATTAAAATTGTAACTCTTTTCTTCTATTTAAGGCAGAAACATTAGTGTGGCCAACGTTGGAAGGACTGTGTTTTGTCAATTTTCCCTTTGGGGGCACCAAGGCACCTCACTGCCAAACGTGTTCTGTCTCTGTCCTTGGCCTGCTCTGCTCCATGGGGGGTGTTTGTTCCAAGCCCAGTGTGTTCACACGGAGCCCCGGGGAGGCCCCTTCTCTGGTCAGAAGAGGGGGGAGGAGGGAGAGGACATCCTTGAGGAGGAAGAAGACAGAGAGAAAGCTATGCCTCCCGGGACGTTTCCCCTCCACTTCATTTTAATTCCCAGCCCTTTAAAGGGCTCAGACATCAAAGCAATATTGGTGCTTTGGGCTTCTCCTGTCAAACTTTCCTCCAACACACGCCTCCAGGGCTCAGTGCTCAGCCCTCTGAGAGCCTGGGTGACACATCTTCATGCTTCACTGCTGCTAACAGGCCTGCTGACTCCTGCCTAAACCTCTGGGCCGGGCTTCAACCATTGGCTGTCCTAATTCTATTAGGGAAATTGCTTGTTAGAAGAGAGAGAGAATGGTAACTCATAAGTACCCAGATAATTCAGATGATAAGGGCAGAAATCCTTCTTTTTTCCACTTCTCCCAAAATGACTAGTTTGGGTGCTGTTTCTAAATTTTAGTCTTCCTTCAGCGAGACTGTCATTTTTGATATTACAGTTTCCCATCTATGGTCAGAGACGTTAATGAGCATACACAATATGAAGCATATCTATAACAATATGAAGAATATGAATTCCTCTCTCTCTTGTCTCTCTCTCTCTCTCTCTCTCTCTCTCACACACACACACACACAGACACACATTTACTGCCCAAGAGAAAAATCACAACTGAATAATTAATGGAAAAGGAAAGTCAGTGTGCCCATAGTGCAGTGCATTATTCTCTTTGTATTCAATTATCTCTAATTCTGATTTTGATAGTTGTGTCTTGATCTTGATTGTGAGAGAGGGAGACAGAGAGGATGATGGGAGTTATCCTGTATCATGAACCGTGCTCGCTCTTCCCAAATTCACCTCCAAGAACCTGGGAGGGCTGAAGATCAGGCTAAGGAAAAGAGTTGCTCTTGAGACCTGGGGCCTCCTTTCCTCTGAAGACCCTGCTTCCTGGTCTCCCAGCCTCAGTCGGAAAATCTTTGCCTAGTGATAAGAATAATGGTGTTTTCAGTAATGTTTATTAAGATATTACTCTTTGCTAAAACCTTATATATATATTTTCATTCGTCTCATGATAACCTTTTGAGATAGTCTTTTGTTTGTTTGTGTGTTTCATAGATAAGAAAACTAAGACTAAGAAAGAGTAAGATGGTATTGCCCCCCACCAGCTAGGAAAAGATAGACAGGCGACTGACCTGTGAATTCACTGATTTACCTGTGCACCTCCTCACTCCTCTGTGTAAGAAGCCAGTGTTCTCTGTGAGCTGTTCCAGCGAGCTCTGATTCCCACGCCTAATAAATGATCACCCCCCCCCACCCCCCAGAAGCTTTGTGTCATTTGAGGGAGAGAAAGAGGTTTTGAACAAGGAAGTAAGAAGGCATCGAGGGAGCTGGAAGCCACACTAGAAAGATTCCAGTCTGAACTAGTTTATGCTCTGGAATAGTTATCTCTCAGGGGCTTGCTTTGGTGTAGTACTGAAGAAATATTGATAGATCATAAAATAATAAAATAACTTTGATTTTTGTTTGTTTGTTGCATTTTTAGTAAAATGTTAAATGATCGACAGCTCCAAATATAGCTCTTCTCATACGTGTGGCCACTTTCATTAGATGCCAACTATTTTTAGAAGTGGACTGGATGCAGAGCAGTGTTAGTCTTTGACATTTTCTTAAGAACAAAAAGAATAAACTCTTCCACTCCCTTCCCCTAACCATTCAGTTGTCAACACCATTATGTAATGATTACGGACTCCTAAGGTTCTGTTTAACAAATTCTTATTCCTATCAAGGGACCCTTTTTTCTTTAATCAGACCTCTTCTCTCACCAAGGTGTGAAGGTGCCTCAATGCACAGATGGTCTTCAGCCATAGTTCTTTTATTTATTTTTATTTTTTAATGCCTTTATTGGAGTATAATTGCTTTACAATGGTGTGTTAGTTTCTGCTGTATAACAAAGTGAATCAGCTGTACATATACATATATCCCCATATCTCCTCCCTCTTGTGTCTCCCTCCCACCCTCCCTATCCCACCCCTCTAGGTGGTCACAAAGCACCGAGCTGATCTCCCTGTGCTATGCGGCTGCTTCCCACTAGCTATCTATTTTACGTTTGGTAGCGTATATATGTCCATGCCACTCCCGGCTTACCCTATCCCCTCCCTGTGTCCTCAGTCTACATCTGCATCTTTATTCCTGTCCTGCCCCTAGGTTCTTCAGAACCATTTTTTTTTCTTTAGATTCCATATATATGTGTTAGCATACGGTATTTGTTTTTCTCTTACTGACTTACTTCACTCTGTATGACAGTCTCTAGGTCCATCCACCTCACTACAAATAACTCAATTTCGTTTCTTTTTATTGCTGAATAATATTCCATTGTATATATGTGCCACATCTTCTTTATCCATTCAGTCTGTCGATGGACATTTAGATTGCTTCCAAGTCCTGGATATTGTAAATAGAGCTGCAATGAACATTAGCATTTATTTCTACATGAAATAAACTTTTTCACTCTGTGCCTGAGGAAAGAAAGAAAGCAGGAAGAGAATGTAGGAAGAGCAAGCATAGGCTGTGGGTAGGGAGATGAGACTTCCATCCTGGGCTTCTGTCACTAAAAATCCTTTTGCTTGCATCACAAGCCAAGAGGAGAAGCTAGGTTTCCTTGGTCCTAAATGAGTCTCTGCAGGAATTGGCCAGTGTCTTGCAACTCAAAGTGTGGTCCCTGGGATAGCTGCAGTGGCATTACCTGGGAGCTTGAAGGACATGTAGAATCTCTGGCCCTACCCAGACCTACTGGATTAGTATCTGCAATTTAATAAAATCCCTAGGTGATTTATAGGCACATTAGTTTAAGAAGCACTGTCCTTGTCCATCACTCCCATACTTGGCTGTATAACTGAATCACCTGGGGTTACAAACCCCTGCCTCATCAGTATAAGGTTCTAGAAGATGTGTATAGATTTTAAAGCTCCTCAAGTAATTCTGATGCAGCTAGCCCAGCCCCAGAAGGAGCCCATTGGTACAGCCTATAGTGGCCAGCCTCCTAGGGCACAGAGCAGCATGAGAAGGGAGAGTATGTGTCTGCAGGGGCTCATGGAGACTATCTAGCGCAAGTGATCATTTCAGCCCACTAGAATCCATCTAACACAACACTTTCTGTTATTCTAAATTTGATCATGTAACATTCTTTAGTGGTACCCTCTTGTCCTCAAGATCAAATATCTCTTTTTAGTATCACATATATGCCTTTCTGGTCAGGCCTCTGCCTGGTTTTTGCATTTCATTTCACCCCACACCCCCTCCCAGGAGTCAGACCCAAACACTTGGCAGTGCTCCTCCCAGGAACCTTCACACCTCCATGCCTTTGCTCACACATCACCTCTACCTGGAATGCCAGTCCCTCCTTCAGGGACTCCTGTAGCACCTCTGTCTCTCCTTCATTGTGTTCATCACCCACATAATGATTTGCTTAATATCCATCTAGAGACTGCCCACAAGGAAAGGGACCACATCTGTCTTGTTTGGACCTGCATAGGAGCAGTTTTGATTGGGGTGGGGATGAAAGAAGGGCAAAATCCTAATTGAATGGGCTTAAGAGAAAATGGGAAATGAAGACCTGTTATCCACAATTAAGAGACAATCCATTCAATGAATTATGTGTAAAGGGAAGCAGAGAAATGGAATAGGATCTAGATAGGGAAAGGGCGTCAAGAGAGGTTTTGTAATTTTGTTTTTTGAAATGAGAAAAATAACAGCTTGGCTATAGGCCACAGGAATAATATGGAGGGAGGATATTGATGGTGCAGAGAGAAGGGAAATGGCAGAGCAATTGGGTAGGATGGAGGGGATACGATGCACAAGGAAGGGCCAGCCTTAAAGGGCACGTGGACTGGCCATCTGTAGGAATGCAGGAATGGCAGGGTGCACAGGCTCGGATGCTGGAGGGTGGCTAGAGGTGGTAGGGCCTGAGGAGGTTCTGCTATTCTCAAACAGAAGCAAAGTTATCAGACGGGGAGGGGGAAGGAGATTTTGGGAGGTGAGGTGATTGGAGCAGGTATTGAAATAGACATCTAGGAGAGAGGGAGAACATATGGACCAGGGGAATACTAAAGCCCAGTTAAGGTTAAAGGTTCATGAATTTTAAAGTGAAACCAATCAGCATGGTTGCATATTTTTCTCCAGCTAAGTTAGTTTCACAGGTACCAGCTGAGAATACGTGGAAGGACATACATGATCCCTGCCCTCCTGGACATTATGTTTTAGATGGGAAGATGGCATTAGATGAACAATTCCTTATATCATTACAAAGTGATGATTGCCATGTTGGAAAACACAGAGGGCCAGAGAGCATCTAACAGGGATTCCTGGTCTAGCCTGAGTGCCTGAAGTGAGACCTGTGGATACAGAATGAGGTCGTTTAAAAGACCCGAATTCTTCCTTGGTTTTTTGTTTGAATTATACATACTGCGGTGCAACAGCAGAGTGGTAACATGCTATGCTATAATTTTATGGTTGTTAGTGATCTGCTGTGGCTTTCATTCTAATTGTCATATATGCTGTAAATCAACCCGGAAAAGTAGGATTTGCCCAGGACTCCAGAACAGTCTAAGTGGACCTGACTGAAGGCAGGAAGGATGCTTGAGGAAAACAGGCAGTACCTGTAAAATGCATGAAATATATCTTCGCCCTCCTGTTCCATTCCCTTTCCGTTGAATCTTCCTAGAAGATGCGGGCACTTCCAGAACGGAGCACCTATCTTCCTGCAGCCCATGTGCAGCACAGCATAAGGGGGCAGAGTGGAAGGGGGTGGGGATTGCAAAGAGGGGCTGTTGGTTATTGCTACGTATGATAGAATTACTAAGACAACATTGTAAGTCAACTCTACCTCAATTAAAAATAAAAAGATAGAATTTAGCAGGTTTTAATAGTAAAAAGAAACCCTTTGCTTCTAAGCCCACAGTTTTCAAGAGCCTGAAAATGTTCTGATTTTGAATGAAGTGTTGAAATAGCACCTAGGAGGAAATGGCCTCGGAATCTCAAACTTTGTAAACCCAAACCTTTAACGGGAGGACATAAGGTCTAATTGCAATCCTTTGTAACACCATCTCATGAGAGGGCCTTGCCCTGTGGCTGCAGTCCCTTGTCAGTCCTTCTTTCTCACATCTGGTGGGTCAGCTAAACACTCAGACCCTGGACCAACAACATCAGCAAACCTGCAAACTTGTTAGAAACAAATCTCGTGGGTCTCTCCCCAGACCTACTGAATCTCTGGGAGTAGGGCCCAGCATCTGCATTTTAACAAGGTCCCCTGGCACTTTAAAGTTCAGGGATCAATGACTTAAAATATTATTGCTCTTTCTTCCGACTTCTTTGTTTTCAGCTTGTTTATGATATGATATGCTATGCTTTGCTGAGCTATGATATATGATATGATATATGAGATGTGAGTTACTCCTACAGCTCCCCCATGAAACCAGAGAGATGTGAGGAAGCAAGGCCAGTGAAGTCACACCAGATTTCAAGAAGAACGTTCCCAAGAAACCAGAGCAGGATTCTCTACCTCGGCACTGTTGACTTTTTGGTAGTGGTACCTTTTTGTTGTAGGCAGCATCTGGGCATTGCAGGGTGCTCAGCAGCATCCCTGGCCTCCACCCACTAGAAGGGTGCCAGTAGCACCCTTCATGTTTTGCATTGTGACAACTAATAATTGTCTTGGAGACTTTGCTAAATGTCCCAGGAAGGGGAGCAAGCAAAATTGCCCACCCGTTTGAGAACCTCCGGCTTAGAGTAATGAAAAGCGTGGGAGTCTTCACAGGGGGTTAGCTGGGAAAGGGATAGTTTACCCTTGGGTGTAACCAGGCATAACCAGGGCAAGAACATATGCTAATGCTGCTTGTCAGGCCTGGCTAACATTTTATGTGCATTACTTCTTTCTATCCTTACAACAAGCCCATAGGGCAGGTACTATTTTCCCCACTTTATGGATGAAAAAAACAAGGTTTAGAGATTAAGTCACACTGATAAGTGATACACCAGGGATTCAATCCCAGGTTCATCTTAACCATTATGACATATGGCCCATCATTTACTTATATGTATCTCTGTATCTCTATGTGTATCTGTCTATCCATCTATGGCACTGTCTGTCTTTCTCCATTTATCTGCCAAATCTCAGAAGGACTGGAGAAGAGAAACAGTCATTTGTTGGCCAGAGCCCAAGTGTGACTTTGAAAACACTGAAGCTGGCGGGAAAGGCAGATATCTAAGTGCGTTGTCTTCTCCCACACAGGCTCCACCCTACCCCCCATGTGGCCCTGTCCCCAGGAGCCTTGGCCCTCTGCGTCCTTCCTCCGCCTCGCCTCTTCCCTTTCCTCGGTGGAAGACAGGTCCGCGCATGTTTTGTGCTTCGTGTCCTCCTGTCGGAGCCCCCCTGCACACCTGCCCGCCAGCCCGGGGCTTGGATATCAAAGACTCCTCTGTGGAGGGCCTGGCGAGCAGCTCACACCATCAAAGGGAGCCGCCAGGAGAAGAGTGCAAACGGCCCGAGTTCACACAAAAGGGCAAGCGGGTCTCTCCTGATCTGGAGTTGCTTAGCATTTACGAAGCCCCGTGGGAGTCAGCTCGGGGTGGGGGGCGGGGGGGGTGTTGGAGGGAGCACAATACACTCTGGATCTGGGTTTCTCCATCTGTAAATTCAGGGGATGGGACCAGATGGTCTCTAAGGGAGGATGTACCTTATAGGGCAGCGGTTTCTCAGGCCCGGTAGTGCATCAGAATCACCTGTGGAGAGAGGTGCCCGCTCTACCGGCCCCATGGGCCTCGCGGCTGGCTGTTAAAGATGCCAGATGACTGCAATGCGCTGCCAGGGCTGAGGACCACTGCACCAGAGGAGAGGGCTTGGGGCTGCACTGAGCTGGCCTTTGGGCCCCAGCTCTGTCGTTGTGAGATCCAGAGGCATTTACTTAATGGCTCTGGGCTTCAGTTTTGCCCATCTGTAAAATGGGGATTAGGATATCTACCTCATAGGAATAAAACAATAAAATTAGATATATTGGTAAAGTGACGGTCTGTGGCAGGCATGCAGTGAGAGTAGGCTCCCTTCTCCAGCCTCCTTTCTGACACTGTTATGCAGTGTGGTGCATTTTTCTTTTTTTAATTGGACTTTTACTGTGCACTGGTTTAAGAAAGCATGGGAACCAACTTCTTTTTGCACTCTGTTCCCAAATACCGATCTTTTCATTTTATCACTCCCGTAATAGGGATTGCAATGATCTTATGTGTGCAAAGTATTTGAAGGTGAATGAAAGGAGGTTATTTTAAGGAGTATTATACACACTACTATATATAAAATAGAGAAACAGCAAAGACCTACTGTATAGCACAGTGAACTATATTCAGTAGCTTGTAATAATCTATAATGAAAAAGAGTCTGAAAAAGAATATGTATATATATTCATATATATATATGAATCACTTTGCTGTACACCAGAAAGTAACACAACACTGTAAATTAACTATATGTCAATTAAAATATTAATAAATAAATAAAATGGTGATAATAACTGTTTCCATCTACCTCATAGGGTGGTTGTGAAGATTAAATAGGTTAATATATGTAAGCATGCCTGATGCAGAGCACATGCTTAATAAGTGTTACCTTATTATCTCAAAGGCCTCTAATTTGTGGAGGGGAAAAAAAGGAAGAAAAATATGAGAAAGGGAAGAGAGGGAAGAGAGAATTTGGAAACAACTCACCTATTTAAAGTGTGCAATTCATTGGTTTTTAGTATATTCGCAGGATTGTGCAACTATCACCAAAATCAATTCCCAAACTTCTTTTTTTTTTCCCGCAGTACGCAGGCCTCTCACTGTTGTGGCCTCTCCCGTTGCGGGGCACAGGCTCCGGACGCGCAGGCTCAGCGGCCAGGGCTCACGGGCCCAGCGGCTCCGCGGCATGTGCGATCTTCCCGGACCGGGTCACGAACCCGTGTCCCCTGTATCGGCAGGCGGACTCTCAACCACTGCGCCACCAGGGAAGCCCAATTCCCAACCATTTTTAACACTCTTTACCCCCAAACCCTGTACCTGTTAGCAGTCATTCCCCACTTCTCCTCCTTGTCCCTAGCCCCATGCAATGTGAATCTACTTTCTGTTCCTGTAGGTGGCAAACTCTTCTTAAACTGGGATTTAAACTGTGCCTTCCTTCCCTCGAGGGAAGTTTCCTACTTAAGTCTTGCATTAGTTACTTACAGCTGCAGAACAAATTACCCCAATATTTAGCAGTTTAAAACAACATGCATTCACTTTCTCATAGTTTTTGTGGAGCAGGGGTCCAGGTACAGCTAGGCTGGGTCTTCTGCTTCAGGATCTCTCATAAGGCAGCAAAGTGTTGGCCAGGGCTGTGGTCTTAACTGAAGGCTCAGATGGGGAAGGAACTACTCCCAAGCTCACTTACACCATTGCTGGCAGGACTCGGTTCCTTGAGGACTGTTGAACTGAGAGCCTCATTTCCTCACTGGCTGGTGGCTGTAGGAAACCGTGAGTTCCTTGCCATCTGGGCCTTCCTGACATGGCAGCTTACTTCACCAGGCCCAAGGGAAGAGAGCATCTGCTAGCAAAACAGAAATCATATCTTTTGTAACCTAATCATGGAACGGATATTCCCTCAATGTTACTATGTTCTTTTGGTTAGAAGCAAGTTACTCAAGGGTAGGAGACTACACAAGGCTGTGAATGCCAGGAGGTGGGGAGTGTTGGGACCATCTTGGAGGCTGTGAACAAAAGCCCTATCCTGCAACCTTCCCATGAGTTCTGTAGGCTACTCAATATCTTTTTCTTTTTTTTAATATTTGTTTATTTATTTATTTGGCTGCACTGGGTTTTAGTTGCAGCACGTGGGATCTTCATTGTGGCAAGCAAACTCTTAGTTGCAGCATGTGGGATCTAGTTCCCTGACCAGGGATCAAACCTGGGCCCCCTGCATTGGAAGTGCGCAGTCTTAGCCACTGGACCACAAGGGAAGTCCCTACTCAGTATCTTTTTAATACATTTCTTTTTGGCTTCAGATAACTAGAATTGGTGACACTTATTTGCATACAGACCAACATGTTTGTCGCTTACTGTTCTGTAATTTTGTGATTCTGGTTTCTATTGCTTAGCACCTTTCTCTATGAGGTGAAAGTCACTTGGTAAAGTTATTGGCACTGCTTATTACTCCTTTTTTTTTTTTTCCAAAATCATCACTTCTGTGTCTGAGCACTTTAATACCTTAGAGCCAGCTAGCCAGAAATCATCAGAACTTGTTTGGATATTAATTTCCACAAACATCATAGAAGACAGGTTAAGAACGTCTCGTATTAGCCCTGTCAAAATAGGAAAACTGAGTCCTTTTAATGGAACAGGCCATAAAGCCTCACATCCAGCCCAGGGTTTTTGCAGTTTATCCTCATTTGGACTATGAACAGAAGGTTGCTTTCTTTCCTAGAGATTCTGCAGAATTTTAGTATCAGAAATCCAGTGCATACTGGCTTAAGCAAGAAAAGGGAATTTGTTGGCTCACATCACTAGGAGAAATACTGGGGAGGCCCACAGGATCAAAAGAAGAGCTATAGAACTCCAGGGCCTGCAACCAGTGACTCAATGCAGGCAGTTACCCTTCTAGCTCTTGTGGAGCTAGCTCTGTCCATCATCTTCATGACTTGCTTTCTGGGCCTCATTCTTTACTATTAAAATCATGCATTGGTTTGTGACCTTTAGTCTTTTTTCTATTTTTTTTTTTTTTTTGTGACCTTTAGTCTTTAAGCCAGAAGAGAGAAAAGTTGGGTCAGGTGTTTATTCCCAGGACAAGGAAGATGGGATATAATGCTAGGCCAGCCCTGGGTCACACAGCCACATTCATGTTGCCAAAAGAAAGACCATGAAAAACCAATAGCCACTACTGCCCAGTACAGGCTCTGACTCGAGCCCATTGTCAGTGGCCCAGACATGCACAGACCAACCATGAAAATGACCCCTGAAATATTGGAGATCCTAAAAAGGACAAGACAATGCCATAGTCCGTGGTAAGGCCCTGTCTGGGAACCATGGATTGGAGAGATTCCATTTGGCCAATATATTTCATGGAGTCTGGGAATTCATCTTATTATAGCCAAGGTCCAGTGTCTTAGTCCACTGGCAAAAAAAAGGGTCACATTGAATTTTTCCATTATAGATTTCACTTGTTCCCTAACTGCTTGACAGTTGGAAAAAAGTTATTAGCAGAGCCATGAAGACCAGGGATGACATGGAAAATAGCTGTCCATTTCATGGACTCATGACCAAGGTTAAATTACAATAACAAAAAAGGTCAGAGCTTTTTATTTACTGCTACTTTCTGTGATTTATGGGCAGATTTTTGTTTTTAACCTTTCAAAGAAGGAATGATTTGTCAAGTTCATGAAAACCACATGTACTCATACTCATTAATCTTAGTGCCGAGGGTGAGTCTAGATCTTAGACCATATACATATGGATTGAGATCAAGATTAGTCAGACTTGACTTTTGGAAGATGTAACAGTGTGCTCCCTGTAAATATGTGTATCGACATTGATGTTACCCTAGTAATTCTCCCAAAGAAGTCCTACGGAGGGTTCCCTAAGAACTTGGCCTGGGTACCATTCACAACTGCTCAGGGATGTACTCACAGCTGGTCACTTGGTCTTTGGCACTTCTTTATGGAGGGCCTTGTATGTGCTAAGTGCCAGAAGAAATTGTGTAGGATTGTGTGTAAGCCTGATACTGCCTACATAGAGCCTGGTTTAGGGCTCTCCCCTCAAGCAAGGAAGCAGCTCACATTTAAATTTAAATTGAGATCCAATATTAAAGGTGTAGGGTGTAGAGAAGTGAAGATAAAACTAACAATTTACCTGGTTGATGTCTCCCTGAGACAAAGGAGAGTATAGAGGGCAGGTACTCTGCTCTTGGTTCAGACAGACTTGGGTTTGGCTCTTAGCAAAGACACTCGCTAACCTTGTGACACTGGGGAATTAGTTAACTTCTTTAAACCTTTGTTTTCTCAACTGTAAAATGGTCCTAATAATAATACAAACCCTATAAGGGTCGTTTGATGTGTTTTAATAAGATAATCCAAGTAAGACATTTAGCGTTGTGTGGGAACATTGCTTTAAAACCACTAGAGTAGTTGTAATAATCTTAGGAGTTGTGATTTTTTTGGTCCCTTGGGGTCTCCTTCCTACCGCGCACTCAACCTTTCCCACGTGTCCTATAAAGAGCAAATCAACACCACCACCTAGGGACAACATGGGCAGAGGCTTTAGAACTAGGCTGACCTGGGTTTATATGCAGGATTTAACTCTCAGAGAGCCAGTTCCTCAACTGTAAAATGAGATGCTAATACATTTTATGAGGATTAGAGATAATATATTTAAATGTGTGACAGATAATAAGCTCCACTGTAGTTTGGCTCTAAAAAAATTCCCCCCCTGGCCATCTTTACCAGCTCAGTCATAGTGATGGTATAAGTGAGGAGCTCTAGAAGACAAACCTCAGCTGTCCTTGGTGTCAGTTTTAGCCTCATTCTTACTGGCCCTGAGCCGGACTTCATTGCTTTAAGTCTGGCCTGAGTTCCTTCAAACCAAGCAAGCCCTGAAAATGGGCACTGAAAACGGGCACTGTTGTTTAGAAGTACACTCTTCATAGAACTCATCCTGCCATGGGTGCCAATTAAGAAGTAAGATAGAGAGCTATCTCAGCTCCACCGAGAGTGGGTGTGTAAGAATTACAAAGGCACACTAATATGGTTGTGATTTTGTATCCAGACTGGCAAGAAACATTTGCAAATAGAAGATTCCTTTGATATAGAAAAAATGATGTTCCAAGGTCAAAGTTTCTTGAGGAAAGTTCTCTCCACTTCCGCCTGTACTGGAAAGCTACAAATCAATAAAAAGTCTGCATTTCCCCAAGTTACTGATTCTTCACATTGCAGATTCTTCCCCTGATACCATTTCACACAGGTTCCTGTTCAGGAGAGAAAAAAGTTGGGGGAGATTTAAAAGCACTGACATCTGCTGACATTCTCCCTGCTTGTGTCTTGCATCCTACTTCTGCTTCCTCCTGACTGCTCTGGGTGTGACAGCTGGTGCCCATCGCTTGTGGAGCCACAGGTCCTACAAGGCCAAGCTGCCCCTGAGGATATTTCTGGCCGCTGCCAACTCCATGGCTTTCCAGGTGGGGATGGAGGGTCCTTGCTGCCGTAGGGACCTAGAGCAGGTGGCAGTGTGGGAGGAGGCATAGATGTGCTCCCAGTGGGGTGGACATCCTCCATGCCCACTCTAGGCCCAAGCACTCCCTGCCTGTGTCAACTTTTTATCCTTGTAGCTTTAGATACTATAAAATGTTCCTGGGGGCCTTAGAGCACCAAGGCATGCTAAACTACAGAGGAGGTAAGGAAATTCCTCCCTCCAGAGTCCATGCCCTAAACATGACCCGAAACCCTCAACATCTGTCTAGCTCTGATGAGGGCCAAGTTCTGTGCTGAGCATGCTCTATGCATATCACCTTTGATCCTCACAGTAACCCCACAAGCTAGGTGTTATGCATGCCCCCATTTTACAGATGAGGAAACTAAGGCTTAATGAAGTTAAAGAACTTACCTAATTATCTGGCTAAAAATGGTACATCCAGATAGGCAAACGCAGTTCTGACTCCAAAGCCACTGCTTCTACAACACGTATTCCTGAGGTCACCCTTTAAGATTGTGGTGAAAATCTATTATTCAATGTGGATTTGGAAGACTCAAGATTTAAGTCTTACTCTGATGGTTGCTAGCTGTGACTCACTCATCTCCAGTTTCTTCATCTGTAAAAATAAGAATATGACTTTATTTTCAGAGTTGTTATGAAATCATGATAAAAATGTAAATGGGGTCACAACTGTACTAGGATTGGGCCATATCCTTGAGGAGTGTGCCAGTCCTAGGCCATTTCCCACCACCTTGGACACTTTCTGAGCTGCTGGAATTTTGGTTTGATCATGAATCTCTGTTTTCCCAATTCCTCATCTGATCCAGGCAGGGTGGGTGAGAACAATTTGTTTTCAAAATTTCTGCCAGTGTTATGAGGGCAGGTGATTCAAGTCCTATGTATTTTCACCCATTAGGAAGAAATGGAAATTCCCAAAACTGCTTTAGGGTCCAGGGAAACAGGCGACTCAAGAGCCTCTCTGTGACCCTCAGACGTGCAGGTCAGGTGGTCACCTCTGCAACAGGCCTCCCATCCCTACAAGACAGCCTGACCCTGAGCATTTGTCTAAGTTGCCCTGTGTCTAAGAATTCATTTCCCAATTTTAGGCTTCCCTCCTGTCTGAGCATTCATAAAGCAAAAAGGATCCAGCACAATACATCACTCGGGGATCACAGTTCATATTATGAATATCTACCGGATAATTCAAACACAGTTGGGAATAGGCACCAGGGTCCTAGGAGGAAGCTGTTTGCACAAAGGAGCAGCTGGCAGATTCTCGTTTTCATGTTCTTTTGTTGGCAATGGGAACTATGCTGCACTTTATTTTGACTTCAACAATCTTAGTTCAGTGTTGTGCTTTATTTATCATAACAATGGATTATGATAATGATAAGTTAGAAATTCATTAATTTAGGTCTTAGATGCTATTTAGGACTTAACTCAGTAAATTTCACTTATTTTGTTCAAGCAATTTATTATTTTTAGCCTTCAAGTACACGCTCATGTAGTTATAAAGCACCTCTATTACCAGAATTTTTTCCGACATATATAACTTGAACTTGAGAACCTAAACCTCTTTTCCAAATGAAACTGTTTGTTTATAACTCAATTTTTGAGAACCTAAGTTTCCTTTACAAAACATCACATAACAGAACATCACACTGTGATTTTAAATTTATTTTGGGGGGAAAGTATATTGTGGAGGAAAGTATCCAGGTCATTGAATAAATTCAGGCCATTTGCTGGATATAGGCTTTTGTGCACATCTTTGTTCCTTCATCTGCAAAAATTGGGGGGAGCTAATAATATTTACCTCACATGGTTACTGGGAGGATGAAATAATGAATAATACATGCCTAGCTTATAGTGGCACTCAGTGAATATCGTTCCCCTCTTCTTTATGAGATTTGGCATACCACCTCATTCCTTTCTGTATTTTTGTGCCTATCATATAGAAAATACTCAGTGATTGTTAAGTAAATGAATAGTTTTATAAAGTATTTTCATAAATCATCAAATTTGAACTAAGCATGCTTCCTCCAGGCCCACATTCGTAGTAGATTTTTTTCATTAATTCAGCAAATATTTATTGAGCACCTACTATGTGGCAGGCACTGAATTAGGCATAGTGGGCACAATGATTTGTAAACACAGTCACATCCTTACCTTCATGGAGGCTTCCATCTAATGGGATATTAGATTTTCCACAGTTTCCCAGGGGAAATAGTGCTTTATGGGTCTGCAGTTTTATAACAATGTCACTTAGACCTAGATGAGAGGTATCTGTAAGATCAGCAAAGGGCCAGCTTCCATACAATGCCTGTATCAGAGGGAAATAATTCAGTCAATTCAGATCATTTAACCCTAGGAAGAGAACCGCCTGGGAAAGTAAAAAATGTGCTGTGATCTGCCAGTCTAGGGTACTGACCTACAACCCTGACTTAATGCAGAGTCATTGATTCAGGTTACCTTTGATATCCCCTTGGGTTTTTAAAGATAGTTTAAAAGGTTCTCTTCCATTTTCTTCCATCAGAATGGTCATGCCTTTGGCCAAAATGGACCAAGTCATGCCATGGTTATCTCTTAGGATCAGCAGGGCTTTTGCTAGCTGCTGCAAACAAGATCTTGATCATTAAGAGCAGTGGTCTTTTTGGCACCAGGGACTGGTTTGTGGAAGACAGTTTTTCCATAGATGAGGGGGAGCGTGCATGGTTCAGGTGGTAATGCCAGCAATGGGGAGCCATGGGGAGTGGCAAATGAAGCTTCGCTCGCTGGCCCCCTGCTCACCTCCTGCTGTGTGGCCTCATTCCTAACAGGCTGGGGACTGGTAGCAGTGGATGGGGACCCCTGATTAAGAGCAGTTTTAAAATTGTGACTGAAACATTTGAACTTCCCTTTTCTCTTTGTTCTGTAGAGGACGTATGTATGGCTCAGAGGGCAATAGTGGGCAAGGTGAGGTACTTTTAGTCTGAAAAGATGATGATGGGGCAGGAATGCCAGACAAGGAGCTGTAATAATCCTCTGTCCCCTCCACACCCTTGCATTCAGCAAAGACCTCCTGAATTCCTCTCTCACCTGTTCTCCTTCCTTACCAGTAGGTTGCAAGTCAACCCGAAAGCTGCTTGCAGACTTCTTGTAATTTTCTCCTAGTCAAATATGGACCCAGGTAAGGGATTTCTGCCATCCAGTGGTCTCCAAGAGTTCAGTTTTCACAAAGTAGCCAGGACTTTGGATTTGTGTTGTCATGCTCATGCACACACCCCTGCTGGCTGCAGCTGGGTCTCTTGTGAAGTCAGTCCAACCAAAAGCACCAGTAGATGCTTCAGCCTCCTCCCTTACTGTCCACATTTACTCATCAGATCCTAGTAAAGAGGCATTGGATTTCAAGCTGTAAGGGAGCTAAAGGAATTTAGTCTAAGTCCCCTTTGTTTTACAGAAGGATAAAGAGAGGCCCAAAGAATGTCAGTGACTTGTCAAAAGTCACACAGCTAGTTAGTGGATAGACCAGACTGAAACCTAAGTCTCCTGACCACAGCCCCCCACCCCCACCCCACGCATCTTTTGGCTTACCCATGGATGTTCTTATGTGATGCCCAACCGTGTGATTTGTAGACAACTTTTAATTTGGTCTTGTTCTTTATCCACCCTGACATCCCTGTCTTTAACTGGTATATTTAGACCATTCACATTTAAAGTGATTATTGATATAGGTGAATTAATATCTACCATGTTTCTGTTTGCTATTCATTGCCCTTGTTCTTTGTTTCTTTTTTTTTTTTTTGTCTTTCACTCTTTTTCTGTCTTCGCTGGTTTTATTTGAGCATTTTATATGATTCTATTTTCTTTCCTCTCTTGACATGTCAATTATACATCTTTTCAAATTCTTTTTAGTGATTGCTCTAGAGTTTGCAAAATACGTTTAGAACTAGTCCAAGTCCACTCTCAAATAACGCTGTACCACTTCAGGTACTGCACTAGTATTCCCACTTCCTCTTTCCTGTCCCTTATGACATTGCTGTCATTCATTTCACATATCCATAAGCTATAATCACCAAATTCATATTTGCTATTATTATCTCAAGCCAACTGTTATCTATTAGATCAATTAAGAATAAGAAACTTGAAGATTTTATTTTACCTTCATTTATTCATTCTCTAACACTCTTCTTTCTTTATGTAACTCTAAGTTGCCAACCTATGCTATTTTCCTTCTCTCTAAAGAATTTCTATCATTTCTTGCCAGGCAGGTCTACTGGTGACAAATTTCCTCAATTTTTGTTTGTCTAAGAAAGTCTTTATTTCTTCTTCACTTTTGAAGAATAACTTTGCTGAGTACAGAATTCAAGGATGTGTGTTTTTCTTTCAACATTTAAAATAATTTACTCCACTTTCTTCTTGCTTATATGTTTCTTAAGAGAAATCTGGTGTAATTCTTATCCTCACTCCTGTATAGGTAAGGTGTTTTTTTCTCCCTTTGGTTTCTTTCAAGATTTTCTTTTTGTCTTCAGGTTGAATATGATATGCCTAAATATAGATTTTTTGCTATTTATCCTGCTTGGTACTCTCTGACCTTCCTGGATCTGTGGTTTGGTGTCATTAATTTTAGAAACATTTCTTTCAGCCATTATTACTTCAGATATTTCTACTGTTTGTTTGTTCCTCCTTCCCTCTTGCCCACTCTCCTTTTCTCTCTCTCTTTCCCTCCCTCCTTCTTTCTTTCCTTCCTTCCATACTTCTTTCTTTCTCCTTTGGGTATTCCCATTACACACAACTTATACCTTTTATAATTGTCCTACAGTTCCTAGATATTCTGTTCCATCTTTTCTCTTCACATTTCAGTTTGGGAAGTTGCTATTGATAGCAACTTAGTCTTCAATTCAGTGATTCTTTCCTTAGCCATGTCCAGTCTAGTGATGAGCCCATCAAAAACATTTTTCATTTGTTACAGTTTTTCTGACTTCTAGCAGTTTCTTCTCATTCTTTCTTAGAGTTTCCATCACTCTGCTTATATTACCCATCTGTTCTGGCATGTTGTCCACTTTTTCTATTAGAGCCCTTAGCATATCAATCATAATTGTTTTATTTATTTATTTTTAAAATTTATTTATTTTTGACTGCGTTGGGTCTTCGTTGCTGTGCGCGGGGTTTCTCTAGTTGCAGCAAGTGGGAGCTACTCTTCGTTGTGGTGCACGGGCTTCTCACTGAGGTGGCTTCTCTTGTTGCGGAGCATGGGCTCTAGGTGTGTGGGCTTCAGTAGTTTTGGCACGTGGGCTCTGTAGTTGTGGCTTGCAGGCTCTAGAGCACAGGCTCAGTAGTTGTGGTGCACGGGCTTAGTTACTCCATGGCATGTGGGATCTTCCAGACCAGGGCTTAAACCCATGTCCCCTGCATTGGCAGGCAGATTCTTAACCACTGTGCCACCAGGGAAGTCCACCATAATTGTTTTAAATTACCAGTCTGATAACTCCAACATCTCTCTCGTATCTGAGTCTGGTTCTGATGCTTGCTTTTTCTTTTAAGATGGTAATTTTTTGCCTTTTGGCATACTTTGTAATTTTTTGTTCAAAGCTGGACATGATGTACTGGGTAACAGGAACTGAGGAAATAAGCTTTAGTGTGAGGTTTTATGCTTATCTGGCTAGAAATTAGGCTGTGTTACCTTGTGCTATAGCTGTAGTGGTTTCCTCTAGTGGCCTTGTTTTTGTCCTTCCTTCGCTGTCTCTGGGCTTTCCTAGAGGCTTCTTCTTAAACAGGAGTTAAGGCTTTTAGTTCTTTCAGTCAAATCCCCTGTTATTGTACAGGAGCCCTATTGACATGGAGGTGAGGGGGAACATCCTCAGTCCTGTGACTAGGTCTCAGTCTTTTGTTGAGCTGGAGCTGAGTATTTACCTTCCCCCAGGTTAATCAGGCTTTGGTAAAACCCCAGTTGATTAAGCTCTGGTAAAATCATTTCTCTTGAGGACAGATCTTGCTAAGGGGAACAGAGAGATCTGCCTTGAATTTCAAAATGGTTACTTTTCTCCCCCTCCTGCTGGAAGAGCAAGGGGATTTTTGTCAGTTGATCATAGTGAGAACCTGGTAGGGATCCTGGAGGTAAAATTCATGAAAGTGTCGGGGCGCCTGGACTGCCCCCTAGGAGCTTTTAACTCTCAAGCTCGTCCATGCTAAACCTCCAGCAATTCATCAATTACACCTTAAAGTATTCCTACCCATCCTGGCACCAGCTGCAGACTTTTCCTCTTGGACCTCTGCTCCTGCTAGACTGTGATTCTCCGTAACTGCCTGCCCATCTCTCTAGTTTTTGGTACAGCAGTTTGCCCCATGACCTCAATTCTCTGATAGATCTAAGAAGACTTGTTGATTTTCAGTTTATTTGGCTTTTTTTTCTTGTTGCAAGGATGGAAGTAAATACTTCCAAGCGCTTTACATGTCAGACTGGAAAATGGAAGTTACCGTGTGATTCATAAATACGTCAAGTGAAACACAGGGTTATGGGCCATGAACTTTGGCAGGTATATAACAACAAAACAGCAACAATTATTGAGCCCTAACTACATACCAGCACTTCATTATGTATTTCAGTGATCTGACAATACCCGTACAAAGTAGATACTGTCATTTTCCTCATTTGATAGATGAAAGAAAGAGACTACGTAACCTGTCCAGGGACATACAGATTTAAGACTAAGACGTATAGAAGGGGGATGCACGTGCAGGCAGCTTGACTCCAGAGGACACACTCTCACTGCAATGCCCTAATGCCTGTCCCAGGATCAAAGTGTCTATTTGTCTTTTCATTTGGTAAATACGTGCATTAAGCATCATTCCCAGCACTGGAGAAAAAGATGGACAAGGTCCTTATCCTCATTAATGTGTATATTCCAGTGGGAGAGAGAGCAAATAAATAAGCAAACGAATAAACAAGTTTATTCAGAGAGAGCGAAGAAGGTGAAGAATTTTTTTTTTTTTTTTCGGTACGCGGACCTCTCACTGTTGTGGCTTCTCCCGTTGCGGAGCACAGGCTCCGAACGCGCAGGCTCAGCGGCCATGGCTGACGGGCCCAGCCGCTCCGCGGCATGTGGGATCCTCCAGGACTGGGGCACGAACCCGTGTCCCCTGCATTGGCAGGCGGACTCTCAACCACTGCGCCACCAGGGAAGCCCGAAGATGAAGAATTTAAACACAGTGATAAAGAACGCCAGAGAGGGGGGCTTCTTTAGAGAGGATGATCAGGGAAGATGTTGTCGCTGAGGAGGTGACATTAGAGCTGAGACCTAAGGGAGGGAACAGGTATGGGAAGAGCATTCCAGACAGAAGGAGGAGCCGGAAGTGGGAACAAGTATGTTGCGTTCAAGGAGGAGCAAGATGGCCCATGTGGCTGGTCCAAGGGAGTGAGGGAGAAGATGGTCACAGGAGAGGCCTGAGAGCGGGGCAGGGCCACACCAGTGCAGGGCTCTGTCAGGCGTAGCAAGCAGTTTGCATATTATTTTAAAAGTCCTGGAAAGGAACTGCAAGATTTTAGGCAGGGGAGCGACATGCCTCATGCATTTCAATGGCAAAAGTGAGCCTCAGACCACCGTCATGAGACCTGGGAGATGTTGTACCAGATTCAGGATGGTGGACCCACCCCCAAGGCTGGGTCTCCATGGGGAGAGCCTGTTGAGGAGGGAGACTGCATGTTGAGGCAGTGCCCTCGAGGACAGCTCAGGGTGTTAGCAGCAGCGTGGAGTGGCAGTTGGTTAGAAGGAGAAAAAGACATGCCACGGACTCAAGAATCCTTGCATGGCATCCCGTGCAGGTCTGACTCTCAGGGCAGAGATCCTGTTTCAGGATGTGCCGTCTTCCCTAACAACCACCCTAAGCTTCAGATGTACAGCCCTTCTTCCGCATGGCAGAAACAGGTTCACCTTCCTCTGGCAAGATGGGTGGATGTTGTTGGTTTCCTCCTGCTGTGTCAACAGGCGGCGGCAGAAGTGGTCCTGACCCTGATGCCCCGAGAAGTCTTCCTGGTGTGGTTTTGGAAGATGACTTGCACACCTGCCTCACGTCATCTCCTTCCACAGCATCTTGCCCTCCTGGGCACCTTTGGAGTCAAGTAGAAAGGACAAATAGCTTGGCTGTCTCTGAGCTCTGGTGATACATGGATTCATCAAAGCGTTGTCATATACATGCTGCTTTGTGACTCCATCAGTATTGCGGGATACTCTGACAGATGATGGGGTGGAGGTGGGAAGCAGGAGAGAGAAGAAACTCTCCCGGGGCTGCTGCATGAGGCCCAGCATTTTCCCTCTGTGCCTGCCTGGTAGGATTAACCACACTTCCTACCAATAAAAATGTCCCTTTTAAAGTAGAGATTAAGATGGCTCCACCCCCCTAAGATGCTTCACCTCCTCCTTTGTTGTGGGTCTAGGTCAGTGGAAGCAGGTGACATGAGTGAAACCACCTCAAGGGAACGAAAAGGTGATAGCCTAGGGTGTCCTGAGAAGAGAGAGCAATTCTGTAGATGAACATGCCAACCAGTAGGGCTAGTCCGTCTCTCATGTTGCCCTCCCCAAATATAACAGAGACTCTTTATACAAATCTTACCCTCTTTGTAGTACAATGGATGAATTCCTTGATTAAATTTAATCAAGGTGATTAAATTTTGTAAACAAAAAATGATATACTTTAAAGGCATACAGAGAGTTTTTATTGAAAGAAATACTTGGTAAATAAAGTCGAGGGTATTTTTGCAAACAAATAGCTACCAGATTTTTATATGTTAATTTGGTTCCACACCTATATTGGATGAAAGTTACTTTTATTTAAGATGAATTCCACCTGCAGTCCTGTCAATTTGGAATCTATTCTGAAACATATTATCAAGCTAAATGTTTCATCCTGCCTTCTTTTCACACAGAAGATGTTTAGTAGCGCACAGGCAGGGCATCCCCTTCCCCTTATCCGTGTTCTTCCCCTACTCCCCCCAGCCCCCTAAATCCCTACTCCCCCACCAGTTTCTCCTGGAACCACAGAAGGTTGGAGCTGAGGGACCTTAGAAACTAAGTCTAATCCCTTTTCTAACAACTAAAAAAACTAAGGGCCAAATATCTGTGAATATTTTTGTTTGTTTATTTTTCCACACTGTCTCCAGAAATGCTTATGGAAGTTGAAGGAGACTGTGTCACAATGCAATTCCTTGACAAGCTACTTCTTCCTGTACCTGCCACCAGGTATTTGGGCTGAGCTAGCACGTTGTCACTGCTTATTCTTCATTCCACTGCTATCCTGCCAGACACTCTTATGTTGCTGCTTTCTAGGTTTCCCAACCCACTGATTATTTTGCATTTTGGATGATTTCTCTCCCAGCTGCCTTCATTTGCATTTTTCCTAAATCAGATCTCATTGTGATAATTTCTATTCATATTTCTAACCTCTTTAGATCCATTTGTGTTATTTCTCTGTCCTCAATGATGTCTGCAGCACCTCCTAACTTGGCACCAACCAAAAATGTTATTAAATGTGTACGCCTTGTTCCCAGTCATTAATGAAGGTGCTAAATAAAGCTAGATCTAACAGATCCATTGGGGCCTTCCATTAGCTGCCTCCCCCCACCCCATCCCCATAGATATTGAGCTGTTTTTCATCTTTGGTTCTTGTTTATTAAGGTTCAAGCTTTTCAGTCATCCTGTCCTAGTTCCTACTAGCACCAACCAGAGCTCTTGTCACAAATGTTTCAAGGATGTTTTTTTACATGCTTTATTAAACTCTAAAGGTACGATAGCTATAGAAGTCATTGAATCAACAATTTTAATTAACGGTAAAATTTATAATTTCATATGCCAGAGGAAATTTTTAGCCTTGCTTTTAAAAACTCTTCTAGAAGGCAGACACATTTGATTGTCTTTATGTCTCCTATTTATTCTTCTATAGCTTTTTGTGTAAATCTGCTGGTTAATTCTCTTTGAATTTAAAGGTGCATAAACCATTATGAGCTTGTGAGGAACACAAGTGATATATATGAAATGGCCCTTGTCATGAGAAGCTTATGATCAGATAGAGCAGGCTAGACCTAAGTATAATGAGGAGGGACTCTAACCAGACAATGAGGAGTTAAATTGCTTGAAAGCTTCATACTGGTTCTTAGGGCTGCAAAAATAGGAATATGAATTAGGATGTTAAGATAAAGCCTAATGCAGAAGGGAAGTTTTGAGCTGAAAACTCAAAAGGTAAAAAGGATTTGCATAGGCAAGGAAGAAGTGGGGGAACATAGGGAAACATCTGAGCTAAGGTAGAGAGAGAGGAATGATCGTGACATCCTGTGTGGGGTCTCGGAGCAGTAGAAAATCAGTCTGATTGAAGAAAG